>NC_086103.1:138688791-138996291 GCF_963921235.1 Mobula hypostoma
TGTGTACCTAGATATAGTGAAAAGCTTGTCTTGCATAATAATCCTATAGATCAGCTTATTACACAGTGCACTGAGGTAGAACAAGGTAAAACAATAAAAATGCAAAAATAAGTGTAACAGCTACTGAGAAAGTGCTGTGCTAGTAAACAATAAAGTGCAAGATCATAACAAAGTAGATCACGAGGAGATGAGTCCATCTTATTGTACTAGGGAACTATTGAATTTAATAGTCCATTAAGAGTGGGGTAGAAGCTGTCCTTGTGCCTGGTGGTATGTGCTTTCAGGCTTTTTTTCTCTTCTGCCAAATGGAAGAGGGTAGAAGAGAGAATGTCCAGGGTAGGTGGGATCTTTGATTGTGCTGGCTGCTTTACTAATGCAACAAGAAATATGGACAGAATATATGGTGGGGAAGCTGGTTTCTCCGATATGCTTGGGATAACACAGAAACCAATCTCTGCAGTTTCTTGTGGTCACAAGCAGAGCAACTATCATACCAAGTCATCCAGATAGGATGCTTTCCATGGTGCATCGATGAAAGTTGGTAACTATACATGGGGACATACCAAATTTCTTTAGCTTCCAGGGGAAGTAGAGGCTTTGGTGAGCTTTCCTGGACATAGTGTCTGTAGCTTGGACCAGGATAGGCTATAGGTACTCTTCATCCCGAGAAACTTGAAGATCTCAGCACCATTGATGTAGATAGGAGCATGAGCACTTCCCCTCCACTCCCACTCTCTTGAAGTCAATGACCAGCTCTTTGGTTTGGCTGACATTGAGGAAAAGGTCATGACACCATGTTACAATCTCCTTCCCGTTCTCTGACTTACCATTATTTAAGCACAATTTTCTATGTGGAGAAATTTTCCCTCATCAATGTTAAATAGCTGATCCTTTATCCTTCAATATGATTTTGCATTCCTCAGCCTCAACCTTATTCTTAAAAAAAAATTCAAACAATTTCATTCTTTGAAAGTTCAAAAAAATATAATCCCTTTTTACTTTATTTCCCCCAAAATGATGGATCCTCTTATCACAGAAATTGATCTGCACAATCTTCATTCCTTCCCTGTAATTAAATGTATTCTTATTTGTTAAGGACTCCAAAGTTTTTCTGTACAGGTATTGTCTCAGAAAGTGGCAAGATTTTGGAAGACTCCATTTTCAATCAGGATATTTAACCAAACAATTTATAGAACATGAAGTATAAGAAAGGGGCCAAATTTATGTAAATAATAAATTCAATTCAGGAAGTACAAGGCAAACTTTCTTGTAGAGCACATAAAATAAATGTGTTTCAGATCAAAATGTCTGATTTAGTGTTATATGAGACTCGCTTATAAGCACTCTTAATCTGGGTCAAAAGGTTATGGGTACAAATTCCACTCCAGCAATCTGATCAAAAATCTAGGATAAAAATTCAGTGCAATCCTTAGAACACTACACTCGGAGGAGACCATCTTTATGATGATATGATAAAATACAGCTCATGTCATCTTACAGTGTATGTGAAAGATCTAGAATTACTTTATATCAGAGTTCTGAAGGAGGTAGCTAAATGGTATGTGGAGGCATTACTACAGACTGACCTCAGTGGAAAGTAAGATTATTAAGGGTGAAACATCGAAGTACTTGACAAAATGGTTTTGTTAAGGGGAGATCATGCCTGACAAATCTGTTAGAATTATTTGAAGAGGTAACAAACAGGTTAGGCAAAGGAGTCAGTGCATTTTTGATGGCTTTTGACAAGGTGCCGCAGACAAGTTTGCTAAGTGAAATAAGAGCCTATGAGGTTAGAGGCAAGGGGCTAGCATGGATAGAAGATTGACTTGCGTAAGGCGGAGAGTGGGGATAAAGGATGGCTGCCAGTGACTGCAGGTGTCAGTGTTGAGACTTTTCACTTTCTACATTAATAATCTGGATGAAGAAACTGGTGATATTGTGGTGAAGTCTGAAAATGATAAGTGAAGGGTTGAATAGTGTTGTAGAGGCAAGGAGTCTGCAGAAAGGCTTGGATTAGTTAGGAAAATGGGCAAAGAGTGGCTGATAGAATACAGAAGTGTAACGGGAGATAATTCAAGAATTAGAGGTGCAAAAGGACTTTAATGTCCTGATTCAGGGTTCTCGTAATTTGCAGGTTGAGTTGGTAGTAAAAAACACAAATAAACATTAGTATTCATTTTGGAAGGGCTAGATTATAAAAGGAACGATGCACAGCCAGGGTTTGTAAGGCTTTTGTCAGCCCGCATTTGGAATATTATGAACAGTTTTGGGTACTGTATGAAAGGAAAGATGCATTGGCCCTGGGAGCATCCAGAGAAGCTACATGAGAATGATCCAGGTGTGAATGCCCAAGCAACAAGGACACCTTTTTCTTTTGTTTAAACAACTTTACTTTCTATATCTCCCTTCAATACCAGCAGGCCACCACATTTACATCCCACAATTCCTCTCTCCACCACCCACACGCACATGCATAATGGAGAGTTTGTGTGTATATTAAATACTTGCATTGTGCAATTGAACAGAACTCAATAATCTCCCATCCTTTTTATGTATATACTTTTTAATTAAATTTAAAAAAATTTAAAGACAATTCAAATATCCAAACAATTCAGATGTCCAGTAGGATATGGGGATTAGTTCTAACCCTTGTTTCTGCATCAAGTTGTTCCTTGAACTGAGGGACTTTCACCTCCAGTGCTGCAATGTTTGCCATGTACTTGGATCTGAGAGCATTTTCTGTCTCCTGTAACTTGGCTTTCAACTCCTTGTTCTGACAATCAAGTTGCTGACAAGCATTTTCTGCCTTCTGGGCATTGCTGTGTTGAGCAGGAAGATCAGCATTTACTTGATCAACCTGCAGGTTGGCGTTCATGAATCTATCATTAGCCATTTCAGCATTTGTTAGCTCTTCTTCTACCTCCTCTTCCAGCTGAGCAATCTTGGCTTCAAGGTGTCTTTTCTCATCCAGAGCCAAAGATTTTCTGGAACTGTTGCTTGCAAACTCTTCAGCTAGTTCATCTATTTCCTGTTGTATCTGACATTTTGCACACTCAGCTGCAGCAAGCTCCTCCTGTAACTGAATCATTTCTACCTCCAGTTTCTTTGGACTGGATCAGGATTTCCTCTTGAGAGTTGCAAGCGTCATCCAGTTCACGTCTTTCAAACATCATCCAGTCTTTCAGTTGAGTCTGCAGGTTGCGGAGCTGCTTAATGGCTTTATCACAGCCTTTATTTGAAGTTTCTGTTTGTCCCTCCAAATCCTTGAAATCGATCTCCAACTTTTCCTTGGCAGTAACAGCCAAGGACCATTGCTTTCGCTCATCTTCCAGCCCTGCCTCCATTTCACAAAGTTGTTTAATCAGTTGTTTCCTCTTTTCCTTACTTTGTTCATTCCTTGCCCAGCAGGTCCTTATCTGATAGAGCATAGGATCCAAGAGCACAACCTCAGAAAGAAAGATGTCCCTTCCGAACTAAAATGAGAATGAATTTCTTCAGCCAAAGGGTGGTGAATCTGTGGACTTCTTTGCTACAGAGGGCTATAGAGGCCAATTCATTGGGGTATTTAAGGAAGAAATTGATAGGTTCTTGATTAGTAAGGGGTTAAAGCAGGAGAACGAGGCTGAGAAAAAATATCAGTGATGAATTGAATGGCTGGTATAAATGGCCTAATTCTGCACCTATACCTTGTGATCTTGCATGGTAGGACAACAAATTTATCACAGGTTTCCTGACTAATATTTAGCATCACTTAAAAATAGAGATTCTTGGTAATGGTCATTTTACTATCTGTGGAAGTTTGCTAATTATAGAAGTTAGTTGCCTGCTGCATCAAAATAATAATTACATTTCAAAACCTATCTTGTAAACTATGGTGTTCAGGAGGACATCCTGAGGTCATGTAGATTGCAATAAAAATACATTTCTCTTTGAAAGGCTCAACCTCCTGGTCAGCAAAGATTATGTGGAAAAAGACTTCATTTAAAAAATACAAACTACTAAAGTATACTTGTATCCTTCCTTGGCATTAATTAATACAGCAAATAAAATCACAATACACTGTTTTCCACTCAGAAACAAAAAGACCCCAGTCAAGTAGGTGCATTTTATTCATCTGTATTGACCTCAACTCCTCATCTGCGGCAATTGCACAATCCTTCAAATATTTCTTCATCTCCTCATTAAGTATATCTAATGATCTGCCTCCACTATTCTTTCTTTCTTTTTAAATCTTTTTATTAATTTTCCAAAATTATAAACAGAATAACTATTAATACGGAGAGATTGGAATAATCTTATTGATAATAAACATGTACAAAAAAGACTTCAAATAATACAAGTGTAATAGACGTCCAAACTCTTAATATAGTTAATCACAGAGAAAAAAGAAATACAAAGAAAAAAAAATGCAAAGAAACCCCCCCCAAAAAAAAACAAAAAAAAAGACCAAAAAGAAAGGAAATGGAACAAAACAGGGCTAGACCAATATCTTAAATCGAATACATTCAATAATATCAATGATCTGCCTCCACCATTATTAGGGGTATGTGAGGAGGGCAGAGAATTACAGATTACAGCTTTCCTCTGAGAAAAGAAACCCCTACACAGCATTATTGGCATGGGTGTGCCAAGATTTAGACCCAAGCATTGGTGATATACAGTGCATAGAAGTATTCCCCCCCCCACCCCAGTGGGAGTTTTCATGTTTTATTGTTTTACAACATTGAATCACAGTGGATTTAATTTGGTTTTTTTAACACTGAGCAACAGAAAATACACTTTTGTGTCAAAGGGAAAACAAATTTCTACAAATTGGTCTAAATTTATTATAATTATTAAACACAGAATAATTGATTGCATAATTAATCACCCCCTTCAAGTCAGTGTTTAGTAGCTGCACCTTTGACAGCAATTACAGCCTTGAGTCTGTGTGGATAGGTCATTAGCTTTGCTCACCTGGACACTGCAGTTTTCCCCATTCTTCTTTACAACACTGCTCAAGCTCTGTCAGATTGCATGGGGATCTTGAGTTAACAGCCCTTTACAACTCCAGCCACAAATTCTCAATTGGATTAAGGTCTGGACTCTGACTCCAGGACATTAACTTTGTTGTTTTTAAGCCATTCTTCTGTAGCTTTGACTTTATGTTTGGAGTTATTGTCTTGCTGGAAAACAAATCTTCTCCCAAGTTGCAGTTTTCTTGCAGACTGCATCAGGTTTTCCGCCAGGTTTTCCCTGTATTTTGCTGCATTCATTTTACCCTCTACCTTCACAAGCCTTCCAGGGCCTGCTGCAGTGAACCAGCCACCACCATGCTTCACCGTAGGTGTGTTTTTGATGACGTGCAGTGTTTGGTTTACACCAAATATAACATTTAGACTGAGGGCTAAAAAGGCTCAATTTTGGTTTCATCAGACCATAGAACCTTCTTCCAGCTGACTTCGGAGGCTCCCACATGCATTCTAGCAAACTCTAGCTGAGATTTTATGTGAGGTTTTTTTCAACGGTGGCTTTCTCTTTGCCACCCTTCCATAATGCTGCAACTGGCGAAGCAACTGGATAACAGTTGTCGTATGTGCAATCTCTCCCATCTCAGCCACTGAAGTTTGTAACTCCTCCAGAGTTGCCATAGGTTTCTTGGTGGCCTCCCTCACTAGTCCCCTTCTTGTATCATCACTCAGTTTTGGCAGATTTACAGCTGTGCCATATTCTTTCCATTTCTTGATGATTGACTTAACTATACTCCAAGGGATATTCAGGGACTTGGAATTTTTCTTGTATCTATTTCCTGACTTGTGCCTTTCAATAACTTTTCGTGGAGTTGCTTGGAGTGTTTTTTTGTCTTCATGGTGTAATTTTGCCAGGATACTGATTCAACAGCAGTTGGACCTTCCAGAGTCTGGTGTATTTTTATTAAAATCAATTGAAACACTTTGACTGCACACAGGTCTCCAAAACCAATTGGCTGCACCAGTGATGATTTGGTGTGTCATATTAAAGAGGGTGGAGTACTTATGCAATCAATTATTTTCTGTTTTATATTTGTAATTAATTTTGATTACTTTGTAGAAATCTGTTGTTACTTTGATAGAGAAGAGTCTTCTTCTGTTGATCAGTGTAAAAAAACCCCAAATTAAACCCACTACGATTCAATGTTGTAAAACAATAAAACATAAAAACATCAGAGGGGGGTGAATACCTTTTATAGGTGCTGTATTTCTAGGTTATAATTGATTGATGACAAATATTATCACATTTTACATTAGACAGATTAAGCTGCAATTACCCAGACTGTATTTGTTCTGCTTTTTATCAACAGGACGTGAGCAGGTGATTTTCTATATTGTCTGGTAGATCACAGTGGTGTAATTGAACTGAAATAGTCCATTAATGGGTTAATCCTTTAATACATGCTGATTATATTATTCAAATTTAACTTGATTTCACTGTTGAATCTACCTATTTTTATTTATATCTCTACACCTTATTGTCTAATTTTAATTGATCTCCCCCACTGAGAATGAAAATTGCATAAACTTAATAGTTCAAACAAACAATTTGTGAATGATAACTATGAAGAAAATAGTAATTCAGAGGTAAATATCCTCCATGTATTTGTAAAATTTAAAGATTGCATAATGTGATTAGCATTAAATGAGATATAAAAACAGTATTTTAGTTTAAAATTCAGTGTTTTTCAAATTACCTCAAAATTTCAATAGCTGTCAGCTTAATTTTGAAATGCCTTTCATTGTTTTCTCTTTTGTAATCTCAAATCAACAATGTATTAAAGAAACAGGTCTCCATAATTTACTTGTTAGAGACTTAAAATAACATGGTGAAATCAGATTGCTTCAATTTAGTTTTATTGAAGTAGATGCTGTTTGGCTATTGTTTTGCAATTTCTTTCATTGTATTTGTTTCGGTCTGTTTTCTTTATGTCTGCAGGTACTCCAGTCAGCTGTATTTGCCCAAATGGATGATATAGAAAAGACTGTTGATAATATAATGCAGCTGAAAAAGATTAATCCTGACACCAATCCACAGTAATGAAACTTTAACTTTATTCTATGAACTTTTATCAGATTTGATAAATTTTCTGTAACCTAAAATGTAAATACTAGATAGATGGTAGTGTATCATATACACACAGAGAATATGAAAGTGACTGTGTCTAGGACAATTTCATGTTGAAGCCACTCGTGTTAAAATTCAGCATTGTAAAACAATTTTCAAATTACTGATGAATAAAACAATCTCAACTTTGGAAGATAGATGGTTACCTAAGGAAGGCGAAAGATGATATGGTTTCTCATGCTTCTCATGAAGGATGAGACAATGTTGTTAAAGCACATTAGAGAGATTAACGCCGTGAGATATAGCAGACTAAACGGTTACTTTCCAGGGTTCAGCAGACTGATAGATGATCTGATTGAAATATTGAAAAAGTCATTAGAATATGTAACACCTGGATGATGCTTCTCCTGGCTGAGATACAGTATATAGAAACTGTGATCAGAGCTTCAAAGTGTTGTGTCAGGCATTCAGAATTGAGATTAATGCAATTTTGTTACTTAGTAGATTATGACTCTTGGAATTCTCTGCACAATCAGGCTGTATGGAGGTTCAAAATTGTTTGAATTTTGGCTGAAATCAAATGAATTTTTCGTTTAAAGGAATCAGGAGTGTGGGTTGATTTAAAGTGGCATTGAGGTAAAATAAGAGCTGTGAATTTATTGAAGAGCAAAGTGGGTAGAAGGGACCTCATTTTGTTTTAATAAATAAGGATCTTTGTTAAAGAGATAAGACTTCTCAACCTTATCATTGGTCAATCTCATGGCACTGCATGCAAGTACCTAGGACCAGTTTTGAATTTGATTCATCAAACAGTGTTAATGGAGAGAAAGATAACATTGGAGATCGGGAAAAGGATGATGAATAGGAGGTACGAAATTGGAAAGTATGGCAAGAAAGGAAAGAATGTATTAGTGGGGAAGGAAGGAATATGGTAAAGTAGGAAAAAGGGAAATAAAATTATTTTCATTGCTTTGTTATACCACAAAAGCAGAGATATACTTGGCTTTTATACATTATATATTTATATTTGTTAAATTATCCAAGAAACTTTAATCCTTTATGATTTATCAGTTTAGGGAACAATTATTTAATTTCCTTTTAAAAAGACTGTAGGAACTCCACTCTAATGGCAAATTACACAATCGTGTAATTCTAGCTTGACAGTGTTCAATGTCAATTTGACCTTAGCTGTCCTTCGCTGGTTTTCCATCTGCATTTATGCTCTGAACAACAGAAGTCACAAACTGGTAGTCAGGACAGATATTGTGTGCAATTTTGCTCCTTGTAAGAAATCAAGGTTGCAGAGTTTGTGCTCAAGTTTAACAAATCACTTTCCCTCATCATTCCATTCCATCAGGTGGAAGAAAGGAATTGGTCAAATTATGTTTCTGAAATTTTTGATTGCATCACCTTCTCTGCAATGTTATATTAATGGCAGTAACGGGCATTGACAAGGCAGAAGACTACACAATTAGGTTTCTTTCTAATTTCAAAATTATGTTTGTATCAATGTGCAATATATATTTCATAGAGATAAAATAATTTACAATGGTAAATTGCACTTGAATAATGACCTGTTTCTCAAAATGCATGTGCTAAAAATGATTTTCCATTCTGCCAAGGTTTGGAATTTCTCTGCAGGCTTGTCTCCTACAGATTGTAGGATATACAAGATTGATTGCAGAAGTGGAAAAACTCCGCAAAGATCAATATGATTCAGAAAATCCACATCATGAAGAAATGCTAATGAAGGTTAGTAGATGGAGAGACTACAGAATACACTCTGTTTATATCTTCCATTCCAGTGTAATCATGGAAGATGACCTATTTGAAATTATTAGTGTGTACTGAACCTATGGCATTGAGTAGATTTTCCTTGCTAATTTCTCAAATAAATTATTTTCCTATTTAAGATGTGTGCTAAACTTAAACATTTCTATTAACCATTGATCAATGCTGACTTCCAGGTGTCTTTCAGCAGTGCATGGGGGGGTGGAGGGGGGAGGGGTGGTGAAAAGAAAAATAAATTGTATTAGTTATTGCAAAAACTGCTATCTAGTTAGGATTCCTAAAGCTTGGGGAAATCTAGTGGTTAAAGAGAGGTAGAAATATCTTGATGCATTAGCAAAAAGCAAATTACTGGAGGAACTCAGCAGAGTAAGCAGCATTTGTGGGGGCAAAGGAGTTGATGCAGGGCCTTTATCTGAAACATTGACAATCCTACATAAATCCTGCCTGATGCACTGAGTTACTCCAGCAGTTTGCTTATTATTCCAAATTCCAGCATCTGTAATCTCTCTTGTGTCTCCAGGTAAATACTTTATATGGCACTATTTGTGGTGTGGCATTAGTACCAAGTTCTGCAAGCAAATCTTATGCCACCACCAATCAATCAATCAATACTCACCCAGGAATTCATGAAATACAAGTTGAGCATCCGTTAACTGAAATTTCAAAATCTGAAAGCCTTTGAAATCTGACCTTTTTTTAAGTGCTAATGTGGCATCACAAATGGATCATTCCAGAGGCACATGGAAGGTTCCCAGGCGATGTGTAGCTCTTTGCATACCACAGATGGTTCTGAGCAGTGACCTCACATATGTAATGAACACGTTAATGAAAAATAGAATAATACTGCATAAAATGAGAAATGAAGATCTCACTGGTGTATTGATAGAGTGGATTCATCATATGCCTCTTAACAGTATGCTGATCATGAAACAAGCAAAGATCTATCACAACGAACTGAAAATTGAAAGTAATTGTGAGTATTCAGTAGGGTAGTTGAAGAAATTTAAGAAAAGTCATGCATTAAATTTTTTAAAGATTTGTGGTGATAAATTAAGGGCGGAAACTTCTAAACTGCAATATGGATTTATTGAGGATAGAGCAACTATGAATGTAATTTTCATACTACAAATGCTTTCAGAAAGGGCAATTGAATATCAGAAAGATGCCTTTTTATGTTTTATTGATTTCACAAAGCATTCGACAAAGTGCAACGTGAAAAATTATTTCAAATTCTCACTAAACTAAACATTGACGGAAGGGACCAATAACTGCTTCAAAATTTACATTGGAACCAAACACCAGTGGTAAAACTTAATGATAATATAAGCAGTTGGACTAAAATTCAAAGAGGAGTTAGACAGGGATGTGTTGCCTCACCGGAATTATTTAATATCTATAGTGAAAGGATTCTCAGAGAAATAGAAGACGTAGATGGGATAAAAATTGGAGGTGTTAACATCGACAAAATAAGATATGCAGATGGTACCACCCTAATAGCAAGTGCTGCAGAAGACCTACAAATCCTCCTAGACAAAGTAGTACAAACAAGTGCAGATTTTGGTCTAACCATCAACTGTAAAAAACCCAGATGTATGGTAATATCAAAATAGCAGGATATTCCCAACTGCCAATTGTACATCGGTAACCAAGAGATTGAACAAAAGACCAGCTTTAATTAACACACATCAAAGTTGCTGGTGAACGCAGCAGGCCAGGCAGCATCTCTAGGAAGAGGTACAGTTGACGTTTCGGGCTGAGACCCTTCATCAGGCCCGAATTGTCGACTGTACCTCTTCCTAGAGATGCTGCCTGGCCTGCTGCGTTCACCAGCAACTTTGATGTGTGTTGCTTGAATTTCCAGCATCTGCAGAATTCCTGTTGTTTACCAGCTTTAATTACCTTGGTAGCTTTATATCCCAAGATGCTAAAAGTAAAGTAGAAATAAAAAGAAGAATTGCTGTTGCCAAAACCAACTTCCAAAAAATGAAACCCATTTTTACCAACAGACATATTTCTATGACAACAAGGCTTAGGCTACTAAAATGTTACATCTGGTCAATCTTGCTGTATGCTTCAGAAACATGGACTATAACACCAGAACTCCAAAGAAACTTAGAAGCATCAGAAATGTGGTTTTTTAGAAGAATGCTGAAAATATCATATAGAGATAGGGTAACTAACGAGACGGTACTCCAACATGCCCATACAAAAAGATCTTTAATGAGAACATTAAATGAGAGGAAACGTAAATTCCTGGGCCATGTTCTCAGAAAGGGAGAAATAGAATGCCTTACATTACAAGGCCGTATGCCTGGGAAACGCAGAAGAGGAAGGCAAAGAAAAAAATATATAGACGCTGTGAAAGAGCTAACAGATCTAAGTATGTGAGATATCATTGACGCTGCAAGGGATCGTTCGATGTGAAAAGCCATGATCGCCCAAGCGTGTAACGCGCAAGGCACATGAAGAAAGAGAGAGAGAGAGAGTGGTAATAAAGTGTCTGCTGATCACAAAGAAGCAGAGAATTTCATTGAGTTTGTCAAGATTGTTGTTTTGGGTGTCAGCTGGTTGGACATGGAGATATAAACAATTGTGTTTTTTTGTTATATTCATTAGGACATACGAATTCCTGCCATTCCTATGTTTCCCTGTGCACTATGTTATCATATTTCCCTGCTCCTTCAACATTGTAAGGGTCAATATCAATAATAGCAACTGCATTGTACAGACCTGTTTTGCTTAAAACTATGGTATACATTTATTCCATGCAAATGTTGATGATAGGAGATTGCATTTGAATTCAAACCAATGTGATTATTTAACCATTATAGCTTAATTAGAAAAATGATGCTTTTTCCCCTCTATGTTTGCTGTCAGCTGTGGACCTTCCTTCGTCCTGATGTAACATTGGACGGTCGAATTAGTAAGCAGTGGTGTGAAATAGGTTTCCAGGGTGATGACCCAAAGACAGACTTCAGAGGAATGGGGATGTTGGGGTTATATAATTTGGTGTAAGTATATATTACAAGCAGGTTTTAGACTTTTTTTTGCTTTTCTCCACTTCTGACCTTTTGCACATTAATTGAATAAAACACGTTTATCTTCATTAATTTTTTGTTCAGATTTTTTGCAGAACATGACAATGTAACTGCTCGCCGAGTTCTCTTTGATTCTCACCAGCCAAAGTATAGGTAAGTGGATAATATCCAACCAAAATGCTTTATTCAGAATCTGTTACCGATTCCTGTAGATCATATTTCAATTAGGTAACTTATGTTTTTACTCCAGAACCAAATCTGCACTTTTTACATGTATAACACATAACAGAGGGTACCAGGTGATTTTTCAGATGTATAGAGCAAAAGAGAGGCAACAGTGGATCACTGGTAAATGATAATGAAGAGATAGCAATGAGGGACAAATAAATGGTGAATGAACTGAATAAGTATTTTGCATCAGTCTTTGCTAGAAGACACCAGCAGCAGCCCAGGAGGTAGAAATGCGTGTAGTTGCCGTTATTAAGAAGAAGGTGCTTGGAAAGCTGAAAGGTTTGAAAGTAAATAAGTCACCTGGATCAGATGGACTATACTCCAAAGTTCTAAAAGATGAAGTCAAAGACACTGTGGAGGCGTTAGCAGCAATCTTTCAAGAATCACTAGATTCTACAATGGTTCCAGAAGATTAGAAGTTCATAAATGTCACTCCACTTGTTAAAAAAGGAGGCAAAAGACAGGAAATTATAGGACACATAGCCTGATTTCAGTGCTTGGGAAGATATTAGAGTCTATTATTAAGGATGAGGTTTTGGGATATTTGAAGGCACAGAATAGAATAGGCCAAATTCAGCATGGTTTTCTTTGGGGGAAGTCTTGCCTGCAAATCTGTGCCAATTATTCGAGGAAATAACTGGCAGGGATAAGCAAAGGGGTATCAGTGGATGTTGTTTTCTTGGATTTTCAGAAGGCCGTTGACAGAGTCCTGTGCATGAAGCTGTTAAATGAGATAAAGAGCCCACGGTATCTTTTTAAGATACCAGTATTGACAGAAGATTGGCTGAGTGAAAGAAGGCAAAGGCCAGGTATAAAGAGGGTTTTTTCTCGTTGGCTTCCGGTGACTAGTGGTGTTCCGAAGTGTTTGGTGTTGGGACCACTTGTTTTCATGTTAAACGTCGATGGTCTGGATGATGGAATTGATGGCTTTGTGGCTAAGTTTGCAGACGAAACAAAAGTTGTTGGGGGGTGGGTGCATGTAGTGTTGAGGAAGCAGGAAGTCTGCAGAAGGAAGGTAAGCATTACATTTTTGAGGCTTTATAGGGCATTAGTCAGACCACATCTGGAGTATTGTGAGCAGCTTTTGGGTCCCATATCTATGAAACAATGTGCTGGCATTGGAGAGGGTCCGAGGAGGTTTACGAGAAACATCAGGAATTAAAGGGACACACATCAAAGTAGCTGGTGAACGCAGCAGGCCAGGCAGCATCTCTAGGAAGAGATACAGTCGACGTTTCAGGCCGAGACCCTTCGTCAGGACTAACTGAAGGAAGAGTTAGTAAGATTTGAAAGTGGGAAGGGAAGGGGAAGGTCCAAAATGATAGGAGAAGACAGGAGGGGGAGGGATGGAGCCAAGAGCTGGACAGGTGATTGGCAAAAGGGATATGAGAGGATCATGGGACAGGAGGTCCGGGGAGAAAGACAAGGGGGGGGGGCTTGGGGACCCAGAGGTTGGGCAAGGGGTATAGTCGGAGGGAGAAAAAGGAGAGTGAGAGGAAGAAAGAATGTGTGTATAAAAATAAATAACGGATGGGTACGAGGGGGAGGTGGGGCATTAGCGGAAGTTAGAGAAGTCAATGTTCATGCCATCAGGTTGGAGGCTATCCAGACGGAATATAAGGTGTTGTTCCTCCAACCTGATTGTGGCTTCATCTTTACAGTAGAGGAGGCCGTGGATAGACATGTCAGAATGGGAATGGGATGTGGAATTAAAATATGTGGCCACTGGGAGATCCTGCTTTCTCTGGCGTACAGAGCGTAGGTGTTCAGCAAAGTGGTCTCACAGTCTGCATCGGGTCTCGCCAATATATAGAAGGCCACATCGGGAGCACCGGACGCAGTATATCACCTCAGCCGACTTACAGGTGAAGTGTCGCCTCACCTGGAAGGACTGTCTGGGGCCCTGAATGGTGGTAAGGGAGGAAGTGTAAGGGCATGTGTAGCACACATTTTTATACACATTCTTTCTTTCTCTCACTCTCCTTTTTCTCCCTCTGTCCCTCTGACTATACCCTTGCCCATCCTCTGGGTCCCCAAGCCCCCCCCCTTGTCTTTTTCCCCGGACCGCCTGTCCCATGATCCTCTCATATCCCTTTTGCCAATCACCTGTCCAGCTCTTGGCTCCATCCCTCCCCCTCCTGTCTTCTCCTATCATTTTGGACCTTCCCCTCCCCTTCCCACTTTCAAATCTTACTAACTCTTCCTTCAGTTAGTCCTGACGAAGGGTCTCGGCCTGAAACATCGACTGTACCTCTTCCTAGAGATGCTGCCTGGCCTGCTGCGTTCACCAGCTACTTTGATGTGTGTTGCTTGAATTTCCAGCATCTGCAGAATTCCTGTTGTTTACGAATTAAAGGGTTTATGTATGAGGAGTGTTTGATGGCACTGGAGTTTAGAAGAATGTGGGGGGGGATGTCATTGAAACCTGTCGAATAAAGTGGCTTCCACTTAGTTAGGATGCATCGGGATCAGCACATTTCAGCCCAATTTAAGTGGCAGCCCCAATTAGTTAAACTTTCATGGAAATAGTTAAAACGGTATTAAAAAAAACAAACTACCACTTAACTGAGTAACAAATTATGTACATAAATGAAATACAGAACAAATTAGAACATTACCAATACTACAACAGTACTATAAAACTGTATTTGTCCCTAGTATTTATCAATGGAGGAATTCATCCACCATACACTGCCATGTTCCTTTGATTGACCATGAATAAACAAAATCACTGCAGGTACTTTGTACAGATTGTGGACTGCCTTCATACAATCCTTTCAACAATTGCATCCTATAAATCTTCAATTTCATTATAAAATTCAAGATGATTGTTGATATCTTTGAATTCTTTTTAGCTCCTAACTTGTTGAAGTAATGAAATTATTTCATTTTCACTCCCAGCCATTTCTGGCATCTCCAAATCTGAATGCTTGAAATTGCAGTGAGCAAAACAGTGTGGAATCGTCTTACTGCTTATTTCTTGCCCTCTATCGGTGACAGAATTCACTGCTTTTAAAACACAAAGGCGCTACTGGCACTATTTAAAAATTGATTGCTCTAAGGCTGGTGTAGTATCTAATGGCCTCAGAAGTGCACACAACTGACACTAGATAGAAACTGCTCAGCAGAAGTCTCCTGTCCCAAATAAATGAAGGGAATCTTCTCTAATTTCTCTTAGTTTTTGTTCTTTAAGACTTGTCCAAATATGCAGATACCCTGGTTAACGATTGGCCCAATTAACTGGAATCCACTGTATTGAAAGGCCTAGTGGAGAGGTTGTTTTCAATAGTGGGAGAGTCTAGGACCAGAGGGTACAGCCTCAGAATAGAATGACATCCTCTTAGAACAGAGCTGAGGAGGAATTTCTTTAGCCAAAGGATGGTGAATCTGTGGAATTCATTGTCACGGATAACTGTGGAAGTCATGCTTAAAGTGGAGATAGATAGATTCTTGATTAGTAAGAGATCAAAGATTACAGGGAGAAGGCAGGAGAACGGAGTTGTTAAAGGAAAATAAATCAGCCATGATCGATGGGCTGAATAGACTAATTCTGCTCCTATACCTTTAATATTTGCACTTAGTTCATCCGATACACTGCAATTAAAAAAAAAGAATGGAATTCTTTATTCTAGTAAAGTGATGGCATTAAAAGTTGGTTTTGATTTCACTCCAGATAAAGTCTATAGTGGCCTCTTACTGAAATGCCACAAACAAAATAAAAACTTATTAAAAAGAGAAGTTAAATATCAACAACCGTAAAAACGAGCATCTAAGGTTAGGAAAATCTAATGTGATGATGGAAGACAAAAGATGGAAGTTTGTAAAAAACATGACACAGAAAGCTAAATTCACCACAGCACTGAACATCAACAGAAGAATGATTTGTCACATTTCTCGGGCATTAAATGACCACATAAACATAATATTGGCACCCTAAACTGTTGAAATTTTCATTGATTCTGACCGAATACCTTATTTTGTTTTATCAGAATTATTATCACTGACTTGGATGACATGAAATTTGTTGTTTCGCAGTAGCAAAGCAACAAATCACAATATTTAAGAACTGCTAATCCAAGACCAGGTACTTTATGCTCAGTGGGTTTTCAGTGTGTACTACATGCACAAACACCTTGGTGGTTGGAGGGATTTTGAAAATTGTGCTTGCACCTTTTTTTGTAAAACTTTGTGGTAATAGCAGCAGTTCAGGCCATTGATAAAAATTATACATTTCCCTTTCACATTCAATGTCTGAATGAATGAATAGTTGGCGATGCAGCGGGTTTTTATTTACACCAAGTTATATAGGCTTACTTTGATATTTGCTTGAACATGTAGATTTAGGGACTTGAAGGCTAAAATGGGTCCAAACCAAAGGATTTAGACCTGTTTTGATAAAAGGCCCTGATGCTTCTTGGGGCCTTTTCCTCACAGAGATAGGTTTATTACTTCACTTTTCATTGTTCGTGATCAACCCACTCTACTCCCCTTCAAATTAGTGTCCTTAAGCTCCTTCTGCCCCATCATCTCCCTGGTCATCTCCACACTCCTTCATCAGTCTGGTCTCCCTTTCCCCTGTCTAATGCCCAAATTACTATGCAGCTTCCACTAAGATCTAGGGCAGGGGCATTCAGAGGAAAGGTTTTTGTGCACATTTGTACATGCAAGATCAATTCTACCTCACACAGCATGCAGTAAAACATCTTGGGATCTTTTAAAAAGCTGACTTGAGCATTTTCATATGCAAAAGGATAATACGTATCTGTGAAATAGCACATGCAGTTGCAAACCTTTTCAGGAAATTATCTTCACCTCATTTCCATTTTGTATATTATTTTCCTTTTTATAATATTTGACATTGCCATTATTTTAATTTCATCCTTTCTTTTAGGCAACTAACTAAAGAAGATGTAAGGTACTTTTGTAAAATATTTTCCATAATCGTGCATTGTTCTTTATATTTATTCTTGTTTGATAAGCACGTTCATTGGACAGTCATTTAAAAACAATATTGCCTTTGTATTCAAAATTCAAAGTAAATTTATTATTATTGAAGTATGTATATGTTACAAAATATTACTGAGATTCTTTTCCTTGGAGTCATTCACATTCGATACGAAGAAATATAATGGGATCAATGAGGAACTACATACAATGACAGTCAAACAACCAATGTGCAAATGAAGACAAACTATGCAATACAATGAATTAATAAATAATACAGTATTAAGAACATGAGTTGAATAGTCCTTGAAAGTGAGTCCATAGGTTGTGGTATCATTTCTGTGTTGAGGTGAGTGAAGTTGTCCATGCTGATTCAGGAGTCTGATGGTTGAAGAGTTATAACTGTTTCTGAACATGGTGGTGTGAGCCCTAAGGCTCCTGCACTTCATTCGCAAGGCAGCAGTGAGAAGAGAGCATAGATTTGATAGTGGGGGTCCTTGATGATGGATGCTGTTTTCTGTGCCATTGCTCCTTGTAGATGTGCTCAATAGTGGGGAGGGCTTCTCCCATGAAATACTGGGCTGTATCTGCTACTTTTCCATTCACGGCTATTGGTGTTTTCAGACCAGGCCGTGATGCAACCAGACAGGATACTCTTCTCTGTGCATCTGTAGACATTTATCAGAGTTTTAGATGACACGCTGAACCTGCGCATACGTCTAAGAAAGTAGAGGCACTGCCATGCCTTCTTTGACATGGCACTTATGTGCTGATCCCAGAATAGATCCTCCTCCAATAACTCCAAGGAGTTTAAAGTTACTGACCCTCTCCACCTCTGATCCCATGATGAAGACTCGCTCATGGACCTCTGGTTTCTTCCTCCTGCAGTCAATCAGTTCTTTGGTTTTGCTGACATTGAGTAAGAGGTTGTTGTTGTTGCACCATTCAACCAGATTTTCAATCTTCCTCCAATGTGCTGATTTGTCACCACTTTTGATTTAGCTAACAACAGTTGTATCATTAGCAAAATTCCAATATGACATTGGAGCTATACTTAGCCTCAAGTATAAAGTGAGTAGAACAGGGTATTGTGGAAGAGATATTGTTGCCAATTTGAACTGACTAGGGTCTGCAACTGAAGAAATCAAAGTTCCAGTTACACAAGGAGGCATAAAGCCTTGGGTCTTGGATTATTTCTTAAGGAATATTTCACTGAAAAAAAATAGTTTTCAGCTATTCAACCCTAGGGATCCTTGCTCTTCTGCTATCCCGCTTGCTTGTTATTGCAGAAACTGTATCGATATTTAGTAAAAACCTGGGTTCTTACCAGACATGGCCATGGGCTTCATTATCAGTGAAATGAAAGGTACAGTGCACTATTGGGAACTTATTATTATGCATTAATCCACCCACCTCAACCCCTTTGTTTGAATATAGGCTAACCAAGCAAAAATATTGGAAATCTGAAATAAAATCAGAAAATGGTGGAGATATTCAAATGGTCAGGCAGCAGATGTGGAGAAAGAAATTGAATTAACATTTCAGGTTATTGACCTTGCATCCCTAGCATTTTCTGTTTTTACATATAGAATATTATGGATATGAAGTTATGACTGATGAGGTGTTGACTTGGGTCAAGTGCAGTGGCTCTAACTTATGATTTGTATCAATACCTGGTGAAAGTTGACTTTAAGTTCTATAGGACAACAGTAAAAAAGGATGACATTCACACTGGCCTTTCATTACAGGAGAGGCAAATTAGATATATTTTCAACTAGTTCTTCATGTTTAGAAACTCACAGTAGGATTACCTAATTTAGCATACTGTGTTCAGAACCAAGTGGTAAAAGACAATGGTGCCAGACTCCCTTGCGTAAGAATTTGCATTAAGGATTTTACGATAAGTAAGTCAGGCTCACAACATTGAGGTTGAACATTGAAAAAGCTTAGAGATTGAAATCTCTCTTTTTCACCAGACTGAAGATACTGGTGTATCATCTAAACTGCAGCAAGGCATGTAGCTGCTGACAATAGGAAAAGAACAAATTGCATCGATGTAGAGAGAATCTGCATTGAGAAATGCACAACTTTCCTAGAGTGCTTTGTAACCAGTGAAGCACTTTTGGACTGTGATCATTGTGCTGTGGGAAATAAAACAATTGACTTGCTCATTGTAAGGTTCCACAGACAACGAGATCAAGAGCTACATCACAGATTTTGTGTGTTGATTAAATAATTTTGTCCACACTTCTTGTTACAATATGTTTAACTGCAAAGTGAGATATAGTGGCCCCAAACTTCCTTTGAGTGGCCTGCAGTCCATGCTTATTTACATTGTCGTCTAGAGCCCTCCAGTCGTTTTTCCCACATAAATGCTTTGTCACTTTATGAGCTGCAATCACCAAGCTGAAACAGCTGTCAATGATATTAGCCATTCGTAATCAAAAGCTCTTAATAAAGCATATTATTCATGTTTTTAAGTAAAAGTAAAACTGGAAAATAAAAATAATCTGATTAACCCAATATAAATTCCTTTCAATGGAAGTGGGATCACTGTAAGGAAACTGCAGCAAGCAGCTTTGAAGTGCAATAGACTTATTAACAGTGATCAGTTATTTAGTAGTTTGGAACTTTTGCATTTCCTGTGCATGCACAGCAGCCCTAAGCTTGCTCCGGGCTACACAGTTAATGAAAATACTAGTTCTTTGCAAAAATTCAATATTCCTTCAGGTCACGATCAGAAGACTGAGGGTAATAGATTCAAACTTCATGGTGTAATATTTTTTATGAGAAATTCATGACATCCAGCAGTCCTTGGGTGTTGAATTGTTTTCATTATCTTCTTGAGGAGGGAAGTTGATAGATTGACTATTGTGAGTAAACTTTTTTTTATACATCAGCTTGATTTTTAGGATGGGGAAGCCATATTTAGTAAGTTCTATAGGGCTGTAGTATACCTGCACTACTGTGCAAAAATCTTGGGTACATTTCTATAACTAGGGTGCTTAAGACTTTTATACAGTACTGTATTTTTCGGCATGGAGCAGAGAAAGTTTTAAATCTGGCAGAGGCAAAGGATGTTGAGAATAGCAAGGGTCGACCATTAAGGGATGGGTGTGCAACAGGTGGCAGTGGAGGAGTGCAAGGGGGGGGGTGCAGGTGCAGACACACCCATTTCTGAAACACAGGTAAATCATTTGATTCCAAACAATTGGTTTATTGATTATCACAGAATGTCTTTCTGGTGCTTCCCACTCCCACCCCGCTCTTTGCTCCCTTCCCATTCTCAGTCCCCAGATCAGAATCAATTTATCATCACTCAATATGTTATGAAATTTGTTTTTTATTGCAATAGCAATACATTAAATTACCGAAGCGCTGTGCAAAAGTCTAGGCACCCAGGCTATATACAGTATATGTGCCTAAGACGTTTGCACAGCACTGTATATTTCTAAAAGGCAGTTGATAAAATACTATAGAAATTATTATAATATAAAACAACGAATGGAGGTTAATATATTGGCATGGGAAGAGATTGAATAATGAACAGAAAACCAAGGATAGAAATTCTTTTGTAAGTAGCAAGACAGCAACTACAGGCATGCATTTGTTCATGATTACATTATGTCTTTTCCTCAAAGTCAATAAGATAAATGTATACAAGTTTGTTTATGACAAGTGAAGGGGACTCAAAGCATTTTCTAGATCAGGTGAATGGAGAAGAAGGTGGTCTGTGGAGTAAATTTTTGGAAAATATGAGATGGTGTACTTTGGAAGAAACTGGAAACATGAGACTACAGGCGTTAGGTGCTGAAAACTGAATGTCTTTTAAATGGTGTGAAATTTGTATAGAAGAATCTGAGTGTGCGGCTTCAAAGTGTGCAGAATATAGAGTACAGAAAACAACTGGAAAAGCAAATTGTTCATTGAAATTTATTGGAAACAATTTGGAATAATAAAGGAAGTCTTGCAGAAATTATGCAGTGTTTGGTGAGACCGCATTCGGAGTACAGTGCATAGATTTTATTCTCTGTGCCCAAGAATATCTCCCATGGAATTAGTG
Source organism: Mobula hypostoma (assembly GCF_963921235.1). Lineage (NCBI taxonomy): Eukaryota > Metazoa > Chordata > Chondrichthyes > Myliobatiformes > Myliobatidae > Mobula > Mobula hypostoma. The sequence goes on from NC_086103.1 coordinate 138,709,936, forward strand.
CAGAAGAGTTATAAGATTTTGGTGTTTGTCATCTGAAATGTAAATAGGAAGCTTAACATTTATCAGTAGCACACAACATACAATCTGTAGGCCCATGGAATGTTCGTGTCCAACCTTCCACAGCAAGCAGTTACCTACACTTGCACTCTACTATTTAAATTTACAATGAACTCTGTTAACCCAATGATTCGGCACCTCACCAGATGAGGTTTGCTGCACTCCCTTTCCACTCAGTCGGTCTCAGTTGATCCATCTAAATTTGTCTAATACATTTTAAAACTTGCTCTGTAACATTTTTAAATTAAGTTTATAAAAGTATATAAGCATATAACAATTACAGCACGGAAACAGGCTATCTCGGCCCTTCTAGTCCATGCCGAACTCTTACTCTCACCTAGTCCTACCGACCTGCACTCGGCCCATAATCCTCCATTCCTTTCCTATCCAATTTAACTTTAAATGACAACATTGAACCTGCCTCAACCACTTCTGCTGGAAGCTCGTTCCACACAGCTACCACTCTGTGAGTAAAGAAGTTCCCCCTCATGTTACCCCTAAACTTTTGCCCTTTAACTCTCAACTCATGTCCTCTTGTTTGAATCTCCCCCACTCTCAATGGAAAAAGCCTATCCACGTCAACTCTATCTATCCCCCTCGTAATTTTAAATACCTCTATCAAGTCCCCCCTCAACCTTCTACGCTCTAAAGAATAAAGACCCAACTTGTTCAACTTTTCTCTGCAACTTAGGTGATGAAACCCAGGTAACATTCTAGTAAGAGTTTAATGCTAATAAATGTGAGGTGCTACATTTTGATAGGACTAATCAAAATAGGATATACGTAGTAAATGGTAGGGCATTGAAGAATGCTGTAGAACAGAGGGATCTAGGAATAATGGTGCATAGTTCCTGAAGGTGGAATCTCTTGTGGATAGGGTGGTGAAGAAAGCTTTTGGTATGCTGGCCTTTATAAATCAGAGCATTGAGTATAGGAGTTGGGACGTAATGTTAAAATTGTACAAGACATTGGTAAGGCTAAATTTGGAGTATCGTGTACAGTTCTGGTCACCGAATTATAGGAAAGATGTCAACAAAATAGAGAGAGTACAGAGAAGATTTACTAGAATGTTACCTGGGTTTCATCACCCAAGTTGCAGAGAAAGGTTGAACAAGTTATGTTGGAATAATAATAGTCTGACACTGATGAAGTCCAATGTGCCGGATTATTGAAGATTTTCTTATACTTGCAGGTTAATTTAGTCCCTGACTGACAACATCCAGCCCAGTGCAGGACCCTACCAATGCAAACAGCAAATTAAGCTGTGCAGCCTGGCATTTCTGACGTTCAGAGAAAAATAAGCATTAGGTTACAATAAAAATTGGTGATACTTTTGGAAAAAATACTTAAAATGTGTAAAACAGAAAGTTTTAAGTGATCTGGATTTTCCTTGAGTCATGCCTTTCCATTGAAATTAATTGCGTCACATGTGTACACAAGCAGTAAGGGCAGGAGTAAGTCACTCAACCTTCACGCTGGCTTCAACATTCAATAATAGCACAACTGATCTGATTGTAATCGCAACTCCATATCCTCATCTATTGCCATAACCTTTCAGCCCTATTTATTATGTCTATCTGCCTTAAAAATTCTCTAAGACTGCTTCTATCATCGTTTTTGGGGAAGAATTCCAAAGACTTGTTAATCTCTGAGGAAAGGAAATATTCACCCTATCACTGTCCTAAATAGTGATCTTTAATTTTTAAACAATGATCCTTTGTTGTAGATTAATTGTCCCTTAGCAGAACATTCTCTCCACATGCAACCTATCAAGAGTCCTCAGTATTTTGTATGCTTCAATCATCACTTTTGATTTTGTTAAAGTACAATGGATATACTTTAATAAAGTACAAACTCACCTTGCCAAATCTTTCCTTATCAGGCAACCCAACAGTTCCAGGTGTCGGATCTAGTAAACTTTCTTTGAATTACTTCCATTGTATTAACATTCTTTTCTTAAATAACAAGACCAAAACTGCACACAGTAGTCCAGTTGTCTTTTATTACTAAAGCTTAATTTCTCTGTTTCTGTATTCAATTTCTCAGTATTACTGGGAATGGCTTTCTTAAGTACTTGCTGTGCATGCTTCCCAGGCTTTTGTTAATCATGTACCAGAACCCTCTGAGCTCTACAAATCCTGACCATTTATACATTTTATTATATATGTGGACAATTTCAATTTTATGCACATTTCAACCCCATCTGCCAGATCTTTGCCCACTTAACCTTCCTAAGTTTCTCTGTGTCTTCCTTGTGTCCTTTTTTAATTATTAATTCAAGGGATGTAGGCTTTATTGGTTGACCCAGCGTTTAATTGACCATCCCAAATTGTCTTTGAGAAGGTGGTGGTAACCTGCCTTCTTGAATCATTGCAGACATTGGGATGTGAGTATACAGTAACCACAATGCTATTAGGAAGGGAATTCCAGGATTGTGACCCAGGAATGGGGAAGCAACAGTGATACATGTCCAAGTCAGGATGGTGTGTAGCTTCGAGGGCAACTTCCAGGTGGTAATGTGCGCATATTTTTGTTGTACTGTACTTGTTATTCTAGAGATTGCAGGTTTTTAGGGAGTCTTGGTGAATTGCTGCAGTGCATCCTGTCATTGGACAGCTGCTGCTCCTGTGCATCAGTGGTGGAGTGAACTGGTTGTCAATAGAGTGCATATCAAGCAAGCTGCTGTAGTATGTCACAGCTTAGCAGCACCAGATCTACTTGGGCACAGGTTCAGTGGCAGACAGCAAAGCGTATCTGCAAGGAACTGTAGGACTTGTTGCTGCTGAATTGTGTTAAAGATTCAATATCTCGGTGCAGTTGGAATGATAGCAGCAAGTACTTCTCAGTAGGTTTCATCCATCCATGCATCTGTGAGTGCCTTCAAAAATATTTGGACAGTAAATTTGGCCTTAAAATTTGTGTTTGATATCTACAGTGGGCTGGCTGCTAGTGTAGTAGCATCAGCACTGGACTTCAAGGCAGATGGTTCTGAGTTCAAACTCAGCCGGGTCCCAACCTGGGCAGCAGCAGTATCTGCGTGGAAGAAAGGCCTGGCAATCTACTTCCATGTCTTTCCATGAAAACCCTTTGGACCCTATGTCCGTGAGGACACGAAGAGTCAGACTCAACTTAATGCCTGAACAACAACAACCTATTCTCACTGGTATTTAGCAGAACGAGGGATATTTGCATTGAGGCATACACCTATTCTGAGAGGGCTTGACAAGCTAGTTACCAATGTGCAGCCTTTTTTTTCCTCTGTGCAGAGTTCAGAACAGGACAGAGAAGCTCAGGAAAAGAGGTCAGTTAGCCAGGACTGAGATGAAGAAGTCATCTCTTTAGGCAGAGAATTGTAAATTTGCCATTTTATTCTTCAAAAGGGATTGTCCATACTTTGTCATACAAGGCTAATATTGATAGTGTTTTGGAAACTATGGATATTAGAGGTGATCATAATTGAGTTATAAGTGCTTGAAGTACAGGCTCAGTTATCAATTATCAAATGGCGAAGCAGATCTAGTCCATCTGGCACATTCCTGTTGTTTCAAAACTGATTTTCATATCCACTAGAACACTCTCCTTTTACAACATTAAACATTATAAAATCAGGCTGATAAAACATTTTGAGGATTGATTTACTTGCTGCCCTAGTTCATGTAATCTGGGTTGCAGCCAAGATCTTTCCGATTGGAAAGTATACAAATGTTGTAAGTAAAATCCAGTTGCTGTCTTTTTTAGAATAATAGTTTAAGTTTACTGCTTATGCATAAGAACATTGATATGGGAAAACTAATTCATTTTTTTTTTACATTTTTAAACAGCAAATTGAATAAAAAAGAGTTGGAAAAGAAAAAAATTGATCAAGCAATTGGGTGAGTACTTTGCTCCCATTCTGCATTTCAAAATAATGTTTACAAAGATTCTGAAATTATTGGTTGTATCAATATAAATTATTCACTAAAAACATGATGTAAAAAGCTGTACAAAAATTTTCAAGATTAGGCATTTAAAACAAGTTCTTCAAAGATGACCCTAATGTGGAAATTGAAAAGGTCAAACATTAAGATGCATCTCCTTCAACCTTGTTTGTTACATCCAGTACTCTCTGCAGCTTCCTACACATTGTATCAAAATACCTATGCAACATTAGCAAGATGCACTTCAACAATATGAAAAGTTTTCCACTTCAATTACTTTCTCTCACTCTCTCTCACTTTCTCGCTCTCTCCCTCACACACACCAACTCTTATCAGATATTAGGTCTGTACCACTGCCACTGGTATTCACTAATAAGCTTCTAAATCTATCTAGTAATGCTTGGGATCTGAAGTTCATCAGTAGTCAATGTACCAGCTTAGTCTTTAGTCATTTACTCATTTGAGGAAAAGGGATTTGGAGACAAAGATTTCAGTTCCTCTACAAAAGTCATGATCTATCAGATACTTTGATCCCTCCTAAATGTTTTTTTTAAGAGACCTGGACTATCTTCAGCAAGCATTTCAAGGCACTGGAAGGATAAACAACCCAACATCAGAATGCTCTCCCAGCCCAATGACCCCAACATCGAGGGCCTAGTTACTCTGTGTATATTTGCACTCATGCCCAAAACCAGCCTCTCTGAACAGATAATATAATTTGAGCTCTGTCATGGAAAGTATTTACCAGATAAACAAAAGGTATATTCATGGATATGCTCAAAGCTTCTTTGAAGAAGTGCAACAAATCCACCAGCTCCTGAAAATCTCTAGCCGTTGACTACTCAAAATGGAGAAAGGTCATTCAAGATGGTACAGAGAACCTCAAGGGAATGTGTGGAAGCACACAGAAGTCAAATGTGAATAGGTAAAGAAGTACAGCACCTCATGAGCTGCCCACATCGGTCACCACCTGCTCCATCTGTGGCAGAGTCTGTAATAACTACCTATGGAACCTATAAAACCAGAGTAGAAGCAACCAAGTCAGCCTTTATCCTGAGGGACTGCCTAAGCAGAATAAATAGCCTCAGCAATTTGCTTTTTATTTCTTTAGTGTCTCCAGATCAATTTGAAAATTCCTCCAAATAAAAATTTACTGTAAGGGACATTTTTGTATTGATTCCACGTTATTCTGATTTGATTACATTTTTAAATGTATATCTATTCTCTTACAGGTTTTCATTTGCTATAGTAGGAATTAATATAACTGACCTTGCATATTCTCTGCTTATAAGTGGATCATTGAAGACCCATTTGTATAATGTTGCTCCTGAATCACCATCACTCTTTCACTTCCACAAAGTCTTCTGTAAGTTGATACCAAACATAAACTTGAGTATCATTTGCTGTGAAGCATTTCTGTTGAAATGTAGTTTTGATAAATATCTTAATATACTTTAGTATTCCTTGAAAGCTTGGGTGTAGATGTATAGCTGCCAGTTATATTTTGTTCAGCTGTCATTTTAGAGCTCTGAAACATCATATCTCTTGTTCAGATATACTATCATTTACAAAACTCTGATCCTGATGCATAACATTTTCTTTTTTTTCTTTTTTTATTATAATGCAAATTGTCCAGGTTTTTTCCATTTTTATAACCACCAATAGTAAACTTGTCCATAAACAATTCACTGGAAGTACAGAACTTATCAGTGGGGGAGAAGGATTGTCAATGCTTGGGGTCAAACCTCTGTAACTGGACTGAGTGGAGAGGAAACATAGCCGGTATAAAGAGGAGAGTGGGTGGTAAGGCAGGGGCTAATAGGTGATTAGTGCACTGAGGAGAGATGAAAAATCACAGGCAAATGGAACCAGATAAGGGATGGGGTGGGATAAAGTTGGGAGACAAATTATACTAACAATCTTCCCTTTCTACTCTCAGTCTTGATGCAAGGTTTGACCCAAAACCTCCACAATTTTTCTTTCTATCTCCCCCCTCCCCCGCAGATTTGACTCAACCAAATTCCTCCAGCAGATTCTTTATTGCACCAGAATCTAGTGTCTGCAGTCTCTTGTTTTCATTCATCTTGTCACCTTGTTCTCTTGCTACAGTTGCTGTAAACTCACACTTTTGTTGTCTGTATAATGCAACACATCCTGCATCCAAGTTGTTCAGTATTAACTAGCTCTGCTTTCATTCTTGGGACTTACAGATAAAAGTGCAATGTTATAAAATTGCATTGTTTACTATTCTGCCTACAGTTTCCTTCAAATGATTCTTTTTTTGCTTTACCCATGTTCCACGCAGGCTACCTGATGCATGAGTTCCATAAATTCTGGGTTGAAGAGGATCCTCTTGATATAATGGAATTTAATCGTGTTCGAGAGAAGTTCCACAAGCGGATTATAAAGCAGCTTCAGAACCCAGACATGACCCTGTGCCCCCATTTTGCAGCTTCTGAGAGTCTAATGAATCTGTAAACCATCTTCCCATTCTCAAGTCACTGCCTCACTTCGTACTTGTCTGTGAGCTGAGTTTAAGAAACTGAATTTAAATCACAGTATTGATCATGACCAGCATATCTGATGACCATGGTGACTGTATGCATGCTTTGTTTTAAGTATAACAGTTCTCTATTTGGAACAGTAGAAGTACTGCACATGCTATACATTCACATGAACAGTGGAGATATTCTCCATAAACACTTGCTCATATTGTGGCAGCATGGAGTGTTACATTTTTAATCATTTGAAGAAACTTTTTCAATGTTTTCATACATTAACTCTCATATGCTGCTTTTCTCCTATTTTGCTTTGTAATGTTGTGATCTGTAGTTCTATATAGCCCTTTAGTTTAAAAAAACTTCTTTCATAATTTGCATAAAATTACAAACAATATTTATTGTAGAAGAATATATTTTGATCAAAGAATTTGCGTAACTACACATAATATCATTTTCTGGGATTTAGCTATATATTTGGTAACTTTTAACTTCTCAGCAAATATTGTTCGGTGAGTTTATTTAAGTAGTACTTCTGTTTAAGTACAAATTAGAGCAAATATCTTGTGTTTTGACAGATTTGCTTTGGAGGTTTGAAGGCAAATAGCTTGGACTGTGTGTCAAATGTCTTGAAGGTTATTTGTTCTCAACAGGAAATGTGACATGCAGCTTGGCACAGTGTGCTATTAATAATCTTGCTTATTGATTCATAGAATAGTTATTGGAGCATGTAAAGGTGCAGTAGATTGCACACATTTGGCTTTAAGTGCATTTCTGGACTAATAAACAGGTATTTTGTGAATTATCACATCAGTGCCATATCTAGTTTAAAATATGTCTGATTGAAAAGGGATAAATGTTTTTTTAAAGATTTGTTAACCCTGCTATGACATTATATATATATATATGAAAACATAAAAATATGGTACTGTTTACAAAACAACAGTTGGTGAATCTATAGTTAAAATATTGTAGTTTATTAAGTTTGTTAAAGGGGCATCACTGAGATGAAAATGTATTTATTAACTGAAACAAATATAAAAATACATTGTATTTAATTGCAACCCACTGCTTGTGTGCACATCATATTAAAAACTATGTATGTTTTTTTTCTTAACCACCAAACAAATCTTTGATCAATTAAGCTGATGGCCCTCAAATTAGCTATAGCTTAGTTTTTAAGCAAGCTGTATATATTTCATTTTTAATTCTTCATTGGTGATAATTCAAAATGTATTTTAATGAAACAAAATACAAGATTTTAATGTATATATTATGAATATATTATTCCTTGAACTAATGGCTCGTTTTCACCACCTCAGAATTTGAAGTTTAAGATTATACTTGAGCATACTAGATTTCAATGTTTTTAATTCAAATATAATGCCGTTGTAACCATAGGATTCTCCAGGTATTGCTTTAAAAGATTCTAAACGTTTGAAGATGTAACTTTTAACATTGTATTGCTAATTAACCATTAAAATAAATCTCAAGGTAGCATATGGTGGCATACACGTACTTTAATAATAAATTTACTTTGAACTTTAATGGTAGGGATCAGTGTATTTACTGTATTTACTGTTCTTACTAATTTCAAGAATACTCTGATCAAACCAAAGTTTTAATCATGTATATTTTCACTAATTATCAAATTTATTTGCCTGCAGTCAATACATTTCGTAATTTTTGCAAGTTAGCTACAGTATGTTTACTGACCTAAATTTAATTTTTTTCTCTCCTCTGTCATGAGCAAAATACCTTAAAGGAAAATTCCTAAATGTATTCTTTGTAATAAATGTTGAATTTTCTTCATGTTGTTTTTTCACTTTTAGATATTTAGTTCATTTGTGTGGAAAAATGTGAGGTTATTCATTTTGGCAGGAATAATACAGAAGCATATTATCCAGAAGGTGAGAGATAGCAGAGCTCTGAAAGTCAACAGGATCTGGCTGGCATGGGGAATGATTCTCAAAAGGCTAATATGCTACCACAGTCAGTAAATAGGAAAGATTTTAGAAGTTTATTGATAAGAATAGAATATAGTGTTTTAGTTACATGTTGCTTAGGTAAGATCTCTCCTAAGTACATCATTGATCTATTAGGAAAGAACATGAGCATAGGTAACAGTTTGCTGAAGGTGTAAAATTCTGAGGGGTGTTAATAAAGTGGATATACCAAGGATATCTTAGCTCAGAAATTTCTCACTATTCATGTTATGTATTTTTATTTATTCTGCCTAGCTTGCATCTTTTAGATTTCCCCATGAGAGGAAACTTTTCATATCCACCCAGTTGGATGCATTTGTCAGGTCTTTACCCATTTACGTATTTGCATCTCTTTGCAGCTCCTCTGTATTTTCTTCACGTTATTTTCCTAACTTAGTAACTATGCCTTCATCCAAATCATTTATATAAATTGTAAAACATAGAGGCCTGTGTACTAATTCCTGCGGTACATCACTGTTGTATCTCACTAACTATAATGGATTCAGTTGTGCCTATTCTTTGTTTTCTGTGTAAGGCAGCCAAACTTCTATCCTTGCCAATATATGATCTTTTACTTTCCACAGTAACTATTAATGCATCTTCTTATCATATGCCTTCTGAAAATCTAATTATAGTATTCACTTGTTCCCATTTATCTATACTATGTTTCTAAAATGAATTCCAATAATTTTATCAAATGTGATCTCTTTCACAAAACCATATTAACTTCTTATTAACTTGAATTTTCCCAAATACCCTGCTATAATATCTTTAATAAAATCTTCTAATATTTTCACCTATGACAGATGTTAAATGGTCTGTAGATTCCTACTTTATTTCCCTTTTTTGAATAGAGAATTTAGTTATTTATTTTCAATCTAATGGAATGATCTCTGAATTTAGGAAAATTAAAACCACTACCATTTTTAAAAGTTTGGGATAAAGTCCATTGGCACTAGGCAGCTTGTCAGGCAACAGCTGCAACAATTTGCTCTGGAACACTTCCCTGGTGATTGTAATTTTCCAGAGTTTCTCCCTCTCTTTCATTTACTGATTTACAGCTATTCTAGAATGTTACCTGTATCTCGTTTAGTGTAGACCGACATAAAATATCTCTCTAGTTCATTTACTAGCTTCTTGTTTTCTGTTATTAATTCCCAAATTCACCTTTTATTAGAACCAATGTTCACTTTATTAACTTATTATTCTACTTAAAATAACTGCAATAATATGAAATTATTTTAATAAATATGCACATGTAACTTAAAATATTGGTTGTATCTCTCTACAATTAAAAAATAATACTGCTATAGCTAAGATGATCCAAAACACTAGAACAGAGCCACAAAAGCTAACCTGCCATCCACTCTCTTACAATGTTTAAACAAGGTTGCTGCAGAATCTTTCTGAGCACTGTGTTCATGGAAGTAGAAAATGATTGAAACAAATTCCTGCAAAATTCAATATAAAATTTTATATTTTAAATGCTGCTGTGATTGTTTTAGCTGGCAGATTCTATAGTTTAATGCAGTAAAAGATAAAGGCATAATGAAGTTATGCCATACAGGAACAATGAGAAAACTGGAGAAGGCAGGGGAAACATGAAATTAAAAAAAGAATAAAATTATTGGTGTAATCTTGACCTAACCTTGTAACCAGCAATGAACAAGGTACCAGGTTACATTACACTTAATATTGTTGTTTACTTTCAATGGCATAAAATTGAGTGAAATGTTATTGCACAAATTTTCTATTGGACAAATTGGTTTTATTGTTCTTCTTTACAATGGCAGATGAGAAATATATAGTTTAAATTCAGTGTACCTGAATACAGAGCCAGCTGGGCAATTATTTGAAGTCTATTATGAGAATTCAAAAGAACTGACAAAATAGAAGAAACAGAACATATTTTATAAGTTTCCTTTTCAGTAGATGCTCCATAATTCTGTTAATTTTAATCATTTTCTAGATTTTTGGCAAAGAAGTGTTGAATGATGTATTAACTTGAATACTGTATGTGTTTTTGAACAATTAACAGGATTGTCACTGGACATGATCGAAACACATTTTTGTTACGTTTAGTTCATCAGCAGTTTCGTCTTGAATAGCCTTTAGCTCAATTTGAACCATGAAGCATTTAATGAGAGCAATTTTGGCTGATCATGTTTGCCAAACATCAATATTTGTATATATTTAAGCGGATTGTATTCTTTAAGCAATTTGTTGATCGTACATGTATATTTTGCACTCAACTCTCAGTTCTAAAGTGTTCAAATCAATATGATGTTTAAGTGTACCTTTACTCTTGAAGTTCATAAAGTATTTTTATTTAGTTATGTGAATAGTTGTGTATGAATTTGGATTTCAAAATGTGCAATAGCTTGTTTTAACTGCTTAGGAATTTGTAATGGACAAATCTGAACTTTAATAATGAAAAATTTAAAAAGGTTGTTATTCTGTTTTCCCCCAAAGGGAAAAGCAAGCTATCACAAGTTGTACCTATAACATGCTATTTTCCATGTAGAATAATCTAAAATCCTGAATTCATTACTGAAATAAAAGTACTACATTTAAATTTTCATTCTTAGATTGTTTCTTTCTCTCTCTCTCTCATTTCATTTAAAGCCCACGCCTAGAGGTTTCTACCATTCTGATTTGTCAATTGGATAGTTTTATATTTATTTTTAATAATACACTCTCTTAGTTGAAACAATCAGATCCAAATATTTTTTGAGTAAATGAATTATATTTGATATTTAAGTGCTATAATGTAGTATATACTTGTTAGAAGTGTTGCTCTTCATATGATGCATAAAACTCTGTTTCAATGCATCATGGGGACAACAGGCAGTGTCCTATGATATATCTCATTGTTTATAAGCAAGATAAAAGAATATGCATGTAACAGTCACTTCAATTTTTTGTGCAATATAGAAGAAGCTATGTCAATGTATATTGCTTGTTTTGTTCCTTTACACAATAAAAGATTCATTGACACAGGTGTAGATCAGGAAAACATAATAGCTGATCACTGAATTTCAAATACACAATTGAACTATGTCTTACAAGCTATGTTTAGTAATTATATTAGATATTTTAAGCAATTATAATATTTTAGTTTAATGGATTAAACTATTTTCTGATATTCAAGAGTGACTACAGTATATGGAACCAGTAGTGTATAGTAAAAATTTCAGTATTCCCAACTTGTACTAGTAATGGAGAATGCACTCTTGGTAAAAAATTAATGCTACAGCACAGTCTAAAATAATTAACATTAGAATAGCTGTGATTTTAGTCATTAAGTATGAAAAACTATACCAGTTCAAACATCTTGGAGAATACATTCATACACTGACAGCTTTGTTACAACCTATTTGTTACCGTGCATAGTGGAAATTTCTAAAATAGATAAAGATTCAAGATTCAAAAAACTTTATTGTCATTCTACCCGTACATCTGTTCTGCAGGGCAGAATGAGACAGTGTTTCCCAGGAGCAGTGCAATCATAACATAACAAAACGCAACATTAAATAATAAACATAACAATAAATAGTAAAACACAACAGCCAATGCCAGTTAAAATCAAGTTATAAGTGTACAGTGCAAGTTAGGTGTCCAAAGCAGAGTCAGGTGGAGCAGCTATTTAGCAGTCTGACTGCCTGTGGGAGGAAGCTGTTAGTAGCCTTGTAGTTTTAGTTTTGATGCTCCTGTAACGTTTGTCTGATGGCAGAAGAACAAACAGTTCATGGAGAGGGTGTGAGGGGTCTTTAATGATGTACCATATCTCCTGGAGGCATCGACTCTGAAAGAGGTCTTGGACAGAAGGTAGGGAGACCCCAATAGCCTTCTCTGCTCCCCTAACCACCCTCTGCAAGGCTTTTTTGTTGACAGCACTGCAGCTGGAGTACCAGGTTGTGATGCTAAAGTTGCATCAATTTCTCAAACTTCTGGTAATTGACCCTCCCCCCCACTTTCACCTTCGCCATTCCCATTCCCCTCTCACCCATCTTCTTACCTGCCCATCAACTCCCTCTGGTGCATCTCTCCCGTCCCTTTCTTCCATGGCCTTCTGTCCTCTCCTATCAGATTACCCTTTTTCCAGCCTTTATCTCTTTCACCAATGGTCTTCCTAGCTCTTTATTTCACCCCTCCCCCCTCCTGGTTTGTACTTACCTACTGCCTGGTACTTCTTTGTTCTCCCCCCACCTTACTCTGACTTCTCATCTCTCTCTTCCAGTCCTAATGAAGGGTCTCAACTTGAAACATCAACAGTTTACTCTTTTACATAGATTCTGCCTGTTGAGTTCCTTCAGCATTTTGTGTCTATTACTTTGATTTAAAACACTGATAGTTTGATATGCGCATCATCCTCAATCCCTCCTCTTCAACCAATCCCCTGTTGGTCCCTGTCTTACCATTCCACACCTCTTCTCCTTATACTGGCTATCTTCTGTCTTTACTCTTAGTCCTGATGTAGGGTTTTGTCCCAAATTCCTTTCCTCCACCCAGCAAGGTTTTCCAGAAGCTTGGTGGATTACATCCTTGGTTCAAATGAAACTGTTAGTTTTTGAACTTTTGAGCTTTTTCTTCTTATTTATACTTGTGCAGACAGAAATATTTGTAATGCAATCCCCAGATTGATATCTGGGATGGAGAGGTTGTCACCAGACTTGCATTCTCTTGAACTTAGAACTGGTGCTGATTTTATCAAAGCACAGAAAATTCTCAAGTGTTTTATGGGGTAGGTTTCTTCTGGCTTGTTGTCTAAAAGCAGATGTCATAGCCTCAGAACAAGGAGCTGTTTAGGGAAGAGCGGAGAACAAATATCTTCACTGAGAAAAAGCATGTCTTTGGAATGCTTTACCAAAGACAGCTGTGAAGGGTAGATTGCTATGTATATTCAAGATAGAAATGTGTAGTAATTTGGATTGTTAGGGGAATAGAAGGATAAGGGGTTCATGAGGAAAGAAATGCCAAGATAAAAATCAACAATGGTCTTATTGAATTGCCTGAATGAGCCCAAATGTCCCACTCTTGCTTTTATTTTGTATATTCTTATGTGCTTGTGAGATGCATGGCTCACAGCGTAAGAAAGGCTGGACAAGCTCATCTGTACACAGTAATGCCTGGATTACTTCCACAACTGGCACAATTTCACGTGAAAATATTGCTTGCACTACTTCCCCCACATAATCCGTTCTAAAGTAATCACAGTACCAGCGCAGTGCAGTCCTATTTCAATGCAACGGTATAGTGTCACAGAATGAATGATACGATATTGATACCGTATGTGGCTTCCACGTAAGAAGTTCCTGGCAGCACCATCATCCACCAAGCTGCGCATCTAGCACCACACTCTCTCACTTCGCCGGCCAGGTATATTTGTATTGCAGTGGCTCGTGTTTTAAATTCATATGAGCCAAGTGATACTGGCTAAGGCAGAGTTACATCAACCCAAACCTCCAGAGCGTAATAGGATGTTAAAATTCAATGCAGAAATTAACGTCGCAGCACAGCACTAAGACCCTGCTCCGTGCACCACCAGTCACCCAGGCCGCCTTCCAGGGTCGCGTCTCGGCACCTGGTTCGTCACATCCGCCCGGCGCCTGCTGCCGTTGCCGCTGCGTCCCAGTGCGCCCGGGCCGGCTTGGTCGCTAAGGTAGTGCGGTCCTCGGGCTCAGCACCGGTGTTCTGTGGTGACTCTCTGTCAGATCGGGCCGTGCTCCCTCCGTTTGTGTCGGGCACCTCGTCAACCGTGTTCGACACAAAATACAGGTAGGACGGATTTGAACTTTATTGTCAATAAAATCCCGGGAGGAGGGTGGCTGTTACTTGGCGCAGGATGAAGTAGTGAGTGTACGTACGGGATAAAGCGGCTTATTGCTAATATGGTGCTCCGTGAACATTTTCAGTAGCATAAAACTATTTTAGGTCTTTGGTGAAAATCAAAACATGGCGCTGTTATGTTTTAATAGTGCTTGTTCTCAATCAAATTTTGCGTAAAGGTAAAATAAGAATGGCACCTTTTGTTGTTACTTCTTTAACGCAGCAAATGGGAATCTTATTTTAATTTTCTGGCCTAACCGAATTCACAATGGAAATTTTAAGTGTTTTCCTGTTAGACCAATTACATATTTGTAAAGGACAAATATAGGGTGGATGCTAACCATTTCACCATTTTACCATTTTATTTTTTGGAAAGTGCTGATAGGTGCAGAATTAAGCTAATGGAAAATGCAGTCAAAACGATGGAACTTTCTAGTTGCATCGAACCACCATCGAACCAATGTTGATTGAATTAAATATTCAGTTTAATCTTTTAGTTGGTGGCTGTGTTTGTGTATTAAACGTTGTCAATTAACGAAGCAAGGTGCAGGTTTAAAAACAAATTATTTCTGTTTATTCCAAAATTACTTGTAACATGATCCGCATAACTTGACAAGACCATACTGGGTTCTTTTTCCTCGCTATTTTTCCTCAGTATATTACGACAGCTTTGTTGAATGCATTGTTTCAGAAAGGAGTACATCGGTAAATATTTATTTCCATTTTTATGCTTTCAAGGTAACTTTTAAAATTCGCATATTTATGTTGATAAGACAAAAGACAATGGAGGGGCAAAGAATATGATTAACAAATCCGTCCGTATCTGTACACAAACTTACATTGATGTGATTGGTTCTTCTAGGTCAAGATTTCAGTGTATGACTACGCATTTCTGTAAGACCCAAGGTGACCACATGAGCCACTGCTCTTTTTGAATTTGCCAGTTATGAATTTTCAGTTCACACACAGAGAAAGGAGTACAATTAAAATTGTTATTTTCTAGCATTTTATTGATCTATGAGCATGAAAACGGTCATCAATACACAAAGAAATACCTATTTCCATATCGCCAAATATTTCTGTCACATTGTCACCTGAGTGGCTATGATGCTTTTTTATCTGCATAAAATTATTTGACAACTTGTAATAACTTATTTAATAGCCTGGATACCCATTCTTACTGCAAAACTGAAACATGCAGTTCATCTTTTACCAAGGATGTTTTCAATTCAGCAATCTACAAAGGGATGTTGGGGGTATGATGAGGGCGGGGGGGGGGGAAGAAACATCATGGCATAGAGAATATATGAATAGAGAAGGGACGTAAGCTTCAAAAATAAATTAGAATGGCACAGAGGGGTCATGAAGTATCACTGGCAGACAAGATTAAGAAAATTCCCTTAGAATTCTCTGTTTATTAAAAGCATGAGGGTAACTGAAGAAAGGGAAGGTTCATTTAGGTACCATAGGAGGATGAGGATATTCCAGAACATGTTATCATTTATAAAGGTCAACACATTTGATATCTTAGAACTCATGAACCCTCAGTGACCACTAAGGGTATGTTCACGGTCTTCTGTATCCCATCCACTTCAAGCTTTGATATGTGCGTTCAGAGATGCTCTTCTGTGCACTACTGTTGCAATGCATGGTTATTTGACTCACCTTCACCTTCTTGTCAGCTTGAACCAGTCAGGCCATTATCTCCTGACCTCTCATTAACAAGGCATTTTTTGCCCACACAACTTCCGCTCACTGTATCACACCATTCACTGTAAACTGTTTAACCTTTTGGACTAGCGTGAAAATCTCAGGTCATCAGTGTCTGAGATATCAAACCAACAATCATTTCACATTCAAAGTCACTTAGATCATGTTTTTTCTCCATTCTGATGTTTGAACTGAACCTCGACCATATCTGCATGCTTTTATGCATTGAGTTGTTGCCTCATGTGATTGGCAGATTAGATATTTTCATTAACAAGCGGGTGTATCTAACAAAATGGCTACTGAGTGTGGAACAGTAAATCCCTTTGACCCATGATGTTGTACTCCCCTTATAACCTACTGTAGGATCAATCTAACTCTTCCTTCCCCCTCAACCCTCCATTTTTTTTTCAACCATGTGATTGTCTAAGAGTCTCTTAAATGCCCCAAATGTATCTGCCTCTACAACCACTCCTGGTGGCGCATTCCATGCACGTACCACTCTCTGTGTTTAAAAAAAAACTACCTATGTCATCCCTGCTATACTTTCCTTTTATCACCTTAAAATTGTGCACCACTGTATTAGATATTTTCACCTGGGAAAATGTCTTTAGCTGCCAGAGGTTATTAAGGTGGATGAGATTTTTCTCCATTGTTATGGGAAGCAAGTGAGTGATGCTGGAGAGTCTTTTAAAATTGTGCCAGATGGCCGAAGACAGCAATCCAAGAATAGAAGCAGGGATTGTGGGCATTGGGGTTGTTGTTGGGAGATCTGGTCTGAATGATTTAATTAAAAGTTTTTTTTTCAAAAAAAAATCAACAATGTGTATTGATGAGGGTAGTGTAGTTGATGTAGTCTGCATGTACTTCATTGGACCTTTGACAAAGTCCCAGGCTAGTCCAAAAAGTTAAAGACCTTGGGAAGCAAGGCAAGTTGGCAAATTGAATCAAAGGTTGGCTTGGTTAAAGGAGACGGGATGAAAATGTATGGTTGGAAGCCTGTGACCAGTGCTGTACCAAAGAGTTTGGTGCTGGGATTCCTACCATTAGCCATATGCTTTAATGATTTTGATATGAATATAGGAGGTACAGTTAGGAAGTTTGAAGATAAAATGACAGTTGTGAGTGTTTTTGATAGAGGGATGGTCTTACATTATAGACAATATTGATCAACTGATAAATTGGCTAAAGCAATGGCAGATGGAGTTTAATCCCGAGAAGTGCAAAATGATGATGTTTGGGAGGTCTAACAAGGTAGTATATACACCATGAATGTGAGGGACCTTGGCAAATGTGTCCATAGCTCCTTGAACATAGCACTACAGGTAGTTAATATAGTGAATAAGTCATATGGGTTGGTGGTTTTCATTAGCCAGCGCATATATTTTAAGAGTAGAGAGGCATGTAGACAAACTTCCATTAAGCCTCAGCTAGAGAATTGTAAGCAGTTCACACTAGAACAGGGGTTCCCATCCTTTTTTTATGCCATGGACCCCTACATTAACTGAGGGGTCCATAGACTAGGGGAAGGACATGATTGCACTAGAGATGGTTTCAGAGGAGACTTATCGCAATGTTGCCTGTGATGGAACATTTCAGTTATGAGGAGAGGTTGGATAGTCTAGGTTTGTTTTTAGAGGAGGCTGAAGGGAGAATCTAATAGTGGTATCCAAAAGGATAATAGTGAGATGAACTCATTTTTAACCCTTTTGAATAAGGAGAACTGCAGATTATTTTTTCACTCAGAGCGGATTTGCAATCTGGAATACATTACTGAGGAGGTGGGTGCCCTCCCAGCATTTCAAAAATATCTTGATGAGCGCTTGAATCGTCAAGGCAGGGAAGGCTACAGACCAAGTGCTGGTAAATTAATTAGTACTGAGGGTACTTGATAATCAGCTTAAATATGGGAGATTGAAGGCTCTGTTTCCATACTATGCGACTCCATGTGTATTCCAAACTAATCTGAGTCTACTTTTGAGGGAAGTGCTATGTGATGTTGAATACTTTTGAAAAAATATTTTATGTTGTTTTAAACAGTCAGGTATCCTAGAGTCAAATCAAGTCAAGTTTATTGTCATTTAACTAGGTACATGTTTATCATCAAATGAGCCAACATTTCTCTAAACCAGGGTGTAAAGAACAGTATTACACATAACGTACATATAACACACAATAACTTAGGAAAGCAAGGGTAAAATCTGATGATGAATTGCACATAAATAAATATTGTCAGGTTTCAGAACAGATTAATTGGTGACACTTTGAATGCAATGTGGCAGGAAGTTCAGAAGCCTAATTGCATGAGGGAAGAAACTGTTTCCAATCCTGACCGTTCTTCTCCTTGTGCATTGGAGTCTCCTGCCTGATGGTAGAAAGTCAAAGAGGATGTTGGATGGATGTGTGGGCCTGTTAGAGAAATTAATTTGCTAAGGAATTTCAATTAATAAATTGGACATGGACTTTGAAGTGACTAGAGAATACCTTTACTCATGACTAAGGGAAGAATGACTCACTAACGGTGCGATTGTCAAGCCTTCCAAAGAGCAATAGTCACAGCCTTTTTTATACATGCACACCGAAAGTCATTTACATCAGTCAAAGTTTTTAAAAAATTAATCTTGTACATCTTATCAATTCCCATGAAAATGCCAGAGACAGTCATTTTTCTGCCCACAACACATAGAGGTAGTTTGTCAGAACATCCTTGAAACTAGGATAGATTATTGCAAACGTACTGAGAACCCAGGCCAAATGATGAGTCTTTATTTATGGTATAAAGAAGGTTCATTAAATCCTTAGATCCAGTAAGTCATTAAAGTACAAAAGTATAATTTGTTTTATATGTTATTACTACACAGGTGAAGGAAAACCATACACACTGTTTAATTGTCAGAAACTGACAGCCCACAGGGTCCTCTCTACAGTTTATGACCCTCACTGTCTCCGTCTTGTTTACACTGCTGTGTTATGCACTAAGATCAGCACTAGGCATGTTGCTAATTAAAGGAAGGTGCAGAATGTTAATCACTCAGATATTTTGACCCTTTATTCAGAATTTTGTTCCACAGGGGCAGTACCACGATCCTCTGCTGAACTAACAACAGACACAGAATTCTATAGTCTCGCAAAGGTCATTGGCTAAAATCCTGTACAGGGCCCTAGGTACATGGTGTTCTGGATAAATATCCCCATTCGATGGTAGGGAGACCTCTAAGATCCCCTCGGCCATTCTCACGGTTCTTTGTAGAGCATTCTGGAAGTGAGCGAGGTCCCAATGAATACTTCTCTTCGGTATTCACCAATGAGAGGGAACTTGATGATGGTGAGGACAATATGAGTGAGGTTGATGTTCTGGAGCATGCTGATAATCAGGGAGAGGAGGTGTTGGAGTTGTTAAAATACATTAGGACAGATAAGTCGCCGGGGCCTGACAGAATATTCCCCATGCTGCTCCATGAGGTGAGGGAAGAGATTGCTGAGCCTCTGGCTAGGATCTTTATGTCCTCGTTGTCCACGGGAACGGTACCGGTGGATTGGAGGGAGGCGAATGTTGTTCCCTTGTTCAAAAAAGGTAGTAGAGATAGTCCGGGTAATTATAGACCAGTGAATCTTACATCTGCGGTGGGAAAGCTGTTGGAAAAGATTCTTAGAGATAGGATCTATAGGCATTTAGAGAATCATGGTCTGATCAGGGACAGTCAGCATGGCTTTGTGAAGGGCAGATTATGTCTAACAAGCCTGATAGAGTTCTTTGAGGAGGTGATCAGGCATATAGATGAGGGTAGTGCAGTGGATGTGATCTATATGGATTTTAGTAAGGCATTTGACAAGGTTCCACACGGTAGGCTTATTCAGAAAGTTAGAAGGCATGGGATCCAGGGAAGTTTGGCCAGGTGGATTCAGAGTTGCCTTGCCTGCAGAAGGCAGAGGGTGGTGGTGGAGGGATTACATTCAGATTGGAGGATCGTGACTAGTGGTGTCCCACAAGGATCTGTTCTGGGACCTCTACTTTTCGTGATTTTTATTAATGACCTGGATGTGGGGGTAGAAGGGTGGGCTGGCAAGTTTGTAGACGACACAAAGGTTGGTGGTGTTGTAGGTAGTGTAGAGGATTGTCAAAGATTGCAGAGAGACACTAATAGGATGCAGAAGTGGGCTGAGAAGTGGCAGATGGAGTTCAACCTGGAGAAGTGTGAGGTGGTACACTTTGGAAGGACAAACTCCAAGGCAGAGTACAAAGTAAATGGCAGGATACTTGGTAGTGTGGAGGAGCAGAGAGATTTCGGGGTACATGTCCACAGATCCCTGAAAGTTGCCTCACAAGTGGATAGGGTAGTTAAGAAAGCTTATGGGGTGTTAGCTTTCATAAGTCGAGGGATAGAGTTTAAGAGTCACGATGTAATGATGTAGCTCTATAAAACTCTGGTTAGGCCACACTTGGAGTATTGTGTCCAGTTCTGGTCACCTCACTATAGAAAGGATGTGGAAGCATTGGAAAGGGTACAGAGGAGATTTACCAGGATGCTGCCTGGTTTAGAAAGTATGCATTATGATCAGAGATTAAGGGAGCTAGGGCTTTACTCTTTGGAGAGAAGGACAATGAGAGGAGACATGATAGAGGTGTACAAGATAATAAGAGGAATAGATGGAGTGGATAGCCAGCACCTCTTCCCCAGGGCACCACTGCTCAATACAAGAGGACATGGTTTTAAGGTAAGGGGTGGGAAGTTCAAGGGGGATATTAGAGGAAGGTTTTTTACTCAGAGAGTGGTTGGTGCGTGGAATGCACTGCCTGAGTCGGTGGTGGAGGCAGATACACTAGTGAAGTTTAAGAGACTACTAGACAGGTATATGGAGGAATCTAAGGTGGGGGCTTATATGGGAGGCAGGGTTTGAGGGTCGGCACAACATTGTGGGCCGAAGGGCCTGTACTGTGCTGTACTATTCTATGTTCTATGTTCTAATGCTCAGCTGCTGCCATGCTAGATAGAGATGTAGCTTGTCAGGACGCTCCCAATGGTGCTCCTGTAAAATTCAGTTAAGATGGGTGTAAGAGGGGGAGCCTTGCTTGCCTCAATCTCCTTAGGAAGTAGAGGCACTGTTGTGCCTTCTGGGAGGTGATGTTGAGGGACCGAGTGAGGTCATTTGTGATGTGTACTCCAAGGAACTTGGTGCACTTAACTATCTATGGAGGAACCATGTATTCACAGAGGTACTGAGGTATAAGTCCAGAAGTACTTAATTATTTGACTTCCCTTTCTAAGATATGGTTGACATCTATTCAGCTCCTCTCTGTGATAGCTCATTTGGAAATGGATGACCATTTGTTTGTTTATGCTTACAGAATTAGAAAATTTTTTTTTCTAAAGTCAGGTTTAAAGTATTATTTACAGTGAACTAAAGAAGGATTGAGATCTTTTTAAACATTTTTAAAATCCGATACAATCAAAATTTTAAAAGGTAAACTCATGCACAACTTACTTAAAATAGCTGTATACCTCCCAGACTTCTGAGTAAAATGTCTTTATGATTAAGAAATAGTTGGTCTTATTAGTAAATCATAAATATTGGTTATGAATAAAGATAAGTGAAGAATTAAGGCATGTTTATACCTTTTGGTACATTTACAGACTTCTTTATAACATGTAGTGAAACAGATATCCCTGTCATTTTAAATGTCTGACCTGGCGAGGACACAAACAATAGGAAACATCCCTCTGGAATGTTTTCTCAAAGATAACGTCCTAGGATCTGTCATGCAGGACAGCACAGATACAGATATATAGGAAAGACATAACTAGCTTTTTATCTCCAGATAGATAGTCTGTGAATTTCAACAGGTCTATAAATGCAATTTGCCAGTGGAGATGTAGTACTAACAACAGGCCTGTTGAGTGCATATGACCTATAAGTAGATGTGGCATCGACTGATGGAAACAAAGTAAAGTCTTGTTACATATGGATCATCTTGGGTTGGTCAAGAAGTGAAAGCTACATATCTATATGTTGGGAAGTTAATGATGTGTACCCCTGGAACTGGGTGTTGCAAACTTTGCTTAGAATATAATAATCACTGTGTAAATTGTGATTTTTTTAAAATCACCATGGAACTCCGTGTTTGGGTGGCTCCTTACTTGTGCTCAGATAAATTATTGAACAAAGGAACTTGACTCAACCAATTACTGCGGGTGAGGAATTTCATCAATAATGAGGTTTTAAAACTCCCATCATGTGGTGAAATCACATTGACTTAAGTTCGTAATTGTTAAGGTCTGTTATACATTTCCTGCATTTTCTATTTGTATTCATGAACTTCTTGAAAGTGTCTTTGTGAAAATGATTTATAGAATGTTTTCTCTTTACAGATTAGAGAAGTAAACCAAGTCAATCATGGATTCAGTTTCTAGGGCTGTTTGCAATGGAGTGACTGAGAAGAGAGCTATCTCTCTGCTGGCTGAGACTCATGGACAGCAGGTTTTGAATGTACTTCAGAACTTCCGGGAGCAGAATGTATTTTTTGATTTCACAATATTTGTCAAAGGAGAAAAGTTCCCATGTCACAGGTGTATTCTTGCTGCATGCAGTGATTTCTTCAGGTAAATTCATAGGGGCAGCCTTTAAATACTGCTTCTCTGCATTGTTATGGTACAGTATTTTTATAGCAAATATTAAGTGAAGTTTGAAAATCAAAAAAACTGCAGATGCTGGTAATCTAAAATGAAAATGGAAAATGCTGTGAACATTTGGTAAATCAGGCAGTATTTGTAGAAAGAGTGGGATGAAGATTTTTTATTAGAACTGGAAATTAGCAAAAAAAAAAGTAACTTTTAAAGTTACAGAGAATTGCAGGAGACACAGACAAATAGGTTAAAAAGGGATAGTGAATTAAAGTGAACTTTTAATCTAGTGTACTGCATTCCCCTACATTGGAAAACCAAGAGAAAATTGGATAACCATTTTGCTGTGTTAACTTGTCAACTGCAATCCTAAGCTTGCAGTTGCCTGTTTAGATTGAGATTTATTTATTACATGTATATCAAAGCATACAGTGAAATGTTCCTCTAATTCTAAATATCACTGCACTTTGACCTAAATGTCTGGCATTTATGATAACAAAACACAGCACAAATCTGAGGAATAGCATATTGTAGCCTATTGTACTCCATCAAATTCAGCCGTTTCAGATTATTTGTTTTTTCTTTCTTTGCATCAGAGTTGGCCAGTTTGCTGTTGGTTATCTGTATTATTCAGTTTTTTGTTCTCCAGAGGCTCTTTCTTAATTTTTAGTTCAACATAATTTGCTGAGCATTTCCTAATGCCTTCACCATCATTTTGGGAAATATTAACCAGGCCAGTCTGGAAAAAATCACTAAGCAACTACCATCAACAGATCACTTGCAATACCAGAGGAAACAGCACACTGGACCATTGCTACACCACCATCAAGAATGCCTACTGTGTTATTCCACGCCCTCACTTCGGGAAGTCTGATCACCTAGCTGTACTTGTACTCCCTGAGTATAGGCAGAGACTGAAGTCTGCAGCACCAGCAGTGAGGACCAAGAAGGTATGGACAAGGGAAGCACAGGAGCGCCTACAGGACTGCTTTGAATCGGTGGACTGGACTGTATTCAGCGATTCATCTATGAATCTGGATGAGTATGCTGCAGTTCTTACCGACTTCATTAAAACCTGTGTGGATGAGTGTGTGCTCACAAAGACTTGCTGTACATTCCCAAACCAAAAGATGTGGATGAAGCAGGAGGTACGTCATCTGCTGAAGGCTAGATCTGTGGCATTCAAGTCTGGCAACCCAGGCTTGTACCAGAAAACCAGGTATGATTTGCGGAGGACTATTTCAAGGGTGAAAAGACAAATTTGATTGAGGTTGGAGGCGATATCAGATGCATGGCAACTCTGGCAGGGTTACATTACTTCCTACAAAGTGAAACCCAATAGTAGGAATGGCAGCAATGCTTCACTACCAGATGAACTCAACGCCTTCTATGCACGTTTTGAAAGGGAGAACACAACTACAGCTGTGAACATCCCTGCTGCACCTGATGACCTTATGATCTCTGTCTCAGAGGCTGATGTTAGACTGTCTCGCAAGGTAGAAGGTCCCGATAGAGTACCTGGTAAGGCTCTGAAAACCTGTGCCAACCAATTAGCGGGAGTATTCAAGGACATTTTCAGCCTCTCACTGCTACGGGCAGAAGTTCCCACTTGCTTCAAAAAGGCAACAGTTATACCAGTGCCTAAGAAGAATAATGTGGGCTACCTTAATGACTATCGCCCAGTAGTACTTACATCGACAGTGATGAAATGCTTTGAGAGGTTGGTTATGACTAGACTGAACTCCTGTCTCAGCAAAGACCTGGACCCATTGCAATTTGCCTATCATTACAATAGATCAACAGCAGACGCAATCTCCATGGCTCTTCACATGGCTTTAGACCACCTAGGCAACGCAAACACCTATGTCAGGTGCTGTTCATCGATAATAGCTCAGCATTAAATACCATCATTCCCAAAATCCTGATTGAGAAATTGCAGAACCTGGGCCTCTGTACCTCCCTCTGCAATTGGATCCTCAACTTCCTAACCAGAAGACCACAGTCTGCGGATTGGTGATAACATATCCTCCTCGCTGACGATCAACACTGACGCACCTCAGGGGTGTGTGCTTAGCCCACTGCTCTACTCTCTATATATACATGACTGTGTGGCTAGGCATAGCTCAAATACCATCTATAAATTTGCTGACGATACAACCATTGTTGGTAGAATCTCAGGTGGTGACAAGAGGGCGCACAGGAGTGAGATATGCCAACTAGTGGAGTGGTGCCGCAGCAACAACCTGGCACTCAACGTCAGTAAGACGAAAGAGCTGATTGTGGACTTCAGGGAGGGTAAGTTGAAGGAACACACACTAATTTTCATAGAGGGATCTGAAGTGGAGAGAGTGAGCAGTTTCAAGTTCCTGGGTGTCAAGATCTCTGAGGATCTAACCTGGTCCCAACATATCGATGTTGTTATAAAGAAGTCAAGACAGCGGTTATACTTTATTAGGAGTTTGAAGAGATTTGGCATGTCAACAAATACACTCAAAAACTTCTACAGTTGTACTGTGGAGAACATTCTGACAGGCTGCATCACTGTCTGCTATGGAGGGGCTACTGCACAGAACCGAAAGAAGCTGCAGAAGTTTGTAAATCTAGTCAGCCTACAAGGTACCCAGGACATATTTAGGAAGCAGTGTGTCAGAAAGGCAGTATCCAGTATTAAGCACCTCCAGCACCCAGGGCATGCCCTTTTCTCACTGTTATCATCAGGCAGGAGGTACAGGAGCCTGATGGCACACACTCAGCGATTCAGGAACGGCTTCTTCCCTTCTGCCATCCGATTCTTAAATGGACATTGAAGCTTTGGACACTACCTCACTTGTTTTTAATATACAGTTTTTGCATGATTTTTTTAATCTATTCAATTATGTAATTGATTTACTTATTTATTATTATTATGTTTTATTTTTTTTTTCTCTCTGCCAAATTATGTATTGCATTGAACTGCTGCTGCTAAGTTAACAAATTCCACATCCCGGTGATAATAAACCTGATTCTGATTCTGAGTTCTGCTTTTTTTTTTAGCTTTAATGTTATTCTTTTGTGTTCTTTCCCTGTAACCTCCCTCATTAACCTACCAACCGGATGACTTTATTGACAGCTAATCAACCATGGCAGTCCTTGCCTTGCTCTTTCAGATGTATTCCTCTTCCTATCTATATCTCCCTAATTTTATCTGCAACTGCAATCTTAATTGTTTTCTCCCCTTTCTGCAAAGATTTGATCTGAAAAGTAACTGTTTTTCTTTCTGCAGATGTTGCTTAGCTTGCTTAATGTTTTCGGCATGTGTTTTTACTAAGTTGTCAACTGCAATCCATTTTTGTCATTTTATGCAAAATTTGCAATGTTTATTAGCAGCTATTAAAATATTGTAATAATAATGTAAGAAATGCTTAATAATATTAATATACATAGGCTAATTCTGCTTCACCATACACAAAGAAATTCTCTTTGCATATATTTGCATTGTTCTATTAATTTACTTGTATTTTCCAGAAGTATGCCCCTTATGGTATGTCCCTTTTGTGAGTGGCATACAGCTAAGTAGAAGCCTGGACTACTGAATTTATTTTATGAAGATGTGGAGGAAGGCCATTTGGTGCATCAGTCAATACCAGATCTCTTACTTGTGATAACCTATTCCTTTACATGTTCATTAATTTAGAAGTGCAACTTTGAATCTAACCATTATATAAGAATCATAAAGCCACCATTCTGATGTTAAAAATATATTTATTTCATTAATATTCTTCAGCCAAACAAACTGCCATCCTTATTCTTTTTGGCCTGATAACAAGCCCAGACCATCATCAATGTTGTCGATACTTAATAGCCTCTTTCAATAGCCCAACCGCCCACTTAATTCACTTAGGAGTTTGGGATGGACAGTAAATGCTGAGTTTTGCAAGTAATACTCCCTTTCAGTGGAGTCTCTGCCCGAAATGTCAACTGTACTTTTTTCCATAGATGCTGCCTGACCTGCTGAGTTCCTCCAGCCTTTTATGTGTGTTGCTTGAATTTCCAGCATCTGCAGATTTTCTCTTGTTTGTGATAGTAAGTAGGATGCCTAATATTGGGATTTTTGGTCAAATTGGCATTGGATATCATAACCTCCTTACTGCCCTAGGTATTCTCATTTAATGCTCACAATTTTTTTGTGACCTCCATCATTAATATCATCATTATTAAAATGCTATATCTCATTGTTGTGGTTGTTCACCATTACCCTGCATTATGCTTGCTCCAAAAATATTTGGAGAAATTGTAATTTCAGTTTTCTGCATGATCTTGAAGAATAGTTTTAGTATATGTAGATTTTGAATGTTGGGTAAAATAAAATATTGTTTGTAAATTTGTACAAAACCTTACTAAAAGTGATTTGAGAAATTGTGAAGTATATTGCAAATCGTATTATGTATCAAAATACTGCATATCATTTAAGAAATTATTGAGTTTCAGTTTTGTAATATCCATTTAAAGGCTGTAGCCATGTTACTTTTTCCCTTACAGAGCCATGTTTGAAGTTCACATGAGGGAAAGGGATGATGGGAGTGTAAAAATCACTAATTTGTCTCCGGAGGCTGTGAAGGCATTTCTGGATTTTGCTTACACAGGGCACGCAGAGATTTCTGAGACCAATGTTGAAATGTTCTTTCAGATGTCTTCATTTCTTCAAGTATCATTACTAGCTAAAGCCTGCAGTGAATTTCTTATCAAAACCCTTGATCTCACCAATTGCTTACAACTTCTGTCTTTGTCTGAAAGTTATGGTTCTACTGCTTTGTACAATCGTGCTTTGTTATTTGTAGTGCAGCATTTTGCTCTGCTGTTAAAATCAAATGACTTTTTAGAAATGAATGCTGGACTGCTAGAAAAATGCCTTGAAGCAGATGCATTGCATGTCCCTGATGAGGACACTGTTCTGAATGCCCTTCTTCTCTGGACTCGATATGATGCTGATTCAAGAGAAAAACATTTGCCTCAGCTGATTAATCTGGTAAGGTTGCATCAGCTGTCCAAAGAAACCCTGGAGGATTTTATGAAATCTGAAAGTTTATTAGTAAATAATCCTAAATGCATAGAATCTATTAATGATGCTCTGAACAAACTTAAGGAGTTTAATGGGCTCTTTCCTGATGCAAGACCATCTACAACAGAGAAATACATATTTGTTCACAAAACAGAAGAAACCAGTATGGTTAAACATACATTCTGTTATAACATTGAGAGTGATACCTGGAAAGAATTGCCTGCTACAAATATTATTGATTTTCCTGGATCAAGTTTGGTCACCTTTGGAGAAAAAATATTTATTACTGGAGGATGTAATGTTAGTTGCAGTAGATCCATACGACTCCATATTGCAGAAAGATGTCATGATGCAACTGATCAGTCATGGTGCTATTGTCCAAGGACCAACAATTTCAATCCAGTTTCATCAATGAAAAACTCTCGGACCATGCACACATCAGTTATCGTGATGAACCAGCTTTTTGTAGTAGGTGGGAAAACCAGAGGAGCAAGAGAAATCCGGACTCTTTTAAATGTTGAAGCTTACAATCCTCTTACCAAAGAATGGAGATCAGTGAGCCATTTGCCAAGAGGGATTTATTATCCAGAAGCAAGTGCCTGCAATGACATTATATATGTCCTTGGATCTGAGGTAGAAATAGCTGATGTCTTCAATCCATCATTGGATTGTTTCTTCAAATACAATGTGTCTTCCGATCAATGGTCAGAACTTGTTGCAGAATTTGGCCAGTTTTTTCATGCTACTCTAGTGAAAGCTGTCCCAGTAAACTGCACTTTGTATATTTGTGATCTTTCTACTTACAAAGTCTATAGTTTTTGTCCGGATACCTGTGTTTGGAAAGGTGAGGGCTCATTTGAATGTGCAGGTTTCAATGCTGGAGCTGTTGGGATTGCAGACAAAATTTATATTTTGGGTGGGGATTATGCTCCTGATGAAATTACAGATGAGGTCCAAGTGTACCACAGTAGTAGATCTGAATGGGAGGAAGTATCTCCAATGCCCAGGGCTTTAACAGAGTTTCATTGTCAAGTAATTCAGTTCAATAGATATCAAGATCCCTGGAAAGCTCAATGATAATCACTGTTGTTAGTTGACAAATTATTTAGTCCAATTATTTATTTAAATTCTATTTTTTTAATTTAAACTCTTTTTAACTTAAAATATTCATTTCCAAGCACACCTTTTCCTTCCCCCATGTTTTTTTTTGTGGCAATCAGTTTTTCTTAGTAAGACCAATTTCAAGATTCCTGATTTTATTTAATTACTTGAATATTCAATTCATTCGATTCTATGTCTGGAGTCAGATGTATGCTTCTACACCAGCAGAGAATTCTGTTTTCCAGCCCAGATCTTTGACTGTTTAGTACAGTAGCTTAACCACTTTACTGCAATACTTCATAGATAGAGGCTGGAATTTGATTCCATGAACACAGTATATGTTGGTTCCTTATCCCGTGATCTGTCTTCAACTTGAGTTCCATGTCATTAAATTTTACAGGCCAGTTGACAGTGTTTAATCCTTTTCTTATTTGAAGTAACTCTTCATGCATTTTGTAACATACATCAGTGGAGAGCAGTGAATAGCTATTCTCCCTTGGCATGGGAACAATCTGGGGTTAATTTTCATTGTTTCCAACATCAGAAGAGCATATTGACTTTCAAGCATAAATAATAAGCATTACTAGTGAGTAAACACTTGTTCACAGTTGTGATGTATAGCCTCCCCAGCCTGCCCTCCGATATTTTAGGCAAGTATTTTGATTTCAAAAAGGAATGTTCATTCACCCATTGAAAAATGATGGCTGGTTGTGTGTATTTGCAAGGCTTTCAGTGACCCACAAAATGAATTCTCTGATTCTGTGACATATCAGTGGTGCTCCTGGTGAGCATTTTAAAGGCAAAAGTATGCATTTTCATTCTTTTGAATTGCACTGGGATCTGTAAAGAATTGATTGTGAAACTTTCTAGGAGATGGCTGACATTATCATATGCTTGCAGCTGTGTTCTGAGTACAAAAGTTCAATGCCACAGGGGTTTGATAACTTGATAAAGCCATCAAAAAGCAGTGAATATATTTTTGTTGTTGTATTTGGCCTGCAATACCTTTTGTGTTTAAGCGTGTATGTGGCCATCACTGCACGCACTTCTCTCCATTTAAAAGACCATAAGACATAGGAGCAGAATTAGACCAACTGGCCCATCGAGTCTGCTCTGCCATTCAATCATGGCTGATTCTTTTTTTTTATCCCCTCCTCAGCAACACTGCCCAGCCTTCTCCCTGTAACCTTTGATGCCGTCTCCAATCAAGAATCTATCAAGCTCTGCCTTAAATGCACCCAATGACCTGGCCTCCACAGCTGCCTATGGTTATACATTCCACAAATTCACCACCCTCTGGCTAAGGAAATTTCTCTACATCTCTCTTTTATATGGACGCCCCTCTACCCTGAGGCAGTGCCCTTTTGTCCTAGACTCTCCCGCCATGGGAAACATCCTTTCCACATCTTCCACATCTACTCTGTTTCAGCCTTTCAACATTCGAAACGTTTCAATGAGATCCCCCCCGATCTTTCTAAATTCCAATGAGTACAGACCCAGAGCTATCAAACGTTCCTCGTATGATGATCCTTTCATTCCCGGATTCATCTTTGTGAACCTCCTCTGAACCCTCTCTAATGCCAGCACATCTGAGGAGCCCAAAACTGTTCACAGTAATCAAGGTGAGGCCTCACCAATGCTTTATAAAGCCTTAGCATCACATCCCTGCCCTTGTATTCTAGACCTCTTGAAATGAACGCTAACATTGCATTTGCCTTCCCTACCACTGACTCAACCTGCAAGTTAACCTTTAGGGTGTTCTGCATAAGGGCTCACAAGTCCATTTGCATCTCAGATTTTTGGATTTTCTCCCCATTTAGAAAAATGTCCGCAGGTTTATTTCTTCTACCAAAAAGCATGGCCATGCATTTTCTAACATTGTATTTCATTTGCCACTTTCGTGCCCATTCTCCTAATCTAAGTTCTTCTGCACCCTACCTGTTTCCTCAACACTACCTGCCCCTCCACCAATCTTCGTATCAGCTGCAAACTTGGCAACAAAGCCATCTATGCCATCATCTAAAACATTGATATACGGCATAAAAGTAAGTGGTCCCAACATCAAACCCTGTGGAACACCAATAGTCACTGGCAGCCAACCAGAAAAGGATCCTTTTATTCCCACTCTGCTGCCTCCTACCAATCAGCCAGTGCTCTGACCATGCCAGTAACTTT
Organism: Mobula hypostoma; assembly: GCF_963921235.1. Lineage (NCBI taxonomy): Eukaryota > Metazoa > Chordata > Chondrichthyes > Myliobatiformes > Myliobatidae > Mobula > Mobula hypostoma. The sequence goes on from NC_086103.1 coordinate 138,740,863, forward strand.
CCTGTAATATCATGGGCTCTTAAGTTGGTAAGCAGCCTCAGATATGGCACCCTGTCAAAGGCCTTCTGAAAGTCCAAATTTACAACATCCACTGCATCCCCTTTATCTATCCTATATGTAATCTCCTCAAAGAATTCCAACAGGTTCATCAGGCAAGATTATTTTCCCTTTAGAAAACCATGCTGACTTTGTCCTATGTCACCACGTACTCCATAACCTTATTCTTAACAATTGACTCCAACATCTTTCCAACCACTGAGGTCAGGCTAACTGGTCTATAATTTCCTTTCTGCTGCCTTCCTCCTTTCTTAAAGAGTGGAGTGACATTTGCAATTTTCCAGTCCTCTGGCACCATGCTGGAGTCCAATGATTTTTGAAAGATCATTACTAATGCCTCCACGATCTCTACTCCTACCTCTTTCAGAACCCTAGGATGCAGTTCATCTGGACCAGGTGACTTGTGTACCTTTAAACCTTTCAGCTTTTTGAGCACCTTCTCCCTTGTAATAGTAACTGCACTCACTTCTCTTCCCTCACGCACGTCAACATCTGGCACACTGCTAGTGTCTTCCACAGTGAGGATTGATGTGAAATACTCACTTATTTCATCTGGTCTAGTCTGTCATTGTCCCAGCACTTTCCCCTATTCCAGTCACCTGTTGCAGATGGCCTCACAATACGTGTCAAAAAGCAGTCTCTGTTCAGTTGACTGCAAATGGAAACTACTCTTGTCTATGGAATTTACTCATTTGCTTCTCACTGAAGCCACACCATTGCACGTGAATAACTCTCCCATTCTTCTCTCAGCTTGTACTTCATTCCAGCATGCACACTAAATGAATTTTCTTCAGTGATGTACAACTCCTCACAAGATAATTCTTTACAAGTACCACATGCTAACATTCCAACTCATTGAAGGAAAAGAATTTCAATCTTGAAGCATGTTGACCTTTTCTGATTATCGATTTTAAAAAAAGATCAGTGTCAAGCAGCTCATAGCAAAACTCAGCAAGTTTGCTTTTCACTTTTGTTCTTTTACCAACTAACATTTCTGTGCTGCCAGTCATCTGTATAACTTTTTTCCAAAACAGATGAACATTTTCCCTTTGTATTTGTTGCCAAGATTCAGAGCCTTGAAGGAAATCAGTAATCAAAAGGGGGCACTGTTGTACTTTGGAGGCACCAACATGTGAATTAACACTTCAGTTCAGATAAATTTATGGTGATTTATAGAGCATAGGTTAAGATGTGCTAGTGAAAAGAATAGCTGAGGATATGGTTCATTAGGGGAAAGTCTGGATGTTTGGATCCTTTCTCTAAAGTAAAAGTCAGAGTGGTGACTTTAAAGGTTTATCTAATAGGAAGAAAATTGTTTGAAATTATTGGTGGTATTGGATTATCTCTTATTTGATAGTTTTTCAAAACAGCATATGATCTTTGTGGATGCCGCAGTTAGCTCCTGTAGATAGGAGACAGTGGCTTTACACTTTGATTTCTGTCAATTTGATTTTATTCATTCACTTACTCTATAATCTCCACAAGCTTCAAAATGCTGATGTTAACAAACCTATGCTTTGTGTTCTGTGCAAAAGAGGAAGGTGATACCTTTGTCAATAAATAGAGGTTTCATATTGTACAGTGCATGGACTTCCATAAAATAGAAATGATTATTAATACAGGTGTATGTATCTGCATGGGGAACATTACACAAGGAAAAAGGTAACTAACAGTTACATAAGTTGTTTTCTTACTTCATCTGGCCCCACTACATTTATTATCCTTGAGCCCTTTTTCATTGGATGATTTTTTTTGTTGGTTCCTTTTTCTTTCTTTGTTGAGCTACTAAATTGGTCTGCAAACATGTTGAGTTCTCTTCATGGCCCACACTGAAGAAATACAGTGTTCTGTCAAGGTACTGAAAGCTCTGTTTGAGGATGACATTTGTGTGCTCTTCCTATAGTGTTCAGTGTGGTGCTTTTTGTCTATCCATTCAGCCAGAAATGTTCCTTCAAAGCGATGAAGAAGAATCTGTACCAAAAGATTTCCCCCTATTGTTCGGTAATAATGTGCCTTTCATTGGATTGACAAAATTTACGTATATGCATCATGTTTGTTGCCATAGATATGTATTTTCATTCATTAGTTTCTCATTATGTGGGCAGCATTGACGAGGCCAGGGTTTACTGCTTACTTATATTTGCCCTGGAGAAAGGTGGTGGAATGCCACCTTCCTGAGTAACAGCAGTCTTCCTGGTGAAGTTAATCCCACAATGCTGTTGGATTTAGACCCAGTTACAATGGGTCTTAATAGTATTTTCACAAATTAGAATGGTATATGATTCGGAAGGAAACTTGCAGGTGATATTCCCAAGTTCCTTCTCATTTTTGTTTTCATTTTGATGCAGGTCATCTGTTTGGAAGGTGTTGGTGGAGTATTGTAAGTGAGTAACTGCAGTGCTGTTTGTACATAGTACATGGCAGCTACTGAACAAGAGTGGAAAGAATGAATACTTACGATGGTGAATAGGTGTCAATCAAGAGGCTGTTGAATTCTTTATATTGCTAAAATTGCACTCATCCAGGGAAGTGGAGGGTACTTCATCAATCTGTTGACTTGTGCTCACTTCTCTGAACTTACTTCTTGAGTTCTACTTTTTAGTCATATTTACAACTGGTTTGCGATGATGTCTCAGCCAAGTGGTCCCAGAAACTCTACTAGGCATTGGCGAGCAGCTTACTTGTAAGAGTAATTGTACTGTCATTCACCCCATCTATCGCACTTTTTCTTTTGAAGAATGCTGCCTGGTCCTGTAGCCTCACTACCATATGAAGTGAATTGAAATATTGCAGCTGAAGGTTAGCTTCTAAAATGAGGGAGATTCTCACGGAAGTCAAGATGGATTGTTTATTGTCCACTTTTGGTTTAACATGTTGCAAATGCTTCAGCGTTGACATTACAACTTGCAAGCTGGCAACGATGATAAAACAGCTGTACTTTAAAAAGGATTCCCCTTTTCTTTTGAGGAATGACAGTGCATGATGATGTGTGCAGTCATTTGTAATTTGTTTCCAAGAAACCCTGCAATTATTTCAGTTGCAGAATTTGTAACTGCTGACTAAAGCGGAATTTGATGTACTTACTAATTTTTATGTAAAGTACAGTCATCATTTGTTTGTTGCAGTTAAATTTAGGCCTATGGTTACATTAATACCCACAGCTAAAAAATATGGGCAGCTGGAGACATGGCTATTTGTTTTATTTTAGAAGGCTGAATTAGTCAGTTGCAGTTTATTTTGAAAGTCACAGTACAATACAAAACTTCTATGAACTAAACATAAGCAATCTCTGTTCTACATATTCCATGTTCACCACAGCAAACCTGTAAAAACTTATTGCCTCATTTCCAATCAATACTATACAATATATCAGTTTCCTTTCTTTCCCATCTTAGGGATGACTTAAATACCCAAATTTCTAGACTTTAATTCCTGCAAAGTAAAAAAAAGTTAAATAAAGAATAAAGCAGCAAAAAGACTTTCAAAAGCTCCACTTTCTGTCAGATTCCTGGTGTATATGTTCCTTTAAAAACTGTAACCATTTATCACTTGCACTTGGCATCATCGAATTTTATTGAGTGCATTCATCATTCAGCACAACTTGATGTGATAAGTCAAATTGGCATTTAATGTAATAATAAGCAGCTTCAAGAGAGCATCTGACATTTCTTCAAAATGCAGTAATGTGAACTTTTAATTCTCGAGATCTTGATAGCTGTCTGAGAGTTACAATTCTATACAGTAACTTTTTATAAATGTGCATGTATATTGCATAATATCTTTGAAAATTGCAACAATTTATATAGCACTTTCGACGAAAACAAAATACCATATGGCATGTCAGATCATTAAAAGACACAATTAACACCAAACAACATAAGGCAGTATTAGGAACTTTAGAAGAAAGATTTAAGGAGAGATCCTAGATCTTATTACTTGTGTACAACAGGGACATGTTTTTAAAAAAAACAAAATTGAAGAGAGCTAGAAATATCGCCAGGCTGAAGAAATTCATAAACATTAAGAAGGAAAATCAGGATGAGAATTCTGGATCAGAAGCTAGGATAGTCTAATGACAATAGAGGTGTGAATTAGGACAGGCTCAGTTTTGATCTCAGGTTTACAGAGGGTACATAAATTGATTTGAGCATGATCTTAAAATTCTGCATGGTTAAAATATTATATTACTAACTTCAACTTATCATCTGTTTTTTATATTGTAACTTGTAGTATCTATAGATGCATGAGAACTGATGAATAAAAAAATGAACAAGGTGAAAAGAAATTTGGAGATTTTAATCTAATTTTCACCTTAGGCAAAATGAAACATTTGGTTAAGGAGTAGCACTGGGTGAGTTAATAGACAGCTATCAGTTTTCTTTCCAGCCCTACAGGAAGTGAACAATAACAATCATCTCATATTCTTGATAATTATTGTTTGTTTGTTTATTTACTATTAATTAAATATATATAACCAATAAAATAAGCATGCCAGGTGACACCAAGATTGTGGGCAGCAAAGAAGACTATCATGGTTTGCAGCAGGAGCTAGATCAGCTGGAGAAATGGGCTGAAAAAATGGCAAATGGAATTTAATGCAGACATGTTAGAGGTCTTGCACTTCAGTAGGACCAACCAAGGAGTGCAGTAGAACAAAGGGATCTAGGAATACAGGTCCATAAATCATTGAAGGTGAAGTCACAGATAGATAGGGTCATAAAGCTTTTGGCACATTGGTTGTCATAAATCAAAGTATTGAGTACAGGAGATGAGATGTTTTGTTGAAGTTGTATAAGGCATTAGTGTGGCTTAATTTGGAGTATTGTGTGCACTTTTGGTCACCTACCTACAGGCAAAATGTAATTAAGGTTGGAAGAGTACAGAGAAAGTTTACAAGGTTATTGCTGGGACTGGAGGATGGAGTTATATGGAGAGATTGAAAGGGTTAGAACTTTATTCCTTGGAACGTAGAAGATTGAGAGGAGATTTGATGGAGGTTACAAATTTATGAGGGGTTTAGATAGGGTAAATGCAAACAGGCTTTTTCCACTTGGGTATGGTGGGACTACAACTAGAGGTCATGAGTTAAGGGTGAGAGGTGAAAAGCTTAAGGGGAACATGAGTGGAAACTTTCTTATCAGAGGGTTGTGAGAGTGTAGAACGAGCTGCCAGCACATGTGGTGCATGTGTGCTTGATTTCAATGATTAAGACAAGTTTGGATAGGTACATGGATGGTAGGGGTATGGAGGGCTATGGTCCCGATGCAGGTTGATGGGAATAGACAGTTTAAATGGTTTGACACAGACTAGATGGGCTATAGGGCCTGTGTCTGTGTTGTACTTTTCTGGGATTATTATTGTTATTTATTTTATTTATTTCTTTTTGTATTTGTTCAGTTTATTGTCTTTTGCACATTGGTTGTTTGTCCTGTTGGGTGTGGTCTTTCATTGGTTCTATTGTGTTTCTTGTATTTACTGTGATAATCAATTTACTTAGAACGTTGATAACTTTGGTCCATATTGTTACTTGGAAACTCCATGGAGTTTTCCCAATTTCCTACTGGTAACTTTGGAAGCCTTGAAGTTGCTTTGTTAATGGCCGTTGAGGTCACTTCTTCAGACATGTCCTGAAGATGTACTTGTGAATTCTGGCAACTCTAGCCGAAATTTTAACTATCTAAACATAACTAGCTGAAAATAAAAATCATGTTTTTCCAACTAATTTTAAAAATGTATCATTATCATTATAATTAGTGTTTTATTCTTTAAGATTAGATATATGAACAATTTCCTCTTTACAAAGTGCAGTTCTGTTCTTTGCATATCATCAATGCCAGTATAGCAATGCTGGAAGGAAGTGGATAATACATAGAGAGTAATATACCAGACAGAAAGTAATGAGTAACAGTGACAAAACTAATAGAGCCAGTGCCTTATTGCTCCAAAGATCTGGGTTCAATTCTGATGTTGTTCTAATATTCCTGTGACTATCTCAATTTCCCATTTCCTTCCACCATCCCAACAATATCTGTACTGGTAAATTACCCTCAGTGTGTTGGTGGATGGTAAAAGCTGGAGGAAATCCAAAATGAATGTTTGCAGGAAGAAGTAGTAGATGAATGGGTTTGCTCTGTTATCTGCCTTTGATTCAATGAACCAAAATGAGCCCTTGCTAATGTAAGGAAATAAAGTAAATATGACATGGTTTTTTGCTCTCATTTTTACGGCAAAACAGGTCTGAGAAGTGTTTTGCCTTTGATGATGACAAAGATTCTTCATCCTGATTGACTGACAATATTGAACCATAATGATCAGGGAAATGAGAAAGTATTACTACCCAGGAAATTTCATTTTCTGATAGAAGTTTTGAATTAACGATTGTAAAAGAACAATTTCAAGCATATTAATATAAATTATTAAAAAATGAAATGTAATAATTATACACGTGTTTTTGTGAGCAAATGAACTTTAACATTGATAGATAATAGTACTCTACATATGAAGGTTACTTACAATAGCAGTAGCTAGCAGCTTTATCTGTGGATGTCAAAAATGAAAGCTCAGGTTTACATTTAGTTTAGAATATAAAAAGGCTGAACAGCTTAAAATGATGTTTACTGGTAGAATTGCAATATTTTGTTAAGCAGTAGTGTTTTGTAACATATGAATGCAATTGCAAGTACAGAAATGCTTCCCCTTTACAACCCACTGTAAAATTGCTGCAATCAAATACAGAGGGTTATTGCTACTATCTTCCTCAAGGTGACTTTTTAACAATGAGCTTCCAGATCAAATATTGAATTGACTGCACTGTTTTATGCATTAATCTTTGATACCATTTTGGAAGACAGAATGTTGTAGTGAACACACACAAAATGCTGGAAGAACTCAACAGGTCAGGCAGCATCTATAGAAAAGAGTACAGTCTGTGTTTCAGGCCAAGACCCTATGAAGTGTCCTTCTGAAGAGTCTCAGCCCAAAATTTCAACTGTACTCTTTTCCATAGATGCTGCCTAGCCTGCTGAGTTCCTCAGGCAATTTGTGTGTGTTGCTTAGATTTCCAGCATCTGCAGATTTTCTCTTGTTTGAAGTTGTAGTGAACCCTCCTTTACATCAATGAATATTTACAATGAATGTGATGGAAATTCCATTTGAAATAAGTGTACAGTGATACAACTAAATGTATAAACTAGCAAGTTATTTCAGCTAATGCTTTTAAAAAGTGCTTTGGGATGTATACGCTTTAAATTGATGCAGTTGTGTTTTAACTGAAGTATTTGATAAAGCTGAAATTGAAGTCGCTGCTGTCTGAGAAGCGATTTGGATCTGCTCCAGTTTGCCTCCCGTCACAACAGGTCAACAGCAGATGCCATTTCATTGGTTTTTCACTCAACTCTGGAACATCTGGACAGCTAAGATGCATACATAAGGATACTCTTCACTGACTACAATAAATATCAAGACCTTGGCCTCAATACCTTCTTGTGCAACTGGAACCTTAATTTTCTCACTTGCAGACCCCAGCCAGGTTGGATTGGCAACAACATCTCCTCCACAATCACCATCAGTACAGTTGCACCACAAGGCTGTGTGTTTAGCTCCTGGCTCTACTCACTTTATACTTATGACTGAGGCTAAGCACAACTCCAACACCATATTTTGGGTTTGCTGATGACACTGCTTTTATTGGCCAAATCAAAGGTTTTAAGGATCAGCATGCAGGAGAGAGATTGAAAATCTGGCTGAGTGATGCCAAAACAGTTTTTCACTCAATGTCAGTGAGACCAAGGAACTGATAATTGACTTCAGGAGGAGGAAACTGGAGGTCCATGAGCCAGTCCTGATTAGGGGTTGGAGGTGGAGAAGGTCAGAAACTTTTAATTTTCCTGGTATTATCATTTCCGAGCATCTGTCCTGGGTCCAGCACACAAGTGCCGTTATGAAGAAAGCACAGCAGCACCTCTTAAGAAATTTGCAAAGATTTAGCTTTGCGTCTAAAACTTTGCCAAACTTTATAGATGCATGGTGGAGATTATATTGACAACTTGCACCTTGGTCTGGTATGAAAACACAAATGCCCTTGAACAGAAATGCTTACAAAATGTAATGGATACAGCCTAGTCCATCACAGGTGAAGCCCTCCCCACCATTGAGTACGTGTACACTAGTGCTGTCGCAGGAAAGCAACATCTTTCATCAGGGACCCCCATTATCCAGGCCATTCCCTCTTCTCATTGCTATCATCAGGAAGAAAGCACGGCCGTCTCAGGACCCACTCAACCTCACTTGCCCAATCACTGAAATATTCTAACAACCTATGGATTCACTTTCAAGGACTCTTCGTCTCATGTTCTCAATATTGATTGCTTATTTATTATTATTGTTGTGTTTTTATTTTTCTCAACTCAAGCTGGCGAAACCTGAGGTATGGGCATAGCCAAGCACACTCATTTCTCAATTGCTGGGAACTTTTGGACTATTCTTTTATTATTATCTTTCATTTTGTATTTGCACAGTTTGCTGTCTTTTGCACATTGATTGTCTGTCCTGTCGGGTGTAATCTTTCATTGGTTTTCTTGTGTTTCTTGTATTTACTGTGAATGCCTGCACGAAAATAAATCTCAGGGTTGTATATGGTGACATATATGTACTTTGATAATAAATTTACTTTAAACTTTGAAAATGATTTGAAATGATCTGCTTCAAGTTATCACTAATTTATTAAAAGCAAATTGCAGTGACCCTCTTAAAAGTGTGCTAAAATCCAATGATAATTAATGTAATCACAACTCATCCCTTCTGCCTGCATATTCTTCCATACCTTATACCCCTCCTGCGGCGCTCCACCCTCGTCATTCCCAACACTCTATGCTCCTTCCAGATTTACAAACTCCCTCTCTGCTCCACATTGACAATTCCTCCATGTCCAGATTCACCCCAATGAACTCTGTGTCTCAAATGATAACTTTTCCTTAATAACAACACAAAACTATGATGTGTCTCAATAGTATCTTTATAGTGTAATATCTCCGTACTTCTATACTCTAGATCCCTCAAAATAGAAACAATTAGCCTTCCTAATAAACCTTCAGCAAGTAAATGCTATATTTCTATTTTGGCTAGGGGGGGCCTTTAATTCTCAATGCTGTTGGTGTCTGCAGTCCTTTGCCATTTAAACAACATTTTTGACTTCTTTCCAAAGTGAACAATTTGGCACATATATATAGCTAGGGTGCTTACGACTTTTGCACAGTGTTTGTCAAAAAAGAGCAGTGCAAAATAGCAACAAAATATTTAAATGCAATCATTTTGGAATTTTGTGTAAAACTATTTAACTTTATTAACCACAATAAAATAAATGAATTCCTCAAGTTGTTATCTCCTCAAGTTTGCTATTTAGCTTTGAAGAACATGGCAATAAAACTTGTGCTGCACCACCTCCTCTCGAAGTTTAATATATCTGGGATGCTGAAATAAAGCCTATAACGAGTAGTAGGCTTTTATACTGGAGTGCGTGCTGCATAGTTTAGACCCAAAGAGGATAAAGAATTTTAGGCTGCAGAGCACAGTAAGACTCAGCAGTTTAGCATGCTGTCAATGCACTCAATTAATAGTGAAGAAACATGTTCATGTATGTTCTTTCTCCTCACATTGCACCAACTTTCCTTTAATTTACCCAGTCAAGTTCTGACTGTAATCCAAAGCACACTGTACATTTACATGGATCAAGACTGATAATAAACCTATAAAAACTGAAAGATGTATCACTTGCATTTCAATCTATTTTTCTGCTAGTTTTGGGGTCTGACAAGGAAAGAGGAAAGATGTTAGCAATAGTAAAAGGAAGGCCAAAAGAGATTAGCAACTATTAAAAACAGTACTTGGTTTTAAAGCATACTATGAGAGGGTAAGGTTTGAAAATAGTAAAGGAATTTTTCGAGAAGCCGGAATCAAAGTTGGGTTTATTGTCACAAGTACGTGTCAGCACAGCTGTAATGAAAAACTGTAGCAGCATCACAAGCACATAGCGTCAGAAACACAGCATTTCCAAGAAAAGCATAAATTATACACAATTTTACAAGGAAAAAAGTACAATTAGAATTTTTGTAAAAGTCTGTGGCAATGCAAAGTGTTTATAATGTTGCTATACTGAGATAGTGATTAGGGTTATACAGATTAGCTCAAGAACCAAATGGTTGAAGCTGTTATTGAATGTGGTGTTGTGGGACTAAAGTACCTCCTGCCCTATGGTAGCTGTGAGTCAACAGTCCTTGAAGGCATTACTGGAAGCTGTTTGAAAACAATCTGAGAACCTTTTTAGCATTAAAGTTTTATGAATCCGGAAGGAGGAGAGATACTCATGGAAACTTTGAAAAAAATATTATGTACTATTGATAACCTGACACGTGCTCTTTATGCTTGCATTCAACTTTCACTCCTACTGCAGGCTAGCTTAACTTCAGACCCACGAAAAAATTGAAATGCTCTGACCAGCAAGTTGTATTGATGCCAACTATTGTGGCAAATATAACTTGGTGATTATTCAAGAGAGGCCCAATGCTGATCTTGACTGGCTTTGCTCACATACAGTATAAGTAATCATAGAAGCATCAAAATGAGGTTATTTGGATTTCATATTAATCTCATATCCCAATTCAGATAACCTTTACCGTCCATGTTCTCCTATCTCTGTCCTTCCAACTCTGGTCCTCCCACTTTTACCACACCCCTTTCCACATCACCGGGGTATCATACCCACACCTCTCCCCAGCACTATCACCTACCAACCTCTTACACCTACCTCTTCCCTCTCTCTTCAAACAGGCTATCTTTCCTCACTACTCTCAGTACTGACGCAAGATCTCAACCTGAAACATGGACAATTCCTTTCATCTTACAGAAGCTGTTTGATCTCTGAGTTCCTCCAGCAATTTGTTTTTTTTTGCTTCAGCTTTCAGCATCAGTGTCTCTTGTGTCTCCCAGTTTTTAATCCCTAACCTGCAGTGTATGACTGTTCAAGTGATTATGCAATTTTTTTAAAAGTGAGGTTTCCGACCTTTATCATGTTTCAGGCAGTGAGTTCCAGATTTCCACCGCTCATTGAGTGAAATGTTCCTAAACTCTCTACTAATCCATCTATCATTAACAAATCTTTAGTCTATACTAAAGAAAGTAGATTGTTAACCTGTAACTGCCCTTTTTGTTTGAAAGAATAGAATTGCAACATTCTGTTATCTCAACCATTGCTTTCCACCCCAACATGTTCATGAAATTCCTTCACATACTCTTGTACTAACACCCTTCCTATGGTTTGGGTGACCAGAATTATACATAATTATGGTAGTCTAATTATAACTAATTTCCTGCTAATATTTCCACAATCTCCTGTGTACCCAATTAACAACTCCTTTGTACATGCTACTTTCAGGGATTTATTGACATGTAGCCTAAAATCCTTTGTTCCTTTGCACTCTTAAGTATCCTAACATTTATCATGTATTTCTTTGAATCCATTACCTCGTACTTCACTGGGTTGCATTCTATTTGCCAAATTTTTGCCACATGAAAAAAGTTTGTTGGTAAGATGGTGATATGCTTGGATACAATGGCTTCTACAGAGTCAACCAAAGGTCTTTTTTCTTATATAGTAATACACACAAAATGCTGGAGGAACTAGGTAGCATCTACTATATGGAAAAGTGCAACAGTCGATGTTTCAGGCAGGCCCTTCATCAGAACTGGCAAAAAGAGACGAGGAAATTAGAGTAAGAAGCTGGGAGGAGGGGAGGAAGAAGTTCAAGGTAGCAGGTGATGGGTGAAACCGGGAGGAGGGGGAAAGATGAATTAAAGAGCTGGGAGTCGATATGTGAAAGAGATAGAGGGCTGAAGAAGGGGGAATCTGATAGGAGAGGGCAGAAGGTATGGGAAGAAAGGCAAGGGGGAGGAGTACCAGAGGTAAGGTGATAATGTCAGAGAGGGAATGGGAAATGGTGATGGAGATTGGTGGGGGGGGGGCAGGGCAATTACCAGAAGTTTGAGAAATCTACGTTCATGTTATCGGGTTGGAGGCTACCCAGACAGAATGTAAGGAGTTGCTCCTCCAGAACTAATGAAATGTCTTCCTTCTTCAAAGAAAGGGGCTTTCCTTCCTCCACCATTAACGCTGCCCTCACCTGCATCCCTTCCATTTCATTTACATCTGCCCTCACCCAATCCACCCGCCAGCAGGGATAGGGTCTTCTTGTCCTCCACTACCACCCCGCCAGCTTTCGTGTCCAACTTCTGACATCTCCAACAGGATCTCGCCACCAAGCACATCTTTCCCTCCCCCCACTTTACACTTTCTGCAGAGATCGCTCCCTACGCAACTCCCTTGTCCATTCATTCCTCCCTCCTGGTACTTATCCTTGCAAGTGGAACATGTACCACACCTGCCCCTATACTTCTTCCCCCACTATCATTTAAGACCCCAGGTGAAGTGGCACTTCACCTGTGAATCTGTTGGGGTCATCCACTGTACCTGGTGCACCCGGTGTGGCTTTCTGTGTATTGGTGAGACCCAATGTAGATTAGGAGACAGCTTCGCCGAGCACCCACACTCATCCCTCTTGTGCTTCTTGACCTCTTTACTGGAGATTCAGTGTCATGCAACCCTGCCACTTTGATCTGGCCCACACCTTCATTAACCAGGTGTCTGACACTCGACTTAGTGGGATCTTCCTCCTCCTTACACAAATTTTAAGGTTTATGGTTATGAATGTGCTAAGATAATGGCATTATTACTTAAGTTTGCTGTTGGGGGGCAGTATTGTAGGGAATGAGTGCCCAGGTGTAGGGGTGCCTGGGTAAGGACTTGCGAGGGGGCTGTTGGCCAGGATTAGGTTTACAGTTAGGGGTTAGGGTGAAGGTTTATTTATGTGGGCAGTGGGAGAATTGTCCCTCTTGTGTTTCTTGATCTCGTTACATGAAATTCTGTGTCACCCTACCAGTCTGATCTGGCCCACACCTCTCATTAACCTGGTCCAAAACCACTTGGCTTTATTAACCTTGTGTGCACCGGGATACGTCATGAGCAATGTAACCTGGGGTCCTCGGGTGTTTTGAGTCTTTAAACATTGGACACCCACGCCCAGGCGATCCAATGGGGTTGATCAGGCCCGGTCTGTGCCCTTACCTTGGACCAAGATAATGAAAGGCATGTCACTTTGTGGATTAGTGTATCTTCAACCTCCTTATTTGGTTTTATTTTGACCATTTTGTCAATCTGTGGCCTCCTCTACTCCCGCGATGAGTCCACACTCAGGTTGGAGGAACAACACTTGATATTCCATCTGGGTAGCCTCCAACCTGACCCATCACCTCCCTCTGGTGCTCCTCCCCCTTCCCTTTCTTCCATGACCTTCTGTCCTCTCCTATCAGATTTCCCTTTCTCCAGCCCATTATCTCTTTCACCCATCGATTTCCCAGCTCATTACATCACCCCTCCCCCCTCCGTTTCACCTATCACCTACTACCTTGTAGTTCTTCCTCCCCACCTTCTTACTTTGACTTCTCATCTCTTTTTTCCAGTCCTGATGAAAGGTCTTAGCCTGAAATGTTGACTGTTAAATCTTTTCCATAGATGCTGCCCGTGTTACATACTTTGATTTCCAGCATCTGCAGATTTTCTCTTTTGTCTTCTTTATATGTAATTTTTTATGATCACAAGACCCTGCTGGGCATTAAAAGCGTAAAGTACTTCAGGTCTACCCCATCAGCGAGTTGCTTATTGGCGGAGAAACTGAAGGATTTGGACTTGGTGTGGATTGTGATGCTGCCTGAGTCAAAGTTGGTGCGTGGAGGTGGTGTGCAGTCTAACAGTGAATGATAGTCACTTTTCTTGTGATTGCAAGACCATTTCGATATTGGTGGTCTGGAATGCTTCATGACAAATTCATTGTTTTTTTGGCAAATGGGGGTGGGGGGGCAGGCGGCGGGGGAGCTGCATGGCCTCAAGTCATAGCAAGGACCAGGCCTGAAGCTGCAGTGTCGCCTGTTTGCAGCCATTCCAGGGGAAGAATCCAAGTCTGGCGCTCCACCAGAGTGCCGGAGGCAGTGTGTTGCAGTGTCTATTCTGGAGTCGGTGCTGCCCCCCCCCCCCACTGTTCATTCAGCAGAAGACAAGCTGTATTGTGTTGGACTGCAGACTGCTGTAACTTTCATGGATTCAGATTTGGACTATATATTTTTCGTGTGACGTATTTTACTGCTATCTTATATGTACTTGCTATCATATTTGTGCTTGCTGTCTTATATGTGCTACATGTGCCTTGTGCAGTGTATAACTATTAGTACTGTGTTTGCACCTTGAACCTGGAGAAAAGCTGCTTTGTTTGGCTGTATTCATGGGTATTCATGTACGGCTGAATGACAATTAAACTTGAACTTGAACTTCCTGTAGCTAACTACTTCCTTCATCTCTATCAACTACAAATGCAAATGTTGGTTTCAAGGGCAAAGATTTTAATTGTAACCTTCAAGAGGGCCTAAGTACTGATTCCAATAGGTAGTGGATTTGGCCCAGTACATCGTAGTATAACCTTCCCAACCACTGAACACATCCACATGAAACGCTGTCGTAGATAAGCAGCATTCTCACCAAAGATCCTCACCACCCAGATCATGCTGTTTTCTTGCTGCTACCATCAGGTAGAAAGTACAAGAGCCTCAGGACTCACACCACCAGGTTCAAGAACAGTTACTACCCCTCAACCATCAAGCTCTTGAACAAAAGAGGATAATTACACTCATCTGTTGAGATGTTCCCATAACCAATGATCTCACTTTAAAGACCTGATTTTGTTATTTCATGCTCTCGTTATTTATTTATATTTGCATTTGCAGTGTGTTGTCTTCTATGCTTGTGCTGTTTCATTGATCTTGTGTACAGTTACTATTCTATAGATTGGCTGAGTATGCTTGCAGGAAAAAGAATTTTAGTGTTTTATGTGATGACATGTATTCACTCTGATAATAAATTTCACTTTGCCTTTGACTTTAGAGCTTTACCTTCAATCCTCCATGTTGGATTTTGTAAAACAGTTTGATAAAATTCATTTATTCTATATCAGTGGCCTAGCTTCACTGCTATTTCTTGTACCCTCTCCCAGAAATTGCATTATGTCAGTTTACCTTCTCTTAATAACTGCATACTGACTCTTTGATTTACCTGTGTCCTTCTAAACATTGATTAGATGTCAGCCCCAAGAAAATTTTCCTACATTTTGCTACTGTCAAGTTGACAGACCTACATTTGCTTGTTGTATCCCTTTACACTGTATTGCCATACAGCAATCTGTTAAGCAAACACCTGTAGCTAAAGAGCATTGGAAAATGATAGAAGCTTGCTTTTTACAAACGTATTTATTCATTGCTTAAGAACTTGGGATACATTCCATCTAACTTGAAAATCTATCCACTTTTAAAAATGCAGAATATTAATACTTTTTCTTTCTACATTTACAATATTGAATACTTCACATTCTTCCTTATTGATATAATGTATATCGGCTTCCTCATCCCAGGGACACAGATGAGATTTGTTATTCAAAACTTTACATATCTTCTGACTCCAGTCAGGCTCTGCATTGATCTTTAATTGAATCTACTCTTGTCTTTCTTATCCTCTTTCATTTCACATATGTGTAGAATTACTAGTGTTATCCTTGATTTTACCTGTCAATATCCTTTATCACGTACTCCCTGCCTCTCTAATCTCCTATTCTCATTTTGCACTTCTTGTACTGCTCACCTGATCTTCCAGTGATAAAATAAAATCAATGTGATTTTATTACCACGATCCAAATAGATTTTCGGTTTTTAATCTAATTGCTCAACCTGGATCTGAGACAATATAAAAGTGAAATTGAAAAGATGTTGAAGCAGTCAATCTTGTCAGAATCTAGATCATGATGCAGGTTCACGTAAGCAATGCGTATTACTAAAAGTACCTTTCAAATATGGGGCTTCTGATCACAGTGCAAATAAAAGAAGAGATGGGCGATACTAAATTACTTTGCATTTTGTACTTTTAAAATCCCCCAAAGGATCCACATTTTATCCTCTCTTAGTGATGGATTTTACTTACCAACGTTGGAGTGAACTCTGCATGCGTGTTGACAACATCCAGGCCTATTTTTTTACACTTCTTAAAGGCTCCTGCTCTGCCAAGTCTATATATCAGATTAGTATTATACAGTCTAATCTGTGTATCAGATTAGAATATCATCCTCATTATCTGGTTAGATTAGACTCACTACTTTTGATTATTATTATAGTGTGGTGGTTAAATTGTAACCCAGAAAGCTAGACTAGACCAAAACATGAGGAATTCCTTCTTGCAGTGTTTAATGAATCTCTGGAGTTTTCATCCTCAAGAGCTCCAGATGCTGTCATGCGTATTCAAGGCTGAGACACTAAAATGGTATTTCAACTCCAGAAAAAAATAAAGGGTTATGAAGATAATGAGGGTCAGGAAAGGTGAGGCTAAAGATCAGATCAACTAAGATCTTAACAAATGTCAGAACGGGCTTAAGAGACTGTATTACCAATTCTTCCCCTCATTAATTAGGGTATTACATTGCAGAATATGGCAGTATTCAATTGTTCCTTAAATGACCATGGTTCCTCACTATTACCCAGTTTTAGGCTATCGAGTTTATTGCACAGGGCACTTAATGCTAATGTCACACTACGTGATGCTATCAAGGTTTATTGAAGAGGGTAACATATTACTTCTGTCAACACTGAGGGAGATGGTCTTGCAGTTCATGGTTAGCTTAAGCAATGAAGATACCACCATACCACTGTTGTTAACAGAAATTATCAGTAAGTTAGAGAATTCAGCAACTTTTAAAAACCAACAAAAGCCAACTAAAAAGTCATGAGAAAAGATGAAATATGAAGGTAAGCTAGCCAATAATATAAAAGAGATAAAAAGTTTTTTCAGATTTTGAAAGAGTTAAAGAAAGGCATGAGTGGATATCGGGCTGCTGAAAATGACACTGGAGAGATAGTAATGGGGAGCAAAGAAATGGCAGACAAACTTAGTAAGTATTTTGTGCCAGTCTTCACTGTGGAAGGCATTAGCAGTATGCCAGAACTTCAAGAGTGTCAGGGGCAGAAGTAAGTGTAGTTGTTATTACTAAGAAGAAGTTGCTTGGGAAACTGAAAGGTCTGAAGGTAGATAAGTCAGATGGCCTACACCCCAGGGTTCTGAAAGAAGTAGCTGAAGAAATTGTGACGGCATTAGTAATGATCTTTTAAAAATCACTGGATTCTAGAGTGGTTCTGGAGGATTGAAAATGTCACTCCAGTTTTTAAGAAAGAAGTGACACATAAGAAAGAAAATTATACGCCAGTTAGCCTGACCTTGGTGGTTGGGAAGATGTTGGAGGTCATTATTAAAGAATGAGCTTTCACAGTACTTGGAGGCACATAATGAAGCAGGCCAAAGTCAGTATGGTTTCCTTAAGGAGAAATCTTGCTGAACAAATCTGCTGAATTTTTGAGGAAATAGCAGGCAAGGATAGACAAAGGAGAGTCAGTGGATGCTGTTTACTTTGATTTTTTGAAGGCCTTGGACAAGGTACAGCACATGAGGCTGCTCAACAAATTAAGAGCCCATGGTATTACAGGAAAGATAACAGGATGAATAGAAGATTGGGTGAATGGCAGGAAACAAGGAGTGAGAATAAAGACCTATTCTGATTGACTGCCAGTGACTAGAGGTGTTACGCAGGGGTCAGTATTGGGACTGCTTCTTTTCACATTATATATCATGGATTAGGATGATGGTATTGATGGCTTTGTGGCCAAGTTTGCAGATGATACAAAGATAGGTGGAGGGGCAGGTAGTGTTGAGGAAGCAGAGATTCTGCAGAAGGACTAAGATTGGGAGAATGGACAAAGAAATGGCAGTTGGAATATAATCTAGGGAAATGTATGGTCATGCTCTTTGGTAGAAGGAATAAATTTATAGACTATTTTCTAAATGGAGAGAAAATTCAGATATCAGAGCTGCAAAGAGACTTGGGAGTCCTTATGCAGGATTCCCAAAGGCTAACTTACAGGTTGGTTCAATGGTAAGGAAGGCAAGTGCAATGTTAGCATTCATTTTGAGAGAACTAGAATATGGAAGCAAGGATGTAATACTGAGGCTTTATAAGGCATTGGTCAGGCTGCACTTGGAGCATTGCGAGCAGTTCTAGGGCCGTTATAAGACCATAAGATATAGGAGCAGAGTTGACCATTTGGCCCATCGGGTCTGCTCCACCATTTCATCAAGGCTGATCCGGCTTTCCTCTCAGCCCCAGACTCCTGCCTTCTACCTTTATCCCTTCATGTCCTGACAAATCAAGAATCTATCAACCTCTGTCTTAAAGATACATAAAGACTTGGCCTTCACAACTGCCTGTGGCAACCGATTCTACAGATTCACCACTCTCTGGCTAAAGAAATTCCTCCTCATCTCCATTCTAAAAGGATACCCTCTATTCTGAGGCTGTGTCCTCTGGTCTTAGACTCTCCTACCATAGGAAATATCCTCTCCACATCCACTATATCAACGCCTTCCACCACCTGATAGGTTTCAATCAGCTCACCCCTCATTCGTCTGATTATCTAAGAAAGGATGTGCTGGCATTAGAGATGGTAGAGAAAGTTCACAAGAAAAGACCCCAGCAATGAAAGGGTTAACATGTAAGGAGCATTTAATGGCTCTGGCCCCGGACTCACTGGAGTTTAGAAGAATCAGAATCAGGTTTATTATCATCGGCATGTGGCGTGAAATTTGTTAACTTAGCAGCAGCAGCAGTTTAATGCAATGCATAATATATAAAAAGAAGAAAAAATAATAATAAATAAATTACAGTATATATATATCAAATAGATTAAAAATCATAAATAAAACAAAGAATATAGATTTTAAAAGTCAGGTTGTATTCACGGGTTCAATGTCCATTTGGGAATCGGATGGCAGAAGCTGTTCTTGAATTGCTGAGCATGTGCCTTCAGGCTTCTGTACCTCCTACCTGATGGTAACAGTGAGAAAAGTGCATGCCCTGGATGCTGCCTTTCTGAGACACCGCTCCTTGAAGATGTCGTAGGTACTTTGTAGTCTAGTACCCAAGATGGAGCTGACTAAATTTACAACCCTCTGCAGCCTCTTTTGGTCCTGTGCAGTAGCGCCCCCCCCCCCACCCCAGTACCAGACAGTGATGCAACCTATCAGAAAACTATAGAAGTTTTTGAGTGTATTTGTTGACATACCAAATCTCTTCAGACTCTTAATGAAGTATAGTCACTGTCTTGCCTTCTTTATAACTGCATTGATATGTTGGGACCAGGTTAGGTCCTCAGAGATCTTGACACCCAGGAACTTGAAACTGCTCACTCTCTCCGCTTCTGATCCCTCTATGAGGATTGGTATGTGTTCCTTCGTCTTACCCTTCCTGAAGTCCACAATCAGCTCTTTTGTCTTACTGACGTTGAGTGTAAGATTGTTGCTGCAACATCACTCCACTTGTTGGCGCATCTCTCTTGTCTCCATCTGAGATTCTACCAACAATGATTGTATCATCAGCAAATTTATTTGATGGTATTTGAGCTATGCCTAGCTACACAGCCCTGGTTATAGAGAGAGTAGAGCAGTGGGCTAAGCACATACCCCTGAGGTGCACCAGTGTTGATCATCAGCAAGGAGGAGATGTTATTACCAATCCGCACAGATTGTGGTCTTCTGGTTAGGAAGTTGAGGATCCAATTGCATGGGAAGGTACCAAGGGCCAGATTCTGTAACTTCTCAGTCAGGATTGTGAGAATGACGGTATTAAGTGCTGAACTATAGTCGATGAACAACATCCTGACATAGGTGTTTGTGTTGTCCAGGTGGTCTAAGGCAATGTGAAGAGCCATTGAGGTTGCATCTGCTGTTGACCTATTGTGGCGATAGGCAAATTGCAGTGGTTCCCGGTCCTTGCTGACGCAGCAGTTCAGTCTAGTCATGACTAGTTCAGTCTAGTCTAGTCCAGTCTACTCAAAGCATTTCATCAGTGTAAATGTGAGTGCTACCAGGCAATAGTCATTAAGGCAGCTCACATTATGAATGAGGGGGGATCTCTTTGAAACCTGTCAAATATTGAAAGGCCTCAAAAGAGTGGATGAGGAGAGGATATTTCCTTTAGTGGGTGAGTCTAGGATCAGAAGGCATAGCCTCAGAATAGAGGGATGTCCATTCAGAACAGAGATGAGGAGGAATTTCTTTAGCCAGGGGGTGGTGAATCTGTGGAATTCATTGCCGAGGACAGCTATGGAGGCCAAATAATTGAGTATACTTAAAGTGGTAGTTGATTGGTTCTGGATTAGCCAGGGCATTAAAGGTTATGAGGAGATGGCAGGAGAATGGAGTTGAGAGAGATAATGAATCAGCCATGGTGGAGAAAACTCGATAGGCCTAATGGCCTAATTCCCTAATTCTTCTCCTCTGTCTCATGGTCTTATGGAAATAAATAAACAGTTGATGTTTCGGGCCAAGATCCTGGGTAGCATCGACTGTTTATTCATTTCCATAGATGCTGCCTGATCTGCTGACTTGCTCCAGCATTTTGTGTGTCACAAACAAGAGAAAATCTGCAGATGCTAGAAATCCGAGTGTCACATTTTGTGTGTGTTACTCTGGAATTCCAGCATCTGCAGAATCTCTTGTGTTTATGATGAACTTGCAATTGATACTTTGTGACTAGTGAAACCAATCGTTGGCTGAGGGACATTCTGATACTGTCCTATTGAAACTACACAGGGAAAGACAATAGATGAATGTTCCTGCTATTAGCACATTGATAAAGATGTATCCCTGCCACCTAAGGCACAGTTCAGGACAGATCTGTTTTGTCACTTTATCTTCTCGTTCGTTGTATATAGAACATAAGAAATAGGAGCAGGAGTCGGCCATCTGGCCTGTAGAGCCTGTCCATCATTCAATAAGATCATGGCTGATCTGGCCATGGACTTATCTCCACCTACCTGCCTTTTCCCCCATATCCTTTAGTTCCCCTACTGTGCAAAAATCTATCTAACTTTGTCCTAAATATATTTACTGAGGTAGCCTCCACTGCTTCATTGGGCAGAGAACTCCACAGATTTACCAGTCTCTGGAAAGAGCAATTCCTCCTCATCTCCATCCTAAATTTACTCCCCTGAACCTTGAGGCTATGTTCCCTAGTTCTAGTCTCACCTACCACTGGAAACAACTTTCCTGCCTCTATCTTATCAATCGCTTTCATAATTTTATATCTTTCTATAAAATCTCCTCTTATTCTTCTGAATTCCAATGAGTACAGTCCCAGGCGACTCAATCCCTTCTCATAGTCCAACCCCCTCATCTCTGTAATCAACCTGGTGAACCTCTTCAGCACCACCTCCAAAGCCAGTATATTCTTCCTCAAGTAAGGAGACCAGAACTGCACGCAGTACTCCAGGTGTGGCCTCACCAGTACCCTGTACAGTTGCAGCATAACCTCCCTGCTTTTAAATTCAAACCCTATAGCAATGGCCAATGTTCAATTTGCCTTCTTGATAGCCTGCTGCATCT
The DNA here is from genome assembly GCF_963921235.1 of Mobula hypostoma. Classification (NCBI taxonomy): domain Eukaryota; kingdom Metazoa; phylum Chordata; class Chondrichthyes; order Myliobatiformes; family Myliobatidae; genus Mobula; species Mobula hypostoma. The sequence continues at coordinate 138,762,548 of NC_086103.1, forward strand.
GCAAACCAACCTATTGATTCATGCACAAGCACTCCCAAGCCCCTCTGTACAGCAGCATGCTGCAATTTTTTTTACCATTTAAATAATAATCTGCTCTTTTATTTTTCCTTCCAAAGTGAATGACCTCACATTCACCAACATTGTACTCCATCTGCCAGACCCTTGCCCACTCACTTAACCTATCTATATCTCTCTCAGACTCGCTGTATCTTCTGCACAATCTGCTTTTCCACTCAATTTAGTGTCATCAGCAAACTTAGATACACTACATTTGGTACGCTCTTCCAGATCATTAACGTATCTCATGAATAATTATGGGCCCTGCACCAACCCCTGTGACACTCTGCTCACCACTGATTGCCAACCAGAGAAACACCCATGTATCCCAACTTTGTTTTCTATTAGTTAGCAATCCTCTATCCATGCTAATATATCACCCTCAACTCTATGCATCTTTATCTTATGGATAAGTCTTTTATGCGGCACCTTATTGAACACCTTATAGAAATCCAGGTAAATAACATCCATCTGTTCCCCTCTATTCACTGTGCTCATTATATCCTCAAAGAACTCCAGTAAGTTTGTCAAACAGGACTTGCCTTTGCTGAATCCATGATGTGTCTGCCTGATGGATTCATTTCTTTTCAGATACCTCGCTATTTCTTCTTCAATGATAGCTGAGGGATTGGAGCAGGGGTCAGGGATTCAAGTTTTTGGATCATTGGGACCTCTTTTGGCGCAGGTGTGACCTGTACAAAAAGGACGGGTTACACTTGAATCCTAGGGGGACCAATATCCTGGCGGGGAGAGTTGCGAGGGCTACTGAGGTGACTTTAAACTAGAATGGTTGGGGGGTGGGAATCAAATTAAAGAGACTAGGAGAGAGGAGGTTAGTTCACAACAGGGGGCTGGGAACAAGTGCAGAGAGACAGAGGGGTGTAAAATGAGGGTAGAAGCAAAAAGTAGTAAGGTGAAAAGTAAAATTGGCAGGCCAGCAAATCCAGGGAAAAAATCAAAAAGGGCCACTTTTCAACATAATTGTATAAGGGCTAGGAGTGTTGTAAAAGCAAGCCTGAAGGCTTTGTGTGTCAATGCAAGGAGCGTTCGTAACAAGGTGGATGAATTAAAAGTGCAGATTGTTATTAATGAATATGATATAGTTGGGATCACAGAGACATGGCTCCAGGGTGACCAAGGATGGGAGCTCAACATTCAGGGATATTCAATATTCAGGAGAGATACACATGAAAGAAAAGGAGGTGGGGTAGCATTGCTGGTTAGAGAGGAGATTAATACAATAGAAAGGAAGGACATTAGCCGGGAAGATGTGGAATCGATATGGGTAGAGCTGCATAACACTAAGGGGCAGAAAACGCTGGTGGGAGTTGTGTACAGGCCACCTACCAGTAGTAGTAAGGTTGGGGATGGCATTAAACAGGAAATTAGAAATGTGTGCAATAAAGGAATAGCAGTTATAATGGGTGACTTCAATCTACATATAGATTAGGAGAACCAAATTGGTAAGGGTGCTGAGGAAGACGATTCTTGGAATGTATGTGGGATGGTTTTTTGAACCAATATGTCGAGGAACCAACTAGAGAGCAGGCCATTCTAGACTGGGTATTGAGCAATGAGGAAGGGTTAATTAGCAATCCTGTCATGAGAGGCCCCTTGGGTAAGAGTGACCATAATATGGTGGAATTCTTCATTAAGATGGAGAGTGACATAGTTAATTCAGAAACAAAGGTTCTGAACTTAAAGAAGGGTAACTTTGAAGGTATGAGACGTGAATTAGCTAAGATAGACTGGCAAATGATACTTAAAGGGTTGATGGTGGATATGCAATGGCAAGCATTTAAAGATCGCATGGATGAACTACAACAATTGCTCATCCCAGTTTGGCAAAAGAATAAATCAGGGAAGGTAGTGCACCCGTGGCTGACAAGGGAAATTAGGGATAGTATCAATTCCAAAGAAGAAGCATACAAATTAGCCAGAAAAAGCGGCTCACCTGCCGACTGGGAGAAATTCAGAGAGTCCAGCAGAGGAGGACAAAGGGCTTAATTAGGAAAGGGAAAAAAGATTATGAGAGAAAACTGGCAGGGAACATAAAAACTGACTGTAAAAGCTTTTATAGATATGTGAAAAGAAAAAGATTGGTTAAGACAAATGTAGGTCCCCTACAGACAGAAACAGGTGAATTGATTATGGGGAACAAGGACATGGCAGACCAATTGAATAACTACTTTGGTTCTGTCTTCACTAAGAAGGACATAAATAATCTTCCGGAAATAGTAGGGGACAGAGGGTCTAGTGAGATGGAGGAACTGAGGGAAATACATGTTAGTAGGGAAGTGGTGTTAGGTATATTGAAGGGATTAAAGGCAGATAAATCCCCAGGGCCAGATGGTCTGCATCCCAGAGTGCTTAAGGAAGTAGCCCAAGAAATAGTGGACGCATTAGTGATAATTTTTCAAAACTCTTTAGATTCTGGACTAGTTCCTGAGGATTGGAGGGTGGCTAACGTAACTCCACTTTTTAAAAAAGGAGGGAGAGAGAAACCGGGGAATTATAGACCGGTTAGCCTAACATCGGTGGTGGGGAAAATGCTAGAGTCAGTTATCAAAGATGTGATAACAGCACATTTGGAAAGCGGTGAAATCATCGGACAAAGTCAGCATGGATTTGTGAAAGGAAAATCACGTCTGACGAATCTAATAGAATTTTTTGAGGATGTAACTAGTAGAGTGGATAGGGGAGAACCAGTGGATGTGGTATATTTGGATTTTCAAAGGCTTTTGACAAGGTTCCACACGAGAGATTAGTGTGCAAACTTAAAGCACATGGTATTGGGGGTAAGGTATTGATGTGGATAGAGGATTGGTTGGCAGACAGAAAGCAAAGAGTGGGAATAAACGGGACCTTTTCAGAACAGCAGGCAGTGACGAGTGGGGTACCACAAGGCTCAGTGCTGGGACCCCAGTTGTTTACAATATATATTAATGACTTAGATGAGGGAATTAAATGCAACATCTCCAAGTTTGCGGATGACACGAAGCTGGGCGGCAGTGTTAGCTGTGAGGAGGATGCTGAGAGGATGCAGTGTGACTTGGATAGGTTAGATGAGTGGGCAAATTCATGGCAGATGCAATTTAATGTGGATAAGTGTGAGGTTATCCACTTTGGTAGCAAAAACAGGAAAATAGATTATTATATGAATGGTTACTGATTAAGAAAAGGGGAGGTGCAACGAGACCTGGGTGTCATTATACATCAGTCATTGAAAGTGGGCATGCAGGTACAGCAGGCGGTGAAAAAGGCGAATGGTATGCTGGCATTCATAGCAAGAGGATTCGAGTACAGGAGCAGAGAGGTACTACTGCAGTTGTACAAGGCCTTGGTGAGACCACACCTGGAGTATTGTGTGCAGTTTTGGTCCTCTAATCTGAGAAAAGACATTTTTGCCATAGAGGGAGTACAAAGAAGGTTCACCAGATTGATTCCTGGGATGGCAGGACTTTCATATGATGAAAGACTGGATTGACTAGGCTTATACTCTCTGGAATTTAGAAGATTGAGGGGGGATCTGATTGAAACGTATAAAATCCTAAAGGGATTGGACAGGCTAGATGCAGGAAGATTGTTCCCGATGTTGGGGAAGTCCAGAACGAGGGTTCACAGTTTGAGGATAGAGGGGAAGCCTTTTAGGACCGAGATTAGGAAAAACTTCTTCACACAGAGTGTGGTGAATCTGTGGAATTCTCTGCCACACTTGTGGCTAAAGGGATCGGGGGTGTATGGAGGGAAGGCTGGTACAGGGTTCTGAGTTGGATGATCAGCCATGATCATACTGAATGGCAGTGCAGGCTCGAAGGGCCGAATGGCCTACTCCCACACCTATTTTCTATGTTTCTATATTCCCAACTATAGATGTTAAACTAAGTGGCGTATAGTTACCTGCCTTTTGCCTACATCCTTTTTTGAACCATCCTTCAACACTGTAAGAAAAGGAATGCAATTTGAGTGTATGGTGGCTTTTGGAACAAACACCAGTATTGAATATTCAAAAAGGTTCTGCTAGTTATGTGTTACCACTGTAAATACGTAATTTACAATTATATTTAAAATATTATATATTTAAAGTATTATATTTAAAATACTGTAATTAAGTGGGTGATTATGGCAATTGAAACTTTAGTGAATTGTTGAAGAAGTTTAAAACATCATGTCGGGACTGTGGTTCTTAGGTTCTTTTGGACTCCCACTCCCGAAGGTTTGCTATGTGAATAAAAACTTTTATATTTCCAATTACAGTTCCATGTGACTCAGCTTTAGTCAGTCACCACACCTTCACCATCCAAATATATTCATGTGCTTTCTTCCCTCATGCTGTCCATCGAGTACAGTAATCTGAAACAATAAGTATAGGTGCTGGAAATACTCACCAATTAGACAGCATCTGTGGAAAGAGAAACAGAATTAATGTTTCAGCATAAAACATCACCATTGATGGAAAATTATTTTCACAGCTATTCATTCATTGAGCTACCACAGGTTCTGAACTTCATTTCTTCAGAGTCAGTCACATAAAGTTGAACTGGAAAAGATTGATAGGTTCCCTCACATGACACAGAAGGATGCCATTCAGCTCATTGTTCATTGCTCTCAGCAGAGCAATCCCATAAATACAGCTCTCACCCCCTTCCCTATCTCTGCAACTTTTTCATCAACTCCCCCATTGTTTAATTATTAACTAAAGGGGAAGTTACAGTAGTCTTCACAATGTGGGAAGAAACCAGAATACCTAGCAGACACCCACATGGAATAAGGAAAACCCAAGGACAGGATCAAACCCCAACATCTTGAATGATCCGTAGGGCAGTCAGCTTTTGTGCCAGTGCCTTCCTTTACTTGAAGGATTAGTGAAATAGTAAATTCATTGAATTGAGTTCCACAACTCGCAATGGATGGTGAGCATGATTTCTGGATTGTTAGTCGAGTATCGTAACCATAATAAGGTACAGTGCTCTAAGGCTGTCATTATGTGATAAGGGTGCTGAATATTTTTAAGGCACCTTTAATATGATGTCATAGAAGTTTCTTGTTATCATCAGGTCTGCATGTTGTGACATCATCTCAGAACTAATTTGCTAAGAAACAAAATTATTTTTTTTCATTTTGCCTTTAGTTGCAGGTAAACAGCCTTCATGAATACCAGTCTAGTTTCCATGAGAGGTAAAATTTTAAGTGTTTCAGGATTAAGTTTTAGGTGTTTTAACATTTTATTTAGCTTTTCTAAATATTTTCCACCCTTTTTTGAAATAATTCCATAAAATTAATTTTAAGTTTCCATCTTTGTTCATATTTCATTTGCTGTGGCTTCAGTGTTGTCCAGAGAACATGCTTGTTATTTGCTGACTCTGTTCATGCATGCTATTTCCATTATTGAAGGCCCTAATAACCTAACAGAAATAGCAAAGAAAAGGTTACAGAAAAAACAACAGGTTAGACTGAAACCTAAAGTTGATTACTCCAGAACACTAATATAATGGTCAATGGGTCTAGGTAGCACTGACTAGATGAGTCAAAAGGTCCTTTTACTGTGCTGTAATACTCTATGACTAATACATGATTGGGTTCTTATGTATAATGTTTTAGATAAAGATTAATGAGCAATTGATGATGACTATTTTCAATTCTAACTATAATTTTACAATAACAACTTACAATAATGTAAAATGTTGAATGAAGTAAAACATACCAACACATTAGAAAACTTGGACTTTCACTGGTGTTTTAACATGATTGAAAAACTTCAATTACAGAGATGAAGAATATAAAGATGAACTCTAGAGCATAGAAGGTTAATGGAAGCTTTAATACGGATGTTCAAAATCTTGAGAGAGTGCAGCAGTAATTAGTAGAACTTTTGTACAACTCAAGGAATCTTAATTCTGACCTTGTGTACAGCATAGATTTCTGCTGAATGCTTCAGTTTCCTCTTTTTTATTTCAAAGGTGTATTGCTAGATGAATTGACTGTTGTAACTTACCCTTTAATATAGATAAGTGGCAAAAAAAATCAAGTGGGAGAGATTAACTTGCATAGCTGCTAAGAAATAAGACAGATCTGAGTACTCTGCTGGAAGCCCACATAGAGCTGATGGGCTGAATGGTTTCCTTCTTTGCTGTAACAAGTAAGCTTTGAGCAAATAGATGAGTAATTACTCTCTATGATTAAAGGCTTAATTAAAGACTTCTCCCCCTTTAAAATCCAACATTCCCCAAATGTAAAAAAACTAGGAAATAACAACAGTGGTTGAACTTGTGTACCCCTGAAAACTTACACTAGCATCTCAGCAACAGTTTACCAATACAAAACATCTGGAAAACACGACAGATTCAACATTCAATCTAACAACAACAAAAAAAAAACTGTCCCGTCAAAGATTCAGTCTGTCAGGAGGTTTACGAGTGTGCTGTGATCTGCGCACTACCCCCGGTGACCCAGCAGACAACACTGGTGAGGGTGTTTTGGGTGGATCTGGTTTTGGGGGCATGAGAGGGGTCTGTCTGTCTGCATGAGAATGTCCATACTCCTCAGGGGACCCTGACCCCTCTGCCAGCGTCTCTCCCTCTGGCAAAGTCACTGGTGGACATGCTTCCACAGTAGTCTGTCTCACAAATGAAAACTCCATGGAACTGTCTGCCTCTGAGCTGATATCATGACACAGACGCATGTGGTCCTGATGTCTGCGGAAAACACGCCCATCAGTCAGCTTAACAACATAGGAGACGGGACCACTCTGCTTAAGAATAACCCCTGGGGGGGCAGTCGTAGTCTGTAGCGTGAGGCGGTATTTAAACAGGAAACATGGAAGCCGAATGCTAAGAGAGACCCCTGATATCCACTTCAGGCTTTCCTTCACTGTCTGAACAGCCCGCTCAGCCAAACCATTTGAGGCTGGGTGGAAAGGGGCCGTCTGAATGTGATGAATGCCATTCTGCTGCATGAACTCACTGAACAGCTCACTGGTGAACGTTGGGCCATTATCAGTGACCAGAGTGTCAAGCAACCCGAGACTGCAAACACTTGCCTGAATGTGTCTATGGTTGAGGGAGCTGTGATGTTGCTCTTGATATGAGCTTCGATCCATTTAGAATGCGCATCTACCATTACAAGAAACATCTGCCCCATAAAAGGACCAGCAAAGTCAAAATGTACCTTAGACCAGGGGTGGTCTGGCCACTCCCATGGGTGCAAAGGAGCTGGTGGTTGCATGTTCTGATTGGTCTGACATTGCGTGCATGATTTTACCTTGTTCTCCAGATCCTGATCCATTCTTGGCCACCAAACGTAGAATCTTACAAGGCTTTTCATTCGAGACACCCCTGGATGAGTCTCATGAATTTCCTCCACAATCTGTGAACAGCCAGGGGAAGGCACGATGACCCTTGCCCCCCAGAAAATGCAGCCATCCTGCAGACTCAGTTCTGTCTTGCGTTTGGCATAAGGCTTAATTTCCTCTCCTTCCACGACACTGGGCCAACCTTGTAAAAGAAAAGCATTGACTTGGAAGAGGACTGGGTCTCTCTCTGTCCACAGCTTGATCTGGGTCACCTTTACAAGTGTCTCTCACAGCCTCTCCAATGAAAGCACAGTCTCTGGAGGCACATATGTAGTAACAGGTGTCTCAGGTAAAGGTAGTCAACTCAGTGCATCAGTGTTTGCATTATCCCCACCCGCTCTGTACACTATAGTTACTGGTAGGCTGACAATGTAAGAGCCCAACGCGGTATCCACCGCTAGCCTCAGCCAGGGATGCATCTAGTCTCACTGAACAGGCTCATCAGTGGTTTATGGTCTGTATAAACAGTAAATCTGCTTCCATAAAGGTACTGATGAAAGCATTTGACTGCAAAAACAAAGGCCAGACCTTCTTTGTCTCGCTGTGAATAGCCCTTCTCAGCAGCTGTCAGGGTACGTGAAGCAAAACCAATAAGCTTCTCTGAGCGGTCCTCCATTACATGTGAGAGAACTGCCCCGACTCCATAGGGCGGGGCATCGCATGCAAGGGTGATCTACTTGTCTGGGTCATAGTGAACAAGCAGCTTCGCTGACTGGAGGAGTTCTTTCACTTCCTTGAAAGCTTTCTCCTGCTCTTAGTGCCATTGTGAAGCAGCTTATATAGTGGGGTCAAAACCCTTGAGGGGTCAGGAAGAAATTTGCCATAATAATTCACCATGCCCAAAAATGATCTGAGTTCCGTGACGGTCTTAGGGCTTGGGGCCTCCTTAATAGCTCTCACTTTGTCCTCCACAGGGCAAAGCCCCTCAGCTGTGAGCTTGTGTCCCAGGTAAGTCACACTTGATGCCAGGAACACACATTTTCCGCGTTTCAACTGCAGCCCTGTGTCTGAGAGCCTCTTCAACAACCGTTCTAAATTAGTCAGATGCTCCACCTCCGTAGCCCCCGTGATCAAAATATCATCAAGGTACACTGCTACGTGTGGAATCCCCTGCAGCAAAGTGTCCACTGTCCTTTGGAAAATGGCAGGGCTGGACGCCACTCCAAACACCAGGCGATTGTACTTGAATAATCCCTTGTGTGTATTGATTGTGACGTACTCCTTTGAATCCTCGTCGAGCAGCAGCTGTTGGTAGGCGTGGCTCATATCCAGCTTTGTGAACAGCTTACCCCGACAGGGTCGCAAACAGGTCATCCACCCGTGGCAATGGGTACTCCTCCAGCCTAGAGACCTGATTCACCGAGCGCTTATGGTCCCCACATATCCTCACTGTTTTGTCTGCCTTCAAAACTGGAACAATGGGAGCCACCCACCTTGAAAATTGGATGGGCTCAATAATGCCCAGCCTCTGTAGATGTTCCAGCTCCTCCTCGACTTTGCCTTTCATGGCATAGGGCATGGACCTGGGCTTAAAAAAAACGTGGTGAGCCTCAGGGTCGACATGGAGTTTCACTGTCACGCCCTTCAGTGTGCCCAGCTCGTCCCTGAAAATGTCACTGTACCACTGCAGAATGTCCTCCGTCATGTGTGCATACTTAATTTCATGCCAGTTTAGCCGGATTTTGCAAAGCCAATCACAACCCAAAAGACTGGGCCCCCTGCCCTGAGCTATCACTAGCCTGGCTTCAACCTTCTGACCCCCGGCTCAAATGTCCACATATAACACCCCTAAATGAAGTATGGGCTGCCCCGAATAGGTCCTAAGTTTGAGCTTTGACGGTCTAATGGGAGGCAGGTTGGACCCCCATGTCCTCCTATAGGTTTCCTCACTGATGACCGATGCAGTAGCCCCTGAATCAATCTCAAACTTAATGTCCTTTCCCCTGACAGTGACTGTGGCATAATATGGTTCATGTGGTTCCTCATCTGTTTCCACTCCAAACATGTTGTAGGCACACGCTGCCTCTTCATCTGCTTCTTCTAGATGGTGTGTGGCTGCCTGACCCTGTTGAGCTTTCCCCCGCCCAGGCTTCATCTTACCCTTTAACTTATGCTCTTTTTAGCTAAATGTCCCTTTTTGCTATAAGCATGGCAGACAGTGCCTTTGAATTTGCAATTATTTGTATAGTGCGTCCCTCCACACCGGAAACATTCCACCCGCTTCGCCTGTTTGCAAGTCTCCCTCCTGACTTGGTGCACTGCCACCAACTGCGACTCCCCCCATGTCCTTTCTGGATATCCTTGACTTTATTAGCAGCCATCTCCATGGCTTGGGCAATCTCTAAGGCTGTCTTGAATGTCAGTGGTGGGGTTTCCCCCAGCAGGCGGCGTTGTATGGCGTCATTATTAATGCCGCATACCAATCTATCACGGAGCATGTCATCCTACACTGCTCCGACAGCTGCCAAAGCTTGGCCACAGACTGACCTGGCTACCTAAAACAGGTGTGAAACTTAAACCGTTGGACTATCACAGAAGGTTTCGGATTGTAGTAGTTCGCCACGAGCTTGACCAGTTTGTCGTATGGAATTTCCCCCAGTTTCCACGGCGTGGCTAAGTTCCTTTTAGCTTGTTAAATCTTTGCCCCACACACACTCAGAAGAATAGAGCGCTTCTTAGCCTCCTCAGTAATTCCATGAGCACAGAAAAAGTGTCCCAACCTTTCCTCATACTCTGCCAGTCCTCGATTCCCTCCACAAATTCGCTGCTATTCCCAAACGTAATCACCTGAACGTGAGGCTCCTTATCGGCGCTACTGCTCCTGTTCGAAACGTGCCAACACGTCCACAAAACCAGTTCACCTCGTCGCCAAAAATACGTGGTAACTTCTACTTTGGAAAAGACCACTCGACTATTTCATGCCCCAAAGAATGACTTATTCCAGCATGACAAAACCGATATAGGCTTTCACTCACTCGCACGGCATGGCCGGGAAACTATAGACAGTGCACACTGGAAGTAACCCCCCCCCCCCCCCGATTTCCTAATTTAGTATTAACTTACTTTTTTTTTGGCGTGTGCGATGTTGGCGAGATGATGTCTTTTTCATGCTTTTACAAGGCGCGGAGTGAGGGAGAGACTGTGTGGCGCACCACTCCTCACACAGATATTTCGCAGTATTTCCGTTTTATTTTACGAGGTCGAGTTGTGAGACACTCAACCCGGCATGGATGGTACTTGGGAGTGGCCCCGATTGGATTCGAACCCGGGAACCTTCGTTCCGGAGTCCGGCACTGATGTCATTGCGCCACCAGCCGGCCCGGTATTAACTTACTTTTAATAATTCTCACATTACAACACTTAGTAACCAGCAAAAACAAATTTAAGATAATTAACAAAAGAACCAGAGCCAATAGCAAATTGTTAGAAACTGGAATGTGCATCTTGAAAGGGAGATTCAATAATAACTTTTAAAAGAAAATTGGAAAAATATTTGAATAGAAAGTATTTGCTGACTAAGGGGAAAGAGCAAGAGAGTCAAATTAATTGTGTAGCATTTACTAAGATCCATGTTCTTCTCAGGCATTTATTACCCATCCATAACTCCCTTGTGAGTGCAGGAGGTGGAAGACCACCTTCTTGAAATGGTGCTTCCATCAGTTGCAACTTGCAACTTGCCACTGAAAAGGCAATGTTGGAACTGCAGATTTTTACCACAGATGTGGCGGGAGGTGCCTGATGGGACAGGTGATTATATACATTCTGAGGTGGTGTGGTTCATCTGCAATTTATGTAACATGTCAGCTTCTTAATGCATGGACTTAAGAATCTTAACAGTATCCTGTATGCATGATTAACATTATTGCTGCAAGCAGCTAGCAGTAAACATGGAGCCCAATATTCTGATGTGATAGAGCTATTTTGTTTGTCCATCGTCGGCATCGATTAGGACCTGGATAGCATTATGATGGTGTCCAGACTAGCGCGTGATTTGGATTTAAGTGAGGGAGAGTTGCGCATCGTCAGCCTCACTCTTTTTTCCCAATTCCCAACTGGATCCAGTGGCAAGACAGAGTCAAGACAGCTGGAGATGGGACTAGGCGCAGTGGATGACCAGGACGTCTTCTGTGTCTTGTCCTGCTCTACACGTTCCACGACGCTTGCAGAGACCGCCTTCTTGACCATTGGACCTTCCATTGGTCTCGTCCACTCAATCCGCCGGAGTCTGTCTTCGCATGCTGGGATAGACAGCTCCCTATCTCACTGAGGGTTTGAGACCCGTCGGCTACCCTCACCTGGTTTAGCCGGCTTGTCGAAGCCGTTGCCTGGGGTGTGGCCGCTGTCGCATGCAAACAGCTACGGGGAGCCTCAGGTGAGAGCTGAGTGCCAGGTGGGGACCAAAGGTGGACTAACCGCCTTGAAAAGGATGCGACATGTTCCCCCACCAGAGGTGCAACCCCTCCCTGACATCCTATACTTCCCTATAGAGCTATTTAAGGCTATCCTGTACCTATAGGAGGTACATTATAGATGAAGCAGATGCTATGGCTCCTTTCAACTTCATGGTTTTAGATTCTCTGCTGAAGACAGATCTATTCAGACCAACACCACAAAGGCACAGGAAGGAGGTAACTGTGGAGATTAACACACTAGCAAGATCTGAAAACCTGTATGCCGCAGGAAACATGTCCATCACCTTGGAATGGTTAAGATTCCTGAATAGATCCTCAGATGAAATACGCTCCATATACAATATAAGACACACTCAATGCAATTCACACAAAATGCAGGAGGAACTCATCAGGTAAGTCAGCATCTATGGAAATGAATAAACGGTTGACATTTTGGGCCGAGACCGTTCTTTAGGATTGGAATGGAAGAGGGAAGAGCCTAGAATAAAAAGGTGTGGTGGGGAGGAGAAGGAGGACTAGCTAGAAGGTGATAGGTGAAACCAGATAGGTAGGAAAGGTGACAGGCTGGGGAAAAAAGAATCTGATAGGAAAATGTTATGTTTGTTCATGATAAAAGACAAACTTTTTGTGAGTTTTATTGCTAGCATGTCTTTATTCAGGACACTCCAGCAATGGCTTCTGCTTGACCTGAGCACATGTGACCAGCTCACCCACATCACTTCTGGTTCCGGGTGAACTGCCCACATTGCCCATTGGGAACATCATTTCTTTATATGTACACACGTAATGTTACGAGAATACACATAAAATTAAGATGTTTGCTGGCCTGGGCTAGCATCAGTGGCATCAGCAGTTGGTCTGCCACCTGCCCTCAGGGGAAGGAGAGATAAGGAACAATGGAGCAGCGTCTGGAGATGTGTAATGAAGGGATGTGGGAGGGAGAGCTGTCTGGAGCGGCTCCCCCCTTTGAACCCTGAACTGTTTGAAGTGATGGACAGGCGATACCCCAGCAGGGGGATAAAAAGGGACAGGTTCGCTAAGACAGACACACACGCCACCCGAGGTAACGAGACCCTGGAAGCGGTGCGCCTCTCACGAGTGGTGAGAAGTACCGGACAACGCACAGGGTGGAAAGGTACGATCAGCGGGAACCCGGTGTGTGTCCGCCCTTGCCTGGGTGCCGGGTTCACTGCAGAGGATCGACCGCATCTGGAGGAGGGGTCACAGTCGGTGACCTCAGGTGACATCACCAAGGACCCGCCCAAAAGCTGTTTGTGAGCCATCCCGCTGGTCTGTGAGTGAAGCCGTTCTGAATGATCAGTTGTTCCTGTTCCCTCTGTCTCTTCCCCCACCTTGTCCATCGCCATGGCAACGATTACTGCGAACTGAACTACTAAACTGGACTGAACTTTGAGTCATTTTGAAATTGGTCATTTACCTCTAGACAACGATAGAGCTTGATTGATGCTGTTATCTTAATTCTGTGCACGTGTGTTTATCATCACTGAACTGTTGCATTTATTATCCTTTCGATTACTGTGTTGCTTGTTTCTTTAATAAAACTTTCTTAGTTCTAGTACTCCAGACTCCAACTGAGTGATCCATTTCTGCTGGTTTGGCAACCCAGTTACGGGGTACGTAACATAAGTGGGGTTCTCGTCCGCGATTTTGAACGCTAAATTTGGGACGGAGTAAATTGATTGGGTTAAAATTCCCGAAAGAAAGAAAAGACAAACAGCAGAAATGGAGGTTGAGGAATTTATAAAGGCGCCGACCTTGGAGGCATTAGAGGATGCCAGGAAATCGGAATTGATAGCTGTGGCCAAACGGGTGAATCTTGCTAAGGTGAAGTCGACAATGAGGAGAGAGGAGATACACAGAGCTATTGTAGAGCACTATGTATCTAAAGGTGTGTTTCCCCAAGGTGAGCTGGGGGAGGTGTCTGTTGAAAAACCTGCTGGAGACGCAGTACAGGTACAGCTTGAAAAACTGAGACTCGAGCACGAGTTCCGGGTACGGCAGTTAGAACACGAAGAGAGAGAGAGGGACAGACAGTTGGAGAGAGAGGAGGAACAGAGGGAAAGGGAATTTGAGCTGGAGAAGTTAAAGATAAGGGCCGAGCAGGGGCTCGTGCTGAACCAAGGTGGAGGGTTCCGGGCGACCCAGGAGGTTAGGCTGGTTCCCCCATTTGACGATACCGATGTGGATCGGTACTTTCTCCACTTCGAAAAAGTAGCTATAAGTCAGGACTGGCCGAGGGATAAGTGGGTTGTCTTACTTCAGAGTGTACTGAAAGGGAAAGCCCAACAAGCTTACTCAGCTTTATCCGCGGAAGATGCCCAGAAGTATGAGGTGGTGAAGGAGGCCATCCTCAGGATTTATGAGTTGGTCCCGGAGGCATACCGGCAGAGGTTCCGGAATGCGAGGAAGCGGTGGGACCGCACGTATTTGGAGTTTGCTCGCGAGATGCAAACATATTGTGAGCGTTGGTGCGCCTCGAAAGGGGTAGAGGGGGATTATGACAGACTGCTGCAGCTGATTCTGATTGAGCAGTTTAAAGGTTGTGTCCCTGAGGGTATGAGACCCTACCTCGATGAGAAAGAGGCAGCCACGTTAGCCGCAACTGCTAAGTTAGCGGATGAGTATGCGTTGACGCATAAAATGAAGTTTGCCCCGAGTAAAGGCTACCAGAAGGGTAGTCAGGACGGCGGGGAGAGTCCGCCGGAAAAGTCAGAAAGTAAGCCGGGGACTAGTGAAAAGGATAAGGTAGACCGGGAGCAATCTGGTAGGAAGTCTCCTGGGGTCGTCTGTTATAATTGTGGGAAAGCCGGACACTTTGCGTCCAGGTGCTTTGCCCCAAGGAAGGAGACGGGGAAAGGAAAAGCGGAAATTTTGAATGGCTGTATCGAGCTGTTAAGCGAACCGCTAGGGAAGGACAGGTCTGAAAAAGTCCAGGAAGGGCGCGAGAGGTTTATCTCGGCCGGACTGGTGTCAGTGAAAAAGAGGTTAAAACCAGTTCCAGTGCGGATCTGGAGAGACACGGGAGCGTGTCAGTCACTAATACTGAAGAGTGTATTAGAGTTTAGCTCAGAGACCCAGACTGGGGAGGTAGAGGTCAAAGGTGTTGGGGAAGGGACAGAGTCAGTCCCTTTGCACCAGATACATTTACAGAGCAACCTGGTCTCTGGACTAGTCACGATTGGGCTGAGGTCCGAATTACCGATGAAAGACGTGGAAGTCTTGCTCGGTAATGACATCGCCGGAGGAATCGTGTTCCCAGTCGTGAGATTGACGGGTCAGCCTGCCAGCATGGAGGCACCGCCCGCGATGGTGAATTTGGCTGAAACATTTCTGCCAACCTTGTATGAGACAGGGTGTAGTGAGATAAGAGGTAGTGAGGGAGCTGGGACGGACGTAGCAGTAGCCAGGAAAGAATTTGTGCAGACGCAGGAGCGAGGCGAGGGGCTGATGGGTTTTGCAGAGACAGCTCTCTCTGACACAGCCTTGACAAGGGAACTAGTAGGCTATTGTGCGGATGAGGAAGTGCTAAGGAAGAAAGGGAAATCAAGGACAGTATCCGCAGATGAGGAGTGGGGGGTGGTGCAAAAGAGTTATGGGGATGAGGTTTTTAACATGGCCCACGAGGTACCCCCCGGTGGACATTTTGCGGTGCTGGAGGAAACAGTTGGTGGAATCATGAAAGAGATTTACCGGCTGCCCAGGGGGAAGAATGTTATTGATCATGACCGACGCGAACTGAGACGGTCACCGGCTTTTGATATGCTAACAAACCTAGTCGGTGTTAGCGTGGAAATCAATGAAGCTAGGGGCCCCCTGTTAAGGGAAAAGAACCATTTTGAAAAGATTAGGATGGGATCGGTCAGATGGGAGAAGGCTATTGTTTTGGCCAGGTCTACTGATAAGGTCTCTCCCTTAATCCCCGAAGGAGTAATTAAACGACTCGCACCCATGTGTTTGATTGTCCCGAGGAAATGCAAAGAACTGGGACGTTGGGTGATTGTGGTTACAATAGGGCAGCCAAGCAAACAACACCCATATTTTTCGAGTAATTCAGTGACTAAAGGGCTGATGAACACAGAGGTGTGTATTGGCAATTTAACACGGCTGTCTGAAGCCAGTTTGATAGTGAACCTTGAAAAAAATGAATTCGGCCACACGAGAGTCACTTACCTGGGAATTGTGGTGACACAGGGGCAGCTGGCAGTGATGCAAGCTACAGTGCAGGCTATCGCTGACCTCCCAACCCCGACAGACAAGAGGGCCCTCAGAAGGCTTTTGGAGATGGTGGGGTACTGCAGGAAGTTTTGCAATAACTCTGCGGTCAATACCCGTCCCCCTCCTACTAAGCCCTTGCGAGAGAAAATTGAGTCGGAATGGGACGACCCTTGTTATTGTGGTCCGGGACAAAACCAAATGAGAGGTTACATTGGTCGCAATTCATCAGTGTTTTTGGCCACTATGAAGTTTGCTGAGTTGGAGCCTGGTCTAAGGGATTATTAATAACACGTGTAAAAGGAACAGAAAATGTGATGACTGTCTGTCAAGGTGTTGACAGCTTCAAATTCTCTGTATTAGCTAAATAACTGTTAAAGATGTATATTGTGTATGTATCAGATAATGTAGTCATGTTTGTAATTTTTACCTCCCGGTAAAAATCCTTAAAGGGGGGAAGTGTTACGAGAATACACATAAAATTAAGATGTTTGCTGGCCTGGGCTAGCATCAGTGGCATCAGCAGTTGGTCTGCCACCTGCCCTCAGGGGAAGGAGAGATAAGGAACAATGGAGCAGCGTCTGGAGATGTGTAATGAAGGGATGTGGGAGGGAGAGCTGTCTGGAGCGGCTCCCCCCTTTGAACCCTGAACTGTTTGAAGTGATGGACAGGCGATACCCCAGCAGGGGGATAAAAAGGGACAGGTTCGCTAAGACAGACACACACGCCACCCGAGGTAACGAGACCCTGGAAGCGGTGCGCCTCTCACGAGTGGTGAGAAGTACCGGACAACGCACAGGGTGGAAAGGTACGATCAGCGGGAACCCGGTGTGTGTCCGCCCTTGCCTGGGTGCCGGGTTCACTGCAGAGGATCGACCGCATCTGGAGGAGGGGTCACAGTCGGTGACCTCAGGTGACATCACCAAGGACCCGCCCAAAAGCTGTTTGTGAGCCATCTTGCTGGTCTGTGAGTGAAGCCGTTCTGAATGATGAGTTGTTCCTATTCTATCTCTCTCTTCCCCCACGTTGTCCACCGCCATGGCAACGATTACTGCGAACTGAACTACTAAACTGGACTGAACTTTGAGTCATTTTGAAATTGGTCATTTACCTCTAGACAACGATAGAGCTTGATTGATGCTGTTATCTTAATTCTGTGCACATGTGTGTTTATCATCACTGAACTGTTGCATTTATTATCCTTTCGATTACTGTGTTGCTTGTTTCTTTAATAAAACTTTCTTAGTTCTAGTACTCCAGACTCCAACTGAGTGATCCATTTCTGCTGGTTTGGCAACCCAGTTACGGGGTACGTAACAGTAATAACACATCTTCCCCCTTTAAAGAAAAACAAACACAATACTATATCCTCATGCAACACACATCAAAGTTGCTGGTGAACGCAGAAAGCCAGGCAGCATCTCTAGGAAGAGATACAGTCGACATTTCGGGCCAAGACCCTTCGTCAGGACTAACTGAAGGAAGAGCTAGTAAGAGATTTGAAAGTGGGAGGGGGAGGGGGATATCCAAGAATGATAGGAGAAGACAGGAGGGGGAGGGATGGAGCCAAGAGCTGGACAGGTGATTGGCAAAAGGGATATGAGAGAATCGTGGGACAGGAGACCCAGGGAGAAGGAAAGGGGGAGGGGGGGAAACCCAGAGGATGGGCAAGGGGTATTGTCAGAGGGACAGAGGGAGAAAAAGGAGAGAGAGAGAAAGAATGTGTGTATATAAATAAATAACGGACGGGGTACAAGGGGGAGGTGGGGCATTAGCAGAAGTTAGAGAAGTCAATGTTCATGCCATCAGGTTGGAGGCTACCCAGACGGAATATAGGGTGTTGTTCCTCCAACCTGAGTGTGGCTTCATCTTTACAGTAGAGGAGGCTGTGGATAGACATTCATCTTATCCTCATAACCCTGCAAAAGACAATAATAAGATATTTGCATTAACCTCAATTGTAATGAGAAATAACAGTCCCTTATTTACTCAACAGCTCTCAATCAGTCTCTGAGGTGGTTTGATGATCCATTTGGTCTGCTAATTGTTTCCCACAGTTGTCTTGCTTTCATTTGGTGCATTAATATTAATGTCTTTTTGAAAACTCTGATCAACATGTTTCTTTCACATCCTTCCGCCAAGATCCTATTTGTTCATCTACATTCTTGTTCTTGCTGTGTGACCATAATTTGTTCTATATGCCTCATAATGGAGCCCTGAACTACATCCATGTGATCCATGAGTCTTTGCACAAGTTTCACTGATTCTATCTCAACTCACAGAACTCCTGTTGACTGCATATCATAGATAGCAATTTTTGTTGGTTTGTGCTGAACTGTTGCTATCGTTCTGATTGTGTGGTCTCCCATCTTCCTTTTTGTTTTTCCTCTTCAACTTCAGCGAGGATTATGAAGATATTTTTGGCTTCCAGCATTTAACTAGAAGTCGATGAGAGACAGATCTTGAACCAAAGCTGGTGCAGCTGGTACAGATGTCTATGGAAGATGGAATTATTGTTCCATTGATGTCTATGGAAGGAATTATTGTGCTTCTCTTGCATAACCTCTCTGGAGCTCTCATGGATGCTGTTACAAGTTTCTCAAATTACATCTGGTAAACATTCAAGCCCCGCAAAGACATCTGCATGCTCTTCCATGAGTGTTACATGATCATCTTTGGTCTGTGAAGCCACAACGAAAATTCTTTCCACCAGGTTGAGCTTTTCACATGCACTCAGACCTAATATTGGCTGTACTTCCTTTTCTAGAATTGGTAGCTGTGTCTTTAAGTGCTGTCCCTTGTGTGTGAAGGTCACTGTACAGTCCCTTTTTGCTGAAACATTCTTTCCAGTATAGCCTGTCACTTTAGATTTCACTGGGGAAATCCTGCTCTTTACTTTGAGAGTCTTGTAATATTCCATGGACAACAGATTCACCTGGGCTCCAGTGACAGGCTTGAATGGAACTACTGTCTCATTCGCAGTCACTGGGACAATCAGCACCAGGACTCTGTAGATAATCTATAAAGACTTCCTCCATTTTCTCAGCAACAGTGTACACCTTCCTCTTGGTAGCCCCAACTTTGCAGCACTTTACAAAATGATTCTTCTTCCCACAATTATTGCAGGAATTTTCATAAGCAAGGCACATCTTTGGAATTGCCTTCCTCCACAGTTTTGCATTTGCAGTTTGGGCCTAACTCTTTGCTATGCTGATTAAACAGAAATGTAGAGAAATGCCTTATGCTTTGCCCCTGTTTGCATTAGCATACACTGTTATTTCTGCTCTGTGCAGCTCCTTGGCTTGTGCTCATGTGGTCTCTGCTGCCCTACACATGCCTACAGTCTTCTCCAGTGTTAAGCCTTTCTTTGAGCCATTACTTGAAGTTCCACAAACTATTTTGTCTCTAACTAGTGAGTCTCTCAAATCTCCAAACTCACAGGACTTACTCAGTGTGTGAAGCTAAGTATTGGTCAAAGTTAACACCTAATGTTCCGGTCACAGGAAAAGAACTTGATCTCTCAAACATAATGTTTTTACTTGGGACAAAATACGCGTCAAATTTTGTCATCAGTGTCCAATGTAAAGGCTGTCTCATCAATTTGAAAGCTGTTGTAGACGTACAAGGCATCTTCGCCAATTACATGTAGCAGGATAGATGCTTTCAATTTTTCATCCGACTCTATTCGCTGTTAAATATATATTGAATCGCTGTTTGAAGTGTTTCCAGATATCTGTTAAATTGCCGGTGAATTGCATAGGTGTGAGGGTGCTTAGGTTATCCACTATGGGAATTTTCGGCATCTCCCACCTTTAGGCCTTTGACAAGGTACCCCATGCAAGGCTTATTGAGAAAGTAAGAGGCATGGGATCCAAGGGGACATTGCTTTGTGGATCCAGAACTGGCTTGCCCACAGAAGGCAAAGAGTGGTTGTAGACTGGTCATATTCTGCATGGAGGTCGGTCACCAGTGGTGTGCCTCAGGGATCTGTTCTGGGACCCCTACTCTTTGTGATTTTTATAAGTGACCTGGATGAGGAAGTGGAGGGATGGGTTAGTAAATTTGCTGATGACACAAAGGTTGGGGGTGTTGTGGATAGTGTGGAGAGCTGTCAGAGGTTACAGCAGGACATTGATAGGATGCAAAACTGGGCTGAGAAGTGGCAGATGGAGTTCAACCCAGATAGGTATGAGGTGGTTCATTTTGGCAGGTCAAGTATGATGGCAGAATATAGTATTAATGGTAAGTATGGAGGAACAGAGGGATCTTGGGGTCTGAGTCCATACGACGCTCAAAGCTGCTGCACAGGGTTGACTCTGTGGTTAAGAAAGCATATGGTGCATTGGCCTTTATCAATTGTGGGATTGAGTTTAGGAACCGAGAGGTAATGTTGCAGCTATATAGGACCCTGGTCAGACCCCACTTGGAGTACTGTGCTCAATTCTAGTTGCCTCACTATAGGAAGGATGTGGAAACCATAGAAAGGGTGCAGAGGAAATTTCCAAGGATGTTGCCAGGATTTGGGAAGCATGCCTTATGAGAATAGGTTGAGTAAACTCGGCTTTTTTTCCTTGGAGCGATAGAGGATGAGAGGTGACCTGATAGATGATGGGAGGCATTGATCGTGTGGATAGTCAGAGACTTTCTTCCCAGGGCTGAAATGGCTAGCACGAGAGGGCACAGTTTTAAGTTGCTTGGAAGTAGGTACAGAGGAAATGTCAGGGGTAAGGTTTTTACACAGAGAATGGTGAGTGCATGGAATGGGCTGCCGGCAATGGTGGTGGAGGCAGATAAGATAGGGTCTTTTAAGAGACTCCTGGACAGGTGCATGGAGCTCAGAAAAGCAGAGGGCTATTGATAACCCCAGGTAATTTCTAAAGTAAGGACATGTTCAGCACAGCTTTGTGAGCCAAAGAGCCT
This sequence comes from Mobula hypostoma, assembly GCF_963921235.1. NCBI lineage: Eukaryota > Metazoa > Chordata > Chondrichthyes > Myliobatiformes > Myliobatidae > Mobula > Mobula hypostoma. Next base: position 138,783,521 of record NC_086103.1, read on the forward strand.
GTATTGTGCTGTAGGTTTACTATGTTTCTATGTTTAATCTCTTGGTGAACTTCTGGAACAATATACTGTGTCGCCATGCTGGCTACCAATCTCACTTGATTCTAGCGCAGTCTTTTTTCCCCCGTCGGAACTAGCATCTCTTTCTTATTCACTCACGGTATTCATTTATGCTCCATGTTCAGTCCTCATGCCGACCTCTGACAGCATGTTATATTTGTTCTTGATAAAGGACAAATCTTGCGTGGGTTTTAATGCTGGCACATCTTTAACGGGACACTCCAGCAATGACTTCAGCCTGACGTGAGTGCATGCGACCAGCTCACTCACATCACTTCTGGTTCTGGGAGAAATACCCACATTGCCCACTGGGAACTGCAGTCTTTTATTATGTACACACATAATAACACATCTTCCCCCGGAAGAGGAGGGTGAATCATGGGAGAAAGGGAAGAAGGAGGGGCACCAGGGGAGGTGATAGGCAGCTGAGAAGAAGAGGTAAGATGCAAGAGTGGGGAATAGTAGGGGGAAGGGGAGGGAAAAAATTACTGCAAGGAGAAATCACTGTTCATTTCATAGGATTGGAGGATACCTATATGGAATATGAGGCTTTGCTCCTTCACTTTGAGACTGGCCTCATGACAGCAAAAGAAGAGGCCATGGACTAACATGTTGGAACAGGAATGGGGATAGGAATTAAAATGGTTATCCTACAAGTAATTCCACTTTCAGCAGATGGAGCAGACGTACTCGACAAAATGGTCCCCCAATTTATGTCAGGTCTCACCAATTGTAGAGAAGGCCCGATCTAGAGCACTGGATATCATAGAGACCCCACAGATTCACAGGTGATGTGTTGCCTCACCTGAATGGAGGTGAGGGAGCAGATGAGTGGGTAGATGTAGCATTTTAGGAATGTGTGCCAGGGGGAGATTAGTGGGAGGGACGAATAGACAAGGGAATTGTGGAGGGACACACTCCAAAGAAAGTGGAGGGTGAGTGGCGGAGGAATGGAGGTAAAGATGTGTTTGGTGGAAGGATCCTTCTGGCCCTTTGAGCCGCATCATCCAGCAATCACCTGATTTAATCCTAGCGGAATCACAGGACAATTTACAATGACCAACTGGTACGCCTTTGGAAAATGGAGCACTGACAGGAAACCCACACAGTCACGAGGAGAATGTACAAACTCCTTACAGGCAGCGGTGGGATGTCAAAAACAGGCATGTTCGTTGATGCTGCTCCCTTTTTGGAGTCATCACACACGTGAAGGTAGTGCTGATTGTGCCTGTAGATGGATGGATTCTGTGCAGTAACTTGGAAAGCAGCTGTTTGGCCACAGGGAGGCAGCATTGGCTTTCCCTGTAGCTGACGACAGTAAAACTGATTCATAGCTGAGGGAGCCTACACACTCAGAGGCACTGTATTGAGGGAGTCTGTACGGTTGGAAGGGCGGTGCTGAGGGAGACCTTGCTGTCCATGTAGAGGGTATGCACAGCTATCAGAAGGTCAGTGTGGAGGGAACTAGCACAGCTGAAGGGGAATTGTTGAGGATCCTTCTTTGAAAATCAGAGATCAGATGAATACATCACCTACCTCTGGTTCCACACCTCCTTCCCTTTATTCTACACTCTACTGTCATTTCTAGTCAGATTCCTTCTCCTTCAGCCCTTTGCCTCTTCCACCCATCACCGCCAATCTTCTCATATTATTCCCTTTCATATCTCTATTCCACCTCCTGCCTTCCCCCTCTCACCTGAACTCACTCACTACCTGCTGGCTTGTACACATCCCCCTCCTCCCTATTTCTCTGACTTCTCTCTTCCTTTCCAGTCCTAAAGAATGGTCTTGGCCCAAAACATCAAATGTTAATTTCCCTCCGTAGATGCTGTCTGACTTGCTGAGTTCCTCCAGTACTTTGAGGGTGTTGCCCAAGATTTCCAACATCTACAGAGTCCCTCGTGTCTCTGTTATGACAAATTTAATCCAGATTTTGCCCCTGGCAGGAACTAAATGGTAAAGGTTAATATAAATTAATGACTGAGACATAAATGAGGGTAGTTGATGAATAAACATGTGAATGATACAAAATTGCAGTGAGGAGGAAGGCCTTTTACTGCAGAAAACTAGATATGGTCTGGTAACTTGGGTAGAAAAAGATTTAATCCAGATAAGTGTAGGTAAATGCATTTGCGGCGGCACAAAAAGAGATACGTACTGTACAAACTATTTGAGAGTTGTGGAGGAACAGAGAGATCTTGAAGTTTACACCTACAGATAATTTAAGGTAGAAAAGGTCATTAAGGTGGCAAAAAAGGCATGCAATCCTATATTAGTCAGGGCCATAAGAATTGGGAGGTTATATGATAGCTGCATTCAATACTATTCTGCTACAACAAAGATGTGATTGTACTGGAGAAAATGCAGAGGAGATTTACAAAAATAAAGCTGGCACAAGAAATTTGTAGCAATAAGGAAAGAGTGCATAAGATGGAGTTGTTAATGTTGGAACCAAGAAGGCTAAGGGAAGACTGGATTGAGGTATCACAAATTATAATGGACAGAAGGAATGGGGAGGGGGTTAAAAAGCAGAGATCAATAACAATAACCTATCTCTCATTGTCAGCAAGATGAGGAATTGGTTGTTGACTTCAGAAGGAGTAACGGACCGTACGACCCAACTTACATCGGTGGTGCGCAAGTGGAACAGGTCAAAAGCTTTAAGTTCCTCGGGGCCAATATCACAAGTGACCTGACTTGGTCCAACCAAGCAGAGTCCACTGCCAAGAAGGCCCACCAGCACCTTTTACTTCCTGAGAAAACTAAAGAAATTTGGCCTGTCCCCTAAAACTCTCACTAATTTTTATAGATGCACCGTAGAATGCATTCTTCTAGGGTGCATCACAACCTGGTATGGAAATTGTCCTGTCCAAGACCGGAAGAAGCTGCATAAGATCGTGAACACAGCCCAGCACATCACACAAACCAGTCTTCCGTCCTTGGACTCACTTTACACCGCACGCTGTCGGAGCAGTGCTGCCAGGATAATCAAGCACACGACCCACTCAGCCAACACACTTTTCGTCCCTCTTCCCTCCGGGAGAAGGCTCAGGAGCATGAAGACTCGTACGGCCAGATTTGGGAACAGCTTCTTTACAACTGTGATAAGACTGCTGAACGGATCCTGACCCGGATCTGGGCCATACTCTCCAAATATCCGGACCTACCTCTCGGTTTTTTTGCACTACCTTACTTTCCATTTTTCTATTTTCTATTTATGACTTATAATTTAAATTTTTAAATATTTACTATCGATTTGTAATCCAGGGAGCGGGAAGCGCAGAATCAGATATCGCTGTGATGATTGTACGTTCTAGTATCAATTGTTTGGCGACAATAAAGTATAAAGTATCATGGATTTAAATCATTGGTAGATGGATGGGTCAGGAGATGGAAAAACGTATTTTCATTGCAAGGGTGATAGAATCCTGGAATTGAATACTTAAAGATATATTCAAGACAGAACCCCTCATCACATTTAAACAGTAGTAAATGCCATTATCTGCAAGGTTATGGACCTATTGCTTGAATGTGAGCTTGGGTTAGAGAACTATTTTTTGACCAACTCAGACATGATGAGCTGAAGGGCTTCCTCTGTATCACCGATTTTCTATAATTGTAGAACATAGACCAGTACGTCACAGGAACAGGGCCTTCGGCCCACGGCGTTGTGCCAGACCAATTAAAGTAGTAATCAAATGGCCAACTAAACTAATCCCCAATGTCCATATCCCTCCATTTTCCTCACATTCATGTGCCTCTCTAAATGTCTCTTAAAAGTCTCTAATGTTTCTGCCCCTACCACCACCCAGGCAGTGTATCCCACGTGCCCATCACTCGCTGTGTTTTTTAAAAAATTGCCCACACTCCTTTGAATTTACCCCTTTTCACCTTGAATGCATGACCCTCTGGTATTTGATATTTCAACCTTTAGAAAAAGATATTGTCTGTCTACTCTGCCTGTGCCTCTCATATTCTTATAAACCTCAATCAGAGCTCCCTTCAGCCTCCCCTGCTCCAGATTCGGTGAAATTGAGACCTGATAAAAATTGATAGTGATGGCCTAAGCAGTGAACAATAGTATCTTTCTTAAGAAGCCAATTATGACAGAGAACTCACACCACAGAAGGACCAAAAATTATTTTAAAACGTCCTTTATTTTTCTCCGGTGCTCCTGAAGGACTCAAAGAAAACCATAGACTTTCTTGCCTCTGGTAGTCTACCTACCACCTGACAGTTGCAGAATTCAGATCATCCTGTTGGTACTGTCTTAACCATAAGACTACATATTCAGACAGACGTCATACTGTCAGCCCATAAGGGACAACCGCGTGCAGAAAATTAACCTTTTCAGCAGAATCTGACTGTTGACATTCACGCTCATCTTGCTAATTTCATTAAACTTTTGACAATTTAACTTTGAGGCATTGTTCGGGATATACATTACGTTTTTATTTCCTCTCTTTTTCCCCACATTGTACACAATAAAATAATTTTAAAACAATGTAATTTTGAATTCCAATCACGAACAAGAGAAAATCTGCAGATACTGGAAATCTACTCCTCATCTCTTTTTCTCCAGTCCTGCTGAAGGGTCTCGGCCGGAAACGTCAACTTTTTTTCCATAGGTGGTGCCTGGCCTGCTGAGTTCCTCCAGCACTTTGTGTGTGTTGCTTGTCTTTAATTCCTACATTTTTCTAAACCTCTAACTATTCCAATTGAACTTAGATTAAATGATATATTATCTGATAAGTAGAATAGTGAAAAAATGTTTAATTATGAATTGCCCAGTTTAGAAATGTTATAGATAATAAGCATTTTTAAATTGTTGCAGAGCATTCAAGTTCCACAGTTTCTAATTCTATATTCATGTGCCTTACTAGAGTTTTGAAGACTTTATGGAAAATTATGTGAAAGTTGTATCAAGAAAACAAAACCATCATGGTTTCATTAATACTATCTCAGTATCCAACCAAGAAAAATGCCTCACTGCTAAAAGATGGCCCAGCTCTACCTCAAAACAACCCCCAACATTAAACAACAGTAAGTTATCTACATTGCATTTTCAAACATGGAAAACTCATGGGGACACTGAATTTAAGAATCAGCAATATTTAATGAAACCAGTTCACCAAAACACAGTAAAAAAGTTGGTGAAGGACCAATGTGAAATGACAAAGACCCAAACTCCAGAGGATCCCTTCTATCACAGTTCACAGGATGTTGCAGAGAAAGTGAAGAATGGTTCCCAATCCAATTTCCGGAATTTACATTCCACCTTAACCCTACCTGACATGGAATGTGAAAGTGTGGAAATAACTACACCACCAAGCAGCAGTTCATCTCAATGTAGTACTGATTCTTTAACAAGGACTTTGGTGCTCTCAGATCCCGTTGGAAACCAGCTACATGCTAATGTTTATGAGGAGGTGTACTATCAGATAAAACAACTCCAACATCTGAAACATCATATTGAAGAACTTGGAAAAATGGTAAGGAAGAATCAAAAGTGATTGACACAGGATGACAAACAATTAATTCTTAGTAAATGTTCTGGTAATACAGTTGTAGTAAACAATTTCCATTCCAAAAGAAAATGTTGGCATCTGATTTAAGTGAAAGTCAGCAATGATTTACACATAAAATCATCCTATAGGAATAGAGACACCTTCTGCCTCCACACATATCTAGTCTATATGTACTTAATATATTTAGTTTTTTGAGTTAATTAAATTTTTAAATTAGAGGCAAAATCCAAAGTTGTTTTTTTCCCATTTCCAATCCTCATTCATATCTTACTTGCGTATCTGCCACGACCTTCTTTACCCATTCCCTTCCTTACAAATACAACAATCTGGAAGAATGAACTGCCTCCATCTTATCCTGCATTAGATCCCATTAATTCTTTATTCATAATCTTGTATGAACACGACACATAAGGTAATCAATAGCAGACATCAGTACTGCCTAAGAAATCTACCGCATCGACAAACGACTGCACATCAACTCCAAACTGAAGTGGAGATACCCATCTGTCCCTACCCACATCTAATCAACAGCAGTAGGGAATTTATATTTAGCTGCAAGAGTGGTCTGAGCCTCTCATTCGGCCACCTTTCCTCAGAGATGAAACTGTCCGTCCAGGATCGAGTCAATTAAAGTATCTCTGAACTGCTTTCACGCATTAACATTCTTCCTTAAAGGAGTCCAATATGGTACACAGTACTCCAAATATATATAAAACCACCCTACTTTTGTATTCAGTACCCCAAACTATAAACACATTTGGTGAGCTTTCCTAATTACTTGCTATACCTAAAACTAGCCATTTGTCACAACCCAAATTCCAATGTATCTCAAGCTCTGCAAGCTCTCACAATTTAGATATGAATTTCTTTTTTTAATTTTACCGCTAAAAATAGCTATTTACTATTTTCCCATGTTATATTCCATTTGCCAGATCTTTGCCCACTCACTTAACCCATTTATATCCTTTGTAACTTCGTATATCCTGTTAACAACATACCTAAACATAAGCTGCTAATCTGTGAAACTATAACATAGATCAAGATTAGTCCTTTGGCTTGATGGTAATGTTAATGTTTGAGACATTCTAGAGTTGTGATATAATATTTCTGCTGCTGATAGTCCAGAGTGATCCGTGAATGTTCAATTCTGAACTAGTTATACTTATACTTTATACTTTATTGTTGCCAAACAATTGGTACTAGAATGTACAATCATCAGAGCGATATTTGATTCTGCATTTCACACTCCCTGGATTACAAATATTAAATATCATAAATATTAAAAATAGTTAAAATTAGTAAATATTAAAAATTTAAATTATAAATCATAAATAGAAAATAGAAAAATGGGAAGTAAGGTAGTGCAAAAAAACCGAGAGGCAGGTCCAGATATTTGGAGTGTACGGCCCAGATCCGGGTCAGGATCTGTTCAGCAGTCTTATCACAGTTGTAAAGAAGCTGTTCCCAAATCTGGCTGTACGAGTCTTCAAGCTCCTGAACCTTCTCCCGGAGGGAAGAGGGACAAAAAGTGTGTTGGCTGAGTGGGTCGTGTCCTTGATTATCCTGGCAGCACTGCTCCGACAGCGTGCGGTGTAAAGTGAGTCCACGGATGGAAGATTGGTTTGTGTGATGTGCTACGCCGTGTTCATGATCTTCTGCAGCTTCTTTCGGTCTTGGACAGGACAACTTCCATACCAGCTTGTGATGCACCCTAGTTCTATCTGAATCTATTGGTTTTAACCCAGTGATAGTGCTACAGTATAGAGTGTTTTTAATATAAGCAAAACAAACAAGGATGATGCAATTTCACTTGCTTTAGTTCTATAGTGATGAGGGTGAGGCTTTAGATTTCTTGGCTAGCTCATTATATATTAGAGATGCTACCGAGTCACCCTCAGTGATAGATATACTGTCGTTTATCCAGAGTGTATTCAGAGTTCTCTGTGCTTCTTCCATCGAATCATTGCAATAGACAAGAAAGCATTTGGCCCACAAACCATGCAGGTCTTTTTAAAGAAATACAGTGGATCACATCATCCCACTTCTTCCCTGCAGCTGTGAAAATTAGTTTCCTCACGCTTATAGAGTTTGTTTTTAAAACCTAGATTGATTGTTTCTAACACCCTTACTAAGGTGGAGTTTCTGTTAGTAAGCAGCTTCTGCATATCTATTTCTTTCACATTCTCTAGTCCTTGAATCATCTGCTAATGGAAACATTTGCTTTCTATTTATCATGTCTAAAACTTAGACCATAAGACATAGGAGCAGAATTAGGCAATCTGGCCAATCAAGCCTGCTCTGCCATTCAATCATGGCTGATCCTTTTTTCTAATCTCCTCCTCAACCCCAGTTCCTGGCCTCCTCCCCATAACCTTTGGTGCTATGTCCAATCAAGAACTCATCAGTCTCTGCTTTAAATACACCCAACGACCTGGCCTCCACAGCTGTATGTGGCAACAAATTCCACAAGTTCACCACCCCTTGGCTAAAGAAATTTCTCCACATATTTGTTTTGAAAGGGCACCCCTCTATCCTGAGGCTGGGCCCTTTTGTTCTTGACTCCCCACCATGGGAAACATCCTTTCCACATCTACTCTGGCTTTTAACATTTGAAAGGTTTCAATGAGATTCCCCTCATCCTTCTAAATTTTAGTGAGTACAGACCCAGAGCCATCAAACTTGCCTTGCATGATAACCCTTTAATTCCTGGAATCACCCTTATGAACCTCCTCTGGACCAGCTCCATTGTCAGCACATCTTTTCTAAGATGAGGGGCCCAAAACTATTCACAATACTCAAGGTGAGGCCTCACCAGTGACTTATAAAGCCTCAGCATCACATCCCTGCTCTTGTATTCTAGACCTCTTGTAATGAATGCTAACGTGGCATTTGCCTTTCTCACCACCGACTCAACCTGCAAGTTAACCTTCAGGGTGTTTTGCACAAGGACTCCCAAGTCCCTCTGCATCTCAGATTCCTGGATTTTCTCCCCATTTAGGAAATAGTCCACATATTTACTTCTACTACCAAAGTGCACGACCATGCATTTTCCAACATTATATTTAATTTGCCACTTTTTTGCCCATTCTCCAAATCTGTCTAAGTCCTTCTGCATCTTACCTGTTTCCTCAACACTATCTGCTGCTCCACCAATCTTCGTACCATCTGCAAACTTGGCAACAAAGCCATCTATTCCATCATCTAACTCAATTATATACAGCATAAAAAGAAATGGTCCCAACACCGACCCCTGTGGAACACCACTAGTTATTGGCAGCCAACCAGAAAAGGATCTTTTTATTCCCACTTGCTGCCCCCTACCAATCTGCCAATTCTCTAGCCATGTTAGTAACTTTCCTGTAATACCATGGGCTCTTAACTTGGTAAGCAGCCTCATGTATGGCATCTTGTCAAAGGCCTTCTGAAAGTCCAAATATACAACATCCACTGTATCCCCTTTACCTATCCTACTTCTGATCTCCTCAAAGAATTCTAACAGGTTCGTCAGGCAGGATTTTCCCTGAAGGAAACCATGCTGACTTTGTACCATCTTGTCCTGTGTCACCAAGTACTCCATTACCTCATCCTTAACAATTGACTCCAACATCTTCCCAACCACTGAGGTCAGGCTAACTGGTCTAGAATTTTCTTTCTGCTGCCTTCCTCCTTTCTTAAAGAGTGGAGTAACATTTGCAATTTTCCAGTCCTCTTTCACCATGCCAGATGAAAGATAATTTATAATGCCACCACAATCTCTAACACTACCTCTTTCAGAACCCTAGGGTGCAATTCCTCTGGTCCAGGTGACTCATGTACCTTTAGGTCTTCCAACTTTTTGATCACCTTCTCTCTTGTGACAGTAACTGTACCCACTTCTCTCTCTTCACACACTACAACATCAGGCATACTGCTGGTGTCTTCCACAGTGAAGACTGACACAAAATACTCATTTAGTTCATCAGCTGTCTCCTTGTCCCCTGTTATTATCTCTCCTGCCTCATTTTCTAGTTATCCTATATCCACTCTCATTTCCCTTTTATTTTTATGGTACTTGAAAAAACTTTTACTATCCACTTTGATATTATTTGCTAGCTTGCTTTCATATTTCATCTTTTCTCTTCTAATGATTTTTTTAGTTGCTCTCTGTCGGTTTTTAAAAACTTCCCAATCCTCTATTTTCCCACTAATTTTTGCTTTGTTGTATGCCCTTTCTTTTGCTTTTGCAATTGCATTGATTTCCTGTCTGCCACGGTTGTGCTATTTTACAATTTGAGTATTTCTTAATTTTTGGAATACATATGTCTTGCACCTTCCTCATTTTTCCCAGAAATGCACACCATTGTTGCTCTGCTGACATCCCTACCAGCAGCTCCTTCCAATTTACTTTTGCCAACTTCTCTCTTTTTCACTGTAATTTCCCTTACTCCACTGAAATACTGCTACATCAGACTTTACTTTCTCCCTATCAAATTTCAAGTTGAACATAATCATATTGTGATCACTGGTTCCTAAGTGTCCTTTTACCTTGAGCTCCCTAATTGCCTCTGGTTCAGTACATAACACCCAATCCAATATAGCTGATCCCCTAGTAGGCTCAATGACAAACTGCTCTAAAAAGCTATCTCTTAGGCATTCAACAAACTCACTCTCTTGAGATCCATTACCTAACTGATTTTCCCAATCAACCTACATGTTAAAATCTCCCATGACTACCATAACATTGCCCTTTTGACTCACCTTTTCTATTTCCTGTGGTAACCTGTGGTCCACCTCCCAGCCACTGTTGGGAGGCCTGTATACAATTGCCATCAACGTCCTTTTACCATTGCAGTTTCTTAACTCAACCCACAAGGATCCAACATCTTCCAATCCTATGTCACTTCTTTCTACTGATTTGATGCCATTCCTTACCAGTAGAGCCATACCACACTGTTTGCCTACCTTCCTGTCTCTCCAATATAACATGTAACCTTGGACATTCAGTTCCCAACTACAACCATCCTTCAGCCATGATTCAGTGATGGCCACAACATCATACCTGGCAATCTGTGATATTGCAACAAGATCATTCCCCTTATTTCTTATATTACGCGTATTTAGACACAACACCTTGAGTCCCGTATTTGCTATCCTTTTTGATTCTGCATCCCCATTGATTAGATACTCAGCCTATTGGCTGCAACTAAGTCCCATCACCTGCCTGCCCTGCCTGACAATCTCATTGCACTCTATCTTTACTTTTTTACCATCCGTCCCATCATGACTTTGCAACCTTCTGCTAAATCTCTTCTTTCCAGATCCTTCATTCTAATCTTGCAGCCAAAATCCATCATTTCTGTAACTTTCTAGTAAATATTTGTTGCATCCATTCCCATACTTTTACACTTGTCCTAAAGTATGTTTACCAAATTTGACACGAGGTAGGTGTCTATTGATTTATACATCTATTTATAATCTATTATGCAATCCACTCTTCAGGATACATGCTCTTGATTTACAGGGCTTGTTTGCTATGAAGAACAATACTTAATACTCATGATAAAAAGCAATTGAAATTCCAGTCAAGTGGAGGGTTAATTTTGTCAATAAAACTCTCAATAACTTCAGCAAAGACTGGAATCCATTTGACTCACTGTTGCTTAAGAAGGTGCAGGAAAGGGGGGGAGTGGGAGAATGGACCAGAAAGTTGGGGGGTGGGGTAGTGAGAGAATGGACCAGAAAGGGGAAAGTGAGGATGAGGGAGAAAGTGGAGAAAAACGAAGGGATTCAGGGTTGGAGAGAGAGAGTGCGCCTAGAGAAGAGAGAGAGTAAGGGAGGGGAAGAGATAATGGGTAAGAGGAAGGAGTGGGGCACTGTGAGTATGACTATGTAAGACAGTTGTCAGGCTAACCTCAATTTTAAAATTCTGAAATGCCTTCGGAAGCTATTTAGCTGTGTCTTGTAGGGTTAATAGGGTTTTCATTGTGTCTAACTCTTGTGGCTATGCTAATGCCCACTTTTTAAAAAATTGTTACAATAGATTGAGACAAGTTCGTGGGTTTGCTGAGTTTTTTTTTCAATCAGCTGTTAGGAATCTAATTAGTCTGAAGTTAGATACCAACCCAGAATGGATTTAAAACATAACTACCCTATTGGTATTTTGTTAATGCAGATATATTTTTTAAAGATGAATTTAAATTTCCCAGCTATAGTAATGGGATTTGATCCATATCTCTGGGTTACCAATTCAGGCCTCCGGGTCACTAATTCAATAATGTAAGCATAATGCCATTGCACTCCATTACCTTTACAAATATTGAGCTCAACCCCTTGCCTTTCCAGCAGCTTCTTCCCTGAGTTATGTCTCACAATGCTCATTTCTAATTCCTCCTTTGCTCCAATTATTCCATTTGTGGTATAAAATATAAGTCTGCAACTCCAGTGTCTAGTGTACATCATATTACATCAAAGAGCAATTAATTTTGTATCTGATGGTAAATCAGAAGACAAGGTATTTCAGCGCTTCTTACACCCATACCAGGAGATACATGACAACAGTATTCAATTTATCCAGTCTAGAAGCAGGTTCCTCTGGTTCATTAACTCACCCCTGTGCGGGACAATGTGGGTCAAACCCCTGGCACACCTACAACAGCCCACCATTATTCCTGCTCTGTGGTGTTCACTAAGCCATGAACCAGGCCCGTGGGTATTTCCCCTTGTACCAGACCCTGGTTATTTGATTCTGTTCCATACAGGGAGTTTAAAACAGAAAGAGTGAGTATATGAAGCATAAGCAGGATAGCATTCAGCAATAGTGGCCCAAATCAAAAAGTACAGGCCTATTGATGAATGTGTCATAATTTTACTCATTAAATTCCCCCATACCCATCTCCTTCTGAATATTACCAGGGTCTCCTTATATTGCTTTCAAATGTAACTTTTTCCTTTTGTTTGCTTGGTCAACTTCTTTTTAATGGTCTATGTGATCCTAACAAGCACAAGTAAATTATCTCCATTTTCTTGATTCTTTGGTATGTTTGGTGTGCTATGTGAAACTAGTTCTGTATGAAAATGAACTATGGCAAAACAGCTGCTAAGAATTACAAGAAGAAAATGGAAGCAGCTTAGAGTAAAATATAGCTTCTAAGATCCAGAAAATTCACAGATGCAAAGGTCTTATCATTCTACACAGGAGGGCCACGCTAATTTTTCTTTTCGAACAGTCACCAAGTTATTATACTCACCACCCAATGGCACCCATATCTACTGTGATGAAGCACTTTGAGAGGTTGTTCATGGCTAGATTCAACTCCTATGTAAGCAGGGACCTGGACCTGCTACAATTTGCCTATTGCCATAATAGGTCTACAGCATGTGCAATCTCACTGGCTCTCCATTCAGCCCTGGACCATTAGAACAATTATAATACCCATGTCAGGCTGCTGTTTATTGATTATAGCTCAGGAGTTCAACACAATCATACCTTCCGTTCTAATCAAGAAGCTCCAAGACTTGAGCCTCTGTACCTCCCTCTACAACTGGAGACTTGACTTCCTCACCAGGAGACCACAGTTTGTGCAGATTGGAAATAACATCTCCTTCTCACTACCATCAACACTGGCACCCCCGAAGGATGCCTGCTTCACCCACTGCTTTATTCTCTCTACACCCATGATGGTGTAGCTAGGGGCAACTCAAATGCCATCTATAGGTCTGCTGATGACACATGTATTGTTGGCAAAATTTCCAAAGGTGACAAGGAGGCATACAGGACCAAGATGTACCAGCTGGTTGAGTGGTGTTGCAGCAGCAACCTTACACTCATGTCAGTATGACCAAGGAATTGATTGTGGACTTCAAGAGGAAGTAGAGGGAGCACACACAGGTCCACATCAAGGGACCAGCAATGGAAAAAGGAGCTATTTCAGATGCCTGGGTGTTAACATCTCTGAGGATCTATCCTGGGCCCAACACATACTGATGCAATTACAAAGAAAGTATGATAGCAGCTATACTGCATGAGGAGTTTGAGGAGAATTGATGTGGCACCAAAGGCATTCACAAATTTTGTTTTTATTATAATGTATTGCAATGCACTGCTGTAGCAAAACCACAAACATCACGTTTTCGAGCCTCTCAGTTTGGATCTCCGCCGCCAACTTACTCCAGTTGGCTTTAGAATTCATTTTCGAGCCTCTCAATTTGAAATGTCTACTATAAGCCTACTGACTCTCACAGCTATCTGGACTATTCCTCTTCTCACCCTGTCTCTTGCAAAAATGCCATCCCTTTCTCGCAAGTCCTCCGTCTCCGCCGCATCTGCTCTCAGGATGAGGCTTTTCATTCCAGGACAAAGGAGATGTCCTCCTTTTTTAAAGAAAGGGGCTTCCCTTCCTCCACCATCAACTCTGCTCTCAAACACATCTCCCCCATTTCACGCACATCTGCTCTCACTCCATCCTCCTGCCACCCCACTAGGAATAGGGTTCCCTTTGTCCTCACCTACCACCTCACCAGCCTCCAGGTCCAACATATAATTCTCCGTAACTTCCGCCACCTCCAACAGGATCCCACCACTAAGCACATCTTTCCCTCCTCCCCTCTCTCTGCTTTCCACAGAGATCGCTCCCTATGCAACTCCCTTGTCCATTCGTTTCCCCCCATCCCTCCCCACCGATCTCCCTCCTGGCACTTATCCTTGTAAGCAGAACAAGTGCTACACATGCCCTTACACTTTCTCCCTCACCACTATTCAGGGCCACAGACAGTCCTTCCAGGTGAGGCGACACTTCACCTGTGAGTCGGCTGGGTTGATATACTGCGTCCGGTGCTCCTGATGTGGCCTTCTATATATTGGTGAGACCCGACACAGACTGGGAGATCGTTTCACTGAACACCTACGCTCTGTCCGCCAGAGAAAGCAGGATCTCCCAGTGGCCACACATTTTAATTCCACGTCCCATTCCCATTCTGATATGTCTATCCACGGCCTCCTCTACTGTAAAGATGAAGCCACACTCAGGTTGGAGGAACAACATCTGATATTCCGTCTGGGTAGCCTCCAACCCGATGGCATGAACATTGACTTCTCAAACTTCTGCTAATGTCCCAGCTCTCCCTCGTACCCCATCCGTTATTTATTTATTTATATACACACATTCTTTTTCTCTCTCTACTTTTTCTCCCCCTGTCCCTCTCACTATACCCTCTGGGTTCCCCCTCTCCCCCTTTTCTTTCTCCCTTGGCCTCCTGTCCCATGATCCTCTCATATCCCTTTTGCCAATCAACTGTCCAGCTCTTGGCTCCATCCCTCCCCCTCCTGTCTTCTCCTATCATTTTGGATCTCCCCTCCCCCTCCCACTTTCAAATCTCTTACTAGCTTTTCTTTCAGTTAGTCCTGACGAAGGGTCTCGGCCCGAAACGTCAACTGTAGCTCTTCCTAGAGATGCTGCCTGGCCTGCTGCGTTCACCAGCAACTTTGATGTGTGTTGCTTGGAATTCCAGCATCTGCAGATTTCCTTGTGTTTGCGGTTTTAAACTTCACAACATACAGTATGCCAGTGACATTAAATCTGATTCTAATCAAGCTGATATGCTGGGATGGCATAAGGATAACACAGTACCAGAAGTCTTCTATCCTGTACCATTGGGGAGGGAGCCCAATAATTAGGAGAGATCTGTTTTGATGATGGGAAGGTTTAAGAAGCTCAGCCAGGAAATTAATTGGATCGTGGTCATTATCCAACTAGAAACGTACCAATGCTGGCTGTAAGAAAGGTTCTCCTCCTGTTCTGTAGCTTTTTTCACTCTCACTTCTAATCTTTAACTGGATTTCCCAAGTCAGCTGGCAGCATTTAAATTTAATTTAGTGTCTCAGATAAATATTTTGTTGTAATCTCCCACCTCTGAGCAGTTTAGCTCTCAAATGCCATACACCCTGTCAATTTAAATTTGTACCAGGTATTTGCAATATTGGTTGTAAATATTCTGTACTTCTAATTTTATTCTTCATGTCTCATGATGATCCTCTTGATACAGGCCAAAATGCATAATTATTATCTTTTTTAATATAATATTATGCATTAAAGGTGGCGTTACATTCTGTGTCATCCCTATTGGATAAGACAACTAAAAAACTATATTGAAATTATGCTAATACTTGCCTCACTATTGGGGTGACAGACAGATTAAATATCCTCACAGAAAAAGAGGATAAGAATCCGAAACACCTCAGACCACTTATTTACTAAATTTTATCTGTAAGTTGTTCCAAAGCAGTACCATAAATATTGCCTCTGCTAAATCCTGCAAATCTATGGGCAGGTTTATCAAATCAATGGTTAGCATCCTATTCCAGGCTGACATCCCCCATAGTGATGCTCTAATTGCATTCAGACAGTTCCAACAGGTGGTGTAATGCCCTGGTTAAGATTTTTAGGTATTTTACTTTAGCAGTTTTTTGTAAAAGCAGTGTGTCCTGCTGGTAAGAGTGTTTTTGCTTCAGCTAAAGGTAATGAGCCACGTTGTCCAACTTAGGAATGTTGTGTCAGCCAATCAAGATTATGGTATGTGGGAGAAGGTTCTAGAGAGCTGGGGGGGGGGGAAGAAGGAGTAGTCTGGTTTGGGGTCTTTTGGGGTCTTTCCTGAGAGAGCCAGTTTGTTTGAGATGGTCTTTGAGGGAAGTTCAGGCTGTGGCAGGGACTTTCACACAGACCGTGGGCTCAGTGCGTGAGTAAAGTGATACACACCCAAATACTCCTGAAATGAGCTCCAACGTTTATGTGCACTTTGGACTGGTTTAATTGTAATGGACCCTTTTTCTTTTTTGTCTGTAACTGTAAATTTGGTAAGTATATTTCTTAGTAATTTTATGCCAATGTACAATCTGTTAATTTTCTGGTGAATAGAACAGTATTTACACAGCAATCGCTACAATCAATGTCCCTTAATCGGTACATCCCAACTTTCCTGTTTGGTTAAACCCCAAATCATACTGACCCTAGACGTATATTGTTTACGAAAGGTGGTCCTCTCACTGCTGAGTCATGCGGCTGTTAGCGGAGCTAGCTAACAAGCCAAGTTTGCATAAGAGCCCCAGTGAGAGGGTTAGAGTGGATTACGTTATTCACTTGCCTGACAAAGGACACTCTCCTCAGAGTTTGGTAGGTTTTGTAACTCCAGCAAGTGTAAAACTAATTGAAAGAAACCCCATGGGAGCCTAGAAGAAAGTCTATGCTTAGTTTCTCTTTAGTGAGGCACACATTTATGACATGGTGGTGTAATGACGTATGCCATTCACATACTTTTACATACAACATATACTGAATTATGTGAACAACAAAGAATGCTTAATCAAACAATATACTTACAATATTACTCAAGTATTACTGTAATATTAAATACACAACACTCCTCCCTGCTTAGCTATAAATTCCATTTCAATAGTAAATTTTAAATTGTCCCATTCTGGCCTATAGATTTAATCGCTGTGGAGGGCTTCTTACTCTTGTGGGATAATGTCTTTCTTGACAAGGTTGGGGGATTTCACACTGCTTGGTAGGTGAGACTTGTGGCTGTGAAATAATCTCAGGTTCTGGGGCCTTCTCCATGGTGGTTCTAGGAATTGACTCTGGGACTGCAGGAAGTGGTTCCACAGGCCTGAACACTACTCTTCTTCAGAAATGGACTCTGCTCTCCTCAACTGAACAATATGTCATGTCCAAATGACATCACATGTAATCTCCACTTGGTAGGAATGCGGTCCAGTTCTGTCCTTAATCTTGCCAAGTACCCACTTTTGACAATGTCTGTAGTCCCTCACCAGGATTGCTTGTCCATGAGTGAAACATCGAACCTCCTTGTTTTAGGAGCCCTCACCTGGTCTACTGTCATTGATTAATTGTTCTGTAAAACCAGTCCCTGAGAAGAGGTTTCTCAACATATCAACAGTGTGAGAGGTTGTAATGGAGACTATTGTGAGTACTTCTGGCCACTTTGTAGCGGCATCTACTACTACCAAAAAATTTGTGTCTATGAATAGTCCAGCAAAATCCACATGAATTCTCTGCCAAGGCAATACAGACCATGCCCAGGAGTGGAGAGGTACTGTTCTTGGCATCCATCATGAACAGTGCATGACAAGCTGCTTGATCTGCTGATCTGCCCCAGGCCACCAGATAAAGCTTCAAGCCAAGACTTTCATATTGACCACACCTAGATGACTGGCATGTAGCTCCTCCAACACTTTAGCTCTCAGCTTGGATGGTACAACTCTCAATCCTCACATAAGGCAAATCCTGTCAAGGGCAAGTTCATCACGGTGCTGGTAAAAATGGGGGAGTTGGAATTTCTGATACACCTTCCAGCCATTGTGGGTGGCTGTGTAGACCTAAGGTAATGGGGGTTCTTTTCTGGTTTCCCTTTGGATCATCACTGCCGTAATAGGGAGACTTTCAATTGGCATTTGGTAGAATACATAAAGAGGAGTGTCCCACTTTGTAAATTTTTCAGATATTTGCTTTTCCAAGGATAAACAGGACAATTCATGAGCATTTCCATGATTAGCTATCCACTTGAATTTGATCTTGCAACTGTCCTCCAAGAAACAGCCCACCTCAGCATTTGTGCTGCTGCTGTTAGTGGGACACCCTTCTGTGGATTGGAAATGGACACGAGTGGTTGATGATCAATAATGAGGGTAAACTCTCTCCCATAAAAATACTGGTTGGAACATTTTACAGCCCAAGCTAGACTCAAGGCCTCTCTGTCAATCTGTGCATAATTTTACTCTGCAGCGGTAAGGGACGTGAAGCAAAAGCTATGGGGTGTTCATTTCCATCACTCATAACGTGACATGACTGCACCATAAGGCGAGGCAACACAGGCAAGATTCACTGGACAATGTGAATCCTAATGTGTGAGTACAGTGTCCGACATCACCATTTCCTTTACCTTTTGGTAAGCCACATCACACTGCTTTGTCCGTTGCCATTTCTTCCCGATCTGTAGTAATGAATTCAAGGGTGGAGCACGGAAGCCAGGTTTGGCACACACCTGTTACCGTAACTGATAAATCCTAAAAAGGACCACAATTGTGACACGACCTTTGGCCTTGGGACATCCACCACTGCTTGAATTTTCTCAGCACACTTATGTAATTTTTGTGCACCATAATGTGACCGGAGTAAAAGATGCTTAGTTTTAAGAATTCATACTTTTTGTGTGGTGCTCTCTGCCCATAATCTTCTAATCTTTTTAACTCTGTCTTGAGAGTTTGGAGATGTTCCTTGTCATCCTCACAGGTAACAATGATGTCATCCAGGTAACACTGAGTACTTGGGGAGCCTTGTATCACCTGGTCCATAGCTTTCTGCCAGAGTGCAGGTGTAGATGCTCCTCAAAAAAATACGCCTATTATAGCATGTGAGTGTCTACGATGAGAAACACTTTGGACAGTTCTTCTAACTCCATCTGTAGGTAGGCCTCAGCTAAGTCCACTTTGCTGAAGTATTTTACTCCAGAAAGGTTTGAAAAGATATCCTCTATGCTGGGCAGAGGGTATTGATCTACTTTCAGTACTGGATTGATGGTGACCTTAAGATCACCACAAATTCTGACAGACACATTCTTTTTGGCCACTGAGTCTGCTGGCATTGCCCATGGGCTCCTCTCAGCCTCAGAAAAAATCCTTCAGCCTCCATGTGATCTAGGTCACTGGCTACTTTATCACAGATAGCATAAGGAACCAGACAGGCTTTATAAAACTAGACTGTGGCATTTTCATTTTCCAGTACCTTTCCCTTGATATGTCTGAGTTTTGAAATGCCATCCTTGTATACTACTGTGACATCATCCAGTACCTTCCTTAATTTTCTTTCAGTTGGCTCTTTTGTGGCATGCTAATAGTGGATAGATCTCCAATCAAGCTGTAATTGTCTCAGCCATCACGTCCCCACAATGCTGGCCCTTCTATTTTTACCACATACAAGCCTGATGTGGCTTGTTGGGTGTTGTATTTCACTGTTATGAATGTCATTCCCACAGACATTATCTTTTCTCCAATATAAGTTCTTAGTTGGATACTTGCAGGCTTCAGCTAAGTACCTTTGAAATGCCGTTCAAACTCATTTGTGGAATGACTGGAACAGTTGAGTCAGGGTCCAATTCTATTTTAATTAATTTGCCATTCACTTCTGGTGTAAGTCATATTGCTGTTTCTTGTTAGCTTTCACATTTTAAATCTCAAGGCTATCTAGTTCTGCGACACTCTCATCACTATCACATTTTTCATCAACAGCATGCAGATTAGTGCTATTTTTGAAACTGCAACTTATTATAGAACATAGAAATCTACAGCACAGTACAGGCCCTTCGGCCCACAATGTTGTGCCGACCATGTAACCTACTCTGGAAACTGCCTAGAATTTCCCTAGCGCATAGCCCTCTATTTTTCTAAGTTCCATGCACTGTGTATTATCTTCTTCTCTTCCCTGTGCAGTCCATTTATTTTTGCCTGTCCCACCTGCTCTTTGTACGTGTCCTACTTTGTTGCATTTTCTGCAGTTTTCACCTTTAAATCTGCATTGATCTGGTGTATGTGAGCCCCGCCACAATGGTAACACAATTTGTTCAGCTAAGCAGGTTTCAGTTTAGATATTGCAATTTTGTTCACACTCACTTTCATTCTTGACAGTAACTCAGTTGCTTCTCTGTCTGTCATTCTCATTGATACAGTGATTTCAATTGCTCTTTTAATGTGAGTTGTGCCTCTGTTCGGAGCCGTTTTTGAATGTTTTCTTGTAAGATTCCACAAACTAAACGATCTCTCAGTACATCATTAAGCCCATTACTGAACTGACAATTCTTAGACAATCTCTTCAGTTCAGCTACATAAGATGAAATGGACTCTCCTGCCTTTTGATTCCATTTAAGAAACCTAAAATGTTCTACAACCAATAATGGTTTTGATTTGAAATGTCCCTGCATTGCATTTATGATAGCAGCAAAGCTCATTTTGGTTGGCTTAGATGGAGCAGACAAATTTCTAAGCAAACTATATGCTGTTCCACAAATTACATTCAGCAAAACCGGCACTTGTATCTCATCAGCTATTTCATTTCCTTCAAAATACTGCTCAATTTGTTCTGTACACATCACCCAGTTATCTTTTGTGTAATCAAAAGCATCATCTTTCCAAAGTAGCCAATCATTACTGCAGCTTTTTTAAAATTATTATCACCCAGTACTTTCTGTTAATGAACCCATGAATTTCATCCATTTTCTGCATTATTTTAACTCAACCATCCTCTCCTCCTTCCAAAGAAAAAATGTGCCGCACTTTAAAAAAAAATTTGAACATCTCTTTCTCCCCTTCCAAAGAAAAAATTTGCTGTGCCTTTTTTTTAACTCAAATGTCTCGCTGCACTTCAACAAGTAGGTCATCATCTCGGATTCATTTTAAAACTTACTCATCACCACTGTTATGGTTTATAACTCCAAACATAAAACTAATTGAAAGAAAAACACAGGAGCCTGGGAGAATGTGTACGCTTAATTTCTTTTTAGTAAGGCGGCACTTACGACATTGTGGTGTAATGACATATGCCATTCACATACTTTTACATATAATTCGTAATGAATTACGTAAACAACAAAGAATGCTTAATCAAACAATATATTTACAATATTACTGAAATAAACATGTTCTCAGAGCCTCCTTAAAAATGTAATATTCCCCTATCCAGTCATGGGAATCCCTACTCAGGCTGCCGAACTGCAGGTTTCTTTGACTGGGGCAGGTTAAAGCTATTACCAAGGATGGAAGGGAGGAATGTGACACACCCCATTGCCACCCACCTATTTGCCCTGTCAAGCACTTCCTGTTCTACTCTTGCCAGAGTCTACAGATCCCTCACTGGCTTCATCAGCCACCTCAGAGATCCCCGAAACTGGAATGTAGGCAAGTTATCCTCATGTGGCCACAGAATAGCAAACTGGTAGTTTTTTAACCAAAACAAGTGTGAGTGAGTAAATCAACCATAAAGCTAGCAAATAGTAAGTGTTTATCATCATAAATCCTCATTGTGGCCTAACCATTGGTTACTACTGTACCATTTTGGAATTGCAACACATCAGGGCCTACAAAAACATCTAAACTCTATACAAAAGCGTGGACTATATTTCACTTTTCATTTATGTGAACTTTGTGGAATACATCCGAGCCTGGTAAAATTTAATGAGTTGATAAATTGACACTACTTTATGTACTGATGAAGGTAGTTCTGGTATGTAGAGAACAAAGTAACAGAAAACAATAAGTGAGTTTGGGTGTATATTTAATTACAACAAAGTGATACATGAAGGGATGCTATATTTAATCTTTAGTCTTCTGAAAATTCACTTCAATATAATGTTGAACTCCACAATTAGAAATTAAGCAGGCCTAAATCTGTGACAGTTGATTGATCAAGGCCAAAGGAATATTACAGAATATTTCTAAAGTGAAGACAATTAAGTTTTTCATTTCAAGATAAGGCAAGAAAGAACAAAAAGTAGAAAGCAGACTGTTCACTGTACAGAAATTGAAACAGTTTGGAATTTAGTAGTGCCATTTATATATGGGAGTACATTTGCATTGACAGTTTTAATCAAAACTTCCTTTGAAGTACCATTTGATAAGTAAAGCATTTATGTACCAACACATTATATTAAAAATAGCATAGAGGTAGCTGTAAGAACCAAAGGGCATATGCCATCCCATATTTCTGGATTTCAGATCAGAACAGTGTGACCCAGGTGAAAGACCATAAACCATAGTACCAGACTACAAAGTGTCATAGAGAAATATTGCTTAATTTACACTAATCTTCTATTTGAATAATGACGACATTCTTGATGGTAGTATTGTCAGTGCCATGTCATCTCATGCAGGTCCACAAATGGTCAAATTGTATTGAGTTGTAGCTCACTGCACCCAACAGTTACAGGTGTACATGCATAGTGCAAAGCTGACAATGTGGAGTGACTTTGTTCTTTGTTAGGAATTTCACTCTTCACAATTGTGCTCCTAAATCATAAAGGGATGACACATGCCCATTCAGATACATTACAGGGGGTAAGAATAGGGCATTAGGCAAAAGAAGAAAAGTAGAAAATAAACAAGAATTCAAGCAAGTGATTTCCTGGGTTAAGTTATCTGACAGTAGCCACTGAACAGTTAAAGAGGAACAGAGCCATGACAGACTGGCACAATTTATTGTAAGTGATAGTTTTACATTGAAGACAGTTTCTCATTCCTGATAGGATTTAACAAGTAGCCACATAAGTAGCACAGTCATCAAAACCACCATAAAATTCAAGAAGAGCTCTTGTGTGGATCTACTCATTCTTGCTGTGCTTAAGTAAGCAGGATGACACAATCAGATCCTTGGAAATAGATCACTTCGGATGAGCCAACACTTCAGACTAACGGCAGGCTGGATTTTCCTCCACCGCCCTTCTGCTTTCAGGTAGTCTGAAACAAAGATTACATAAATCTTTCCTGTTTATTATCTCTAGAGTATTCTAGTGGAATCGTTAATTGTTAAATTGAGAAACTCAACTTTCTAATATCAGCTCATTAAAAAGAACAAAATGCATTGAAAACAAATCCCCTGGCCTGTCTTTTGCAATATAATTTCTTCTTGAGCTATTTGTTGTAGTTGACTGGAAGGTATAATATGCAGCTATACCATTTTAATTTCAGGGACCTAGGTGTTCTCACATTTCTCATCTGGTTCCAGGAGCCCTATCTGAAATGGCCTTGGATAGCATCCACAGAATATGTGCAACTACAGCATAAAACTGTTCACAGCTGGCAGGAAACTTATATTCTTACTCAGCAGTTATAAGGATCAGTAGCATTGAAAAGAGTGAAAAAATAGAGCTTCATTTGATCTTTAGAAGTTGGAGTTTGACATGTTGCTGGAATGATATTAACTACTCAGACGAGAAAGATCAGCACTGCTTCCAAACTGTTTTATGTAAAACCTGGCATTTCTCAATATTAGCATTAAGTTTCCGAACCAACTGAGAATAATGAGCCTGTGAGCTCCTTGGTACAATCAAAATATCCCCAAAAAGAAAATATTGTGACTTTGCTACAGTAATAAAAAGAGCTTTACCATATTTAATATATTTTGAAATCTAACTACAAAATGTGGTGTGCTGGGGCAGTGGCATCAACAAGGGTGATGCCACAGATTCAACAAACTGATTAGAAAGGCTGGCTCTGTTATAGGAGTCAAACTGGACACAGTGGAGCCAGGGGTAGAACAAAGGAACCTATGGAAAATCCTGGCAATTCTGGATAATGTTGCTCATCTTCTGTATGCCACCTTGACTGAACAAGGAGCACTTTCAGTAATAGACTAAGACATCTGCAGTGCTCCAAAGAGCGCTAAATGAGGTCATTCTTACCCTCTGCCATTCGGCTCTATAATGAGTCAATCTATATTCGGGAAAGTGATGACCTCCTCCTGTCAGACTGTTATTAACCTCTGTTTACCAGAGCTCTGTTTAAGATCTGTTTTATTTTTAAAGGTAACCTATTTTTTATTCTTCCTTACTTCTAATATTTGTATATCTGTGTAATCGTAATACAGTACTACTGAGACACTGTAATTTACTTTGGGATCAACAAACTATCCATCTATATGTCTATCTAATTTCCAGCAAATACAGTATAGAAGCCTATACTGGTCAGACTCTTTCTTCATGATATTAACAACCTTGAAATTCATCCTTTAATAATAATAAACTAATTACATATCTATTGTAGTTTTTTTCTTACATATTCAAGAATAACAAACATGATTATAATCAATTCTCTGTACTTCTGGACTGTGTTCTGCAACTTTGAAGTGGTAGAGTAGTATCACGTTACAAAAAAGCCTAATTTACACATGTAACTAACACCACTTCCCAGAGCATTTGGCTTTAAGAGATCAAACCAATTTTCAATCCGTGTTCTAAAAATACACTAATACTAATTGATTAAAATAGGAAAAATAACAACTCTAAATAGTAGAATTTTTAATAATATGATACTTTTTGGATTAATGTAGACATTATTCCTATTTATGGTTATGATTCCTGTCAACTTTAGAAGGAAAGTATACATACACGCCTCAGTCACAAGATCTCAGACTTCTATTTAGATGGGGAACTTAGTGATGAGAGATGTGAAGTAATTGTTTCATTAAGCCATTTACATTTAAACCATTAAACATTTTTAAAACATCATAAATTTTCATGCATTCTCTTGATGTGGAATAGCCTTAATCAATTTAAAACTATCCTTGATCATTTGAATATTAGATATCCTTAGCTATTATAGTCTAAAATATTCCAATTTGTCATTTGCATAAACAAATCCTATCATATTGATAGGTTTTATTAAAAATGAATTCAAACATACATTGAAATATAATACAAAGTCCACCCAGAAAGGTCTTCTGAATAATATATAAACAGATACAGCAGTAGAAAGAATGTAATACAAATCCATAATTTTAAGGATAATATTCAGTCTGCTGAAAAAATAGTAATTGGAAAAGTACTATGCATCCGGAAGAAAAGTATATTGGCAATCAAATATTTTCACAATATGTGTTGATATATGTTGATTAGCCAACTTAAAAGTTTGATTCCTAATTTTAGTTCCTGTAAAGTAAAATCCAAAAAGTAGAGAAAGTTTGGAAGTTCGGAGAATATTCAGATGCTTGCATACACTACCATCACATTCTTTCCGATAAATGCAATAGAAGTCTTATTTAACTCAATCTAATAACCTTTGTACATTAGCTAAAAGTTTCAGTAATTTTTAAAAAAAATACCTTTTTGGAAAGATGTACAAAGCCTGTAAACAAAATAACTGTTGTTTGACATACTACTTCACAAGCATTTGTTTCATTCTTTACCTTTTAGAACAAATTGCGGCTATTAATGCTTTCTGGGCCTGGGTAGACAGCCCTAGTTCATTCACTGCCTGTCTTCAAGTGCTGTCTGGACAGAGAGTCTCCGAGTGGGATCTAAGTACTCAAGGGGAGAGAAGAGCACCATATTTTTGGCAATAAAAGTAATGATGTCACAAGTGGGATGGGTCAAAGGCTTGGTGGTTTTCCGTATAACTATTACTCAATTATGTACTATTCATGGTGCCATTAACTCAAAGCGGGTGATAGAACAGGAAATGTTAATACATTTTATTTCAAATAGAGTTTTCAATAACACAGATGTCAAAAGATTATTAATATTAACATGTAATCTGTAAAACATTTATTTTTTTCAATGATTAAGGTGCTCAAGCAGGTTTCATACATCATTGTCTTGTCTGAAATCTTGAATCTAATCGATTGAGCAAACACAGATATTCAATTCAATATTCCCAGAAAATATGTCTAGTGATTGCAGTGTGGTATTAACTTGCACCTGTTAGCATCTCAGCTTTGTACTGCCTGCTCTTCAACATGATTGCAACTTGCAGCCAGTGCTAACCTCGGAATACCCCAAATATTTTGAGTTGTTGTTGTTCCTCTCTGCACCTTGTGGTGCATCAAATGGCAACCTTGCCATTTCTTTAGCATCTGTCTGTTATTTGTTACAAGACCGAGTTGATAGCTCAACACTCAACCCAGCATGGATGGAAAGCATGCAAAGAGCCAGCCAAATTCGAATCTGGGACCACTTGCCTCAAAGTCCAGTGCAGATACCACTACACCACTGGCTGGCTAAACATTTTGAGTGGCGAGTACAAAATAATGGCAGTCTTCGAAGAGAAGCACACTTTTCAGGGACAATGGTCCTTAATGAAGCCTAGATGTTCTACTTGCTGATCTGTTCTGCTAGGACCAGCTAGAAAAGCTCGTTCTTGAACACCCTGAGTATTTATGGCCTATTCTCCTTCTCTCCTGTTACTTTTCCAGCAATTTGCCTACTGCTCAATATCATGTACTCTAGAGAGCTTGCCTGTGCTCCCTGAACCAGGAACAACTGGTTTCTGCAATTGCTATGAAGCCATATTTGTTAGCTACAAATACTCTGTGGTATTTGGTTAAGCTCTTTAAAAGCTCCAGCAAAAATCTATCTACAGGTATTTCTTCTCAATGTGTTACTATCACTGGAAAACGCTGCACAAGAGCACAGTGGAAGTACCATCACAATAAGCATTACAGTGTTTAAGAAGGCAATGCTGTATCAGCTTCCTTAAGGTAGTTTGAGATGCTCATTGAGTGCTCGCCTGCTAGTACCTCCTCATTAATGAATTAAAATAATTCAAATATTCCTAATTTCACCGCATTTCCCAATTTACATTCTATGTATTTCATGGCCATTAATAACTAGATCATCATTCCCAACCAGTTTTATATATCCAGTCAAGATTATCAGCAAAAATCATTGTCCAATCAGTCTTGCGCATGCAATTAATGCATATCTTTGCTTATCCTACACATTTCTACCCAATACTTTCAATATTGCAGGAGCAGAGATACTAGGATATGGCTTTTTTTTGTAATGAAGGAGGTCGAAGGTGCCACAGAAGGTCAACTATACTTATAGCTGCTGTTGAGCTGGCGGAGTCAGCTGCAGGATGCACTTTTCTGCCATGAGTGAGACCAGCTGACAGACACTTTCATACATGGACGCTGGTGGGATGTGTAATACAATAATGGATGTGCCACTTAGAGGAAAGATGACAAATGTGTGCTCTATGAAGAAATTGCCAAACCACTGCCTGTTGCCTATGAATTGTAGTGAAAGTCTGATTGCTGTGACATCCCAAAGCTGTTTTGAGGAATGGCTCAGATCCACAATCACAGCAGTGTGAGCATTTATGGAAGTAAGCTGAATTCACAAGGTGAAAGCTGAGCTTCCACTGCAGTATTTAGATGTTATACAGTGTGATTTTATCTGCTTTGCAATAGGACCTCAGCCCTTAGGCAACACTTTCATCCATAAATGCTAAAACAGCACTGACCATCATTTGGTTTCTCCTGCTGGAAAAGATGGGCTCCAGATGTCCATGTGCAACTTTGGAGTCTGACTCTCCTACGCTCCTTCACACTCCACTCAGACGTGACAAGGATTCAAACAGTTTGATGTGCATTCTTTATAGGCTGATCTATCGTAGTTACCAATTGAATCTCCTGAAACTGAGCCTCAGTATTGTCTTGCCATTAATGGAAATCCATTTAGTATATAATAACCTCCTACTCAAGCTTCAAACCACTTGTGCCTGGTGATTCAATTTATATGGATTCTACATCCAATCCACCCTCTACAGTGTCTCAAATCCTATTACCTTAGGCAGACACAGTGAGTGACAGATCAGATGGTTGGTGCCTCCTTATTTCTTTTGTTGCTCAAGTACAAGGTTTAAGCTTTCAGGAAGTCATAAAACTGAAAAGGAAAACCTAATTGAGAGGTTCACATTATAGATCTGTCAGTTACTTGGTGAAATATCAAGCACATGATCAGTGGGATGGTATGCGCAGGTGCCTTTAGATTTGTAAAGCACCTTACTTTCTAAGCTACTTGGCTGAAATGTTATTTTGTTTTCAATGGACAAATAAAGCATCTGTAAATGCAAACCCTTATTTCTCGTCCCTTCTACATTGAATAGAATCCAGCACACTACTTCTTGTATATCCCGATGCTGACACCTGTCACTGTCAGCTATGCCTGATATGCAGCCTTCTCAAGTTCTCATATTGCTGGTTAAAATAAACATCACACAGTGTTGAAATGAAACTACTACATTTCTGTGGTTTAAGCATCAGATTCACTCTCTTTTACTTCTAGAAGAAACTCCAACCTAATATCTAATGGAGCCCAAAACTGCAGTTGTAGCAGCTGGGTACATACTTTATGTGTCAGTTAATGTCCGCTCAGGCAGCAGGCCATTTGTAAGCTGGTTCTTCATGTATAATTTTATGGACTGGCTCCCAGTGTTACTTCTGCTTAGTGAGCTACAGAGCAATTAAGGCTTGGACTAAGGGTGAATATTGGCATCAGTTTCATCAACAATGGGAAGAAACAACCAACCATTTTAATGTCAGAAACAATGCACACAGGATATAGTTGTACAGTCACGAGAAATATTGAAGTCTTACCAATGTAGTACAGAAAAAGCTGGAGAATCTCAGCAGGTCAGGCAGCATCTATAGGGAGGAATAATTTTACCAAAGCTCTCTATTCAGCTGCATATCTATCCTTAACGACAGCACTGAAACAAACATAGATAACCAACTACTCAGCCATGGCATCCATATCATCTAAGCATTTCATAGGACTCTCACTAGCCCCCTCCCTTCTTGTAGGAACTACTTGTATACAACTTCAATCAAGGAAGGATTAGAAAGAATTACCTTCAAGCTCTCTCTATCAGACCTACACATGCAGTCTCCTCCCAGTCTCCACCCAGCTAACAAGAGTCACCTGCCACTCAGTCCAGACTCATCACCTGCAGCCTATTTAAACCCAGCTGTCATTCATAATTCTTGTTCACTCATTGAACCAGCCAGCCTCAACCAGTTGCCCCTAGGCTTCAGTTACCTTGTTGCCTGTGAGTTTAGTATCTGTCCTCTCTTGGCTTGTTATTTTGCAGTTGATTATTAATTGTCTCCGCTGCTCTGTGTTTGGGTCAAGTTTTCCCTATATTTCCTGACAGATGAGTGAAGCTCCAATTGACTCAGCAGAGAATACTCACTTAAAGGATGTCATCATTGACATGAACATGTGATCCAGAAGCAGCAGGAAACCATTGACCATTTACTCACCTCTCTCTTCCAACTCTTGATGCAGTTACCCTGCAACAGGTAACCTCCTTCCTCTGAGCTCTGGATTCCAGTGCCACATGCTTTAATGGATCCACAACTGGATGCCTCAACTTCCTGACCTAGTGTGTCTTACACTTTGAGCTCCAACCATCTCTGTATTCTATGGACTGATCAAGATTGCTTTTGTCATCTCTCTCTCGATTGCGTGAGCTCTGACCTGGGCCACCACAAACTGGGACAATAAAGCCACCATTTTCAATAAATATTAGCTTAGATTAGATTAGATTATGAGGACACGCAGTCCTCTTTTATTGTCATTTAGTAATGCATGCATTATGAAATGACACAATGTTCCTCCAGAACGATATCACAGAAACACAAGACAAACCAAGACTAAAAAAACTGACAAAAACCACGTAATTATAACATATAGTTACAACAGTGCAAAGCAATACCATAATTTGATAAAGAACAGACCATGGCCACGGTAAAAAAAAGTCTCAAAGTCTCTCGAAAGTCCCATTATCTCACGCAGACTGTAAAAGGAAGAGAAACTCTCTTCCTGCCATGAGCTTCCAGCGCCGCAAACTTGCCGATGCAGCACCCTGGAAGCACCCAACCACAGCCGACTCTTGAGTCCATCCATAAACTTCGAGCCTCCGACCAGCCCTCTGACACCAAGCACCGAGCACCATCTCTGCTGAGCGCTTCAACCCCGGCCCCGGCAACAGGCAATAGGCAAAGCCGAGGATTTGGGGCCTTCCCCTCTGGAGATTCTCGATTGCACAGTAGCAACGGCAGCGAAGCAGGCATTTCAGAAGTTTCTCCAGATGTTCCTCCGTGCTTCTCACGTCTGTCTCCATCAAATCAGGATTGTGCATGGTACCTATTTAACAAATACGATATCATTTCGGAGCGGCCGCGTGTGCTGTGTCGTGCTGCCATCTTCTCCTCCCCTCTCAATATGTGGGATTCTCCACTGAGATGTGCCGGGTGTTTGACCTTCCAGGAAGTGGAATGGAGTCAGAGGATCAGATACTTCACCTGTATCAAGGCTCACACTTGGTGTTGGATTACACCATGGAATTCAGCATCCTTGCAGCAGATCACAGCTGGAATGCAGAAGCATTGCTGCACTGTTACCATCACCATCTCTTGGAGTGCTTGAAAGGCAAGCTGTCTACCTGGGAGATGCCCACAGACCTCAAAAGCCTCATCACTCTGGCCCTCCATGTTCACATGGAATGATCCTCCAGATCTCCAGCTGAAACTCCAGTTCCATTCCTAGGACTATTCAGCAGATCTAGAACTGTGACTGGGGCTATTCAACAATGGCCTGACACAACAGTTTAACCCAACTGAAATGGAGATGGACCCTCAGCCTCTCAGATCCTTGCCCCAGTTGTCTGGAACCTCGACAACCAGATACGCCAGGCCCTACAGCTCGATCCTGCTCTGGCTGACACACCTGGTGCATGTACATGCCGGCAACCATGTGCACTGAACCATCCCAGTGGGCTCACTCCTCACCCCTCTTTGGCCATCTAGGCGCACAACGGACTCTAAATTTTCTGCGATGCCAGTCCTGGTGGCTAACCATGCCAGTTTGTTGCTGCCTGCCCTCAATGTGCCCAGTCCAATTCCTCCAACCCCTGGCCCGCTGGGCTCTTGTAGCATCTGCCAGTTCCTTGATGCCCATGGTCTCACTTTGCTATGGACAGTATCACGGGTTTGCCACCTTCCAATGGGGCCATGGTGATCATGATAATGGTGGACTGGTTATTCAAAGTGGTCCACTTTATTGCTCTTCCCAAACTTCTCTCAGCCGCTGAGATGGTGGACCTGGCTGTCATCGCAGACCGATGAACAGTCAGAAAGAACCAATCAGCAAGTGGCGAAGTGATGTTTCACCGCCTCTAAGCCTTCCACATGGAAGAAGTATCTGCTCTGGGCCAAGCTGTCCCACAATCTACACACCTCATCGACTATGGGTTTGTCACTCTTGGAAGTGCTTCATGGCTACCAACCCCTGTTGTTCCCCATGGAGGTTTTCTGCTGTCAGAATGCTTGGTGTACAGCAGAGAGGGCCAACCTAGCTGCCATCTGCATCTACTGCCTTCAGGCTATTTGCCATCAGCACCCAGCTAGACTACCCCAGCTTTCAAACCACGTCTGGCTGTCCACCTGCAATCTACCCCTGTGCACTGACTTCCGCAAACTCTTGCCCCGGTTTGTTGGTTCCTTCAAGATTACCCATTGCATCAATCCAGTCACTTACTATCTCCAGCTGCCACCATCCCTCATGATTACACCTACCTTCCCATGTGTCCTGCCTCAAGTCTGTTGTCCATGGACCACTCAACCCACCCAAGCCTGCACCTCTGGAACCTAGGATGGTGGAAGGTGGTCCAGTGTACACGGTACACTGGTTGATAGATTCATGGCATGGACAGGGTGTGCATTATCTAGTTGACTAGGAAGGGTACCTGGTATGGCCTCAAGGAGAGATCTTGGGTGCTATCCAATTACATCTTGGATCCATCGCTCATCGAGAAATTCCTCCAGACCCATTTGGATCATCCAGGGCTGTTGGGGGCGGCTGTAGGGGGGAAGCAGATCCTACCAGACCTGCACATGCAAGCTCCTCCCATCACCCAGCTAACAAGAGTCACCAGCTGCTCATTCCAAACTCATCACCTGCAGCCTATTTAAACCTCCACAGTCCTTGTTCAATCATTGAACCAGCCAGCCTCAACCAGTTGCTCCTAGCCTTCAGTTACCTTGTTGCCTGTGAGTTTAGTATCTGTTCTCTTTTGTTTTGTAGCTCCTTGTGGCTTGTTATTTTGCACTTGATTATTTAAGTCATTACTCATCACTAAAGTCTAGGAGAGGAGAAGATGGCAATGCAACACAGCTCGCAGCGACCACTCCGGTGGTGATGTCTGTTATTTGTCAAGTAGGGTGCCGTGCACAATCCTGATTTGGTGGAGACGGACGTGAGAGCACGGAGGAACATCTGGTGAAACTTCTGAAATGCCTGCTTTGCTGCTGCTGCTACTGTGTGGTCCGAAATCTCCGGAGGGGAAGGCCCCGAGTCCTCGGCTTTGCTTGTTGCTCAGCGGCCGGGGTGGGGTCGAAGTGCTCCGTAGCGGATGGCGCTCGGTGCTCGGTGTCGAGGGGCTGGTCGGAGGCTCGAAGTTTTCGGACGGACTCAGAGTCCGCTGCGGTCGGGTGCTTCCAATGGTGCTGCATCGGCAAGTTTGCGGCACTTGGAGGCTCATGGCAGGGAGAGTTTCTCCCTTTTACCACCTGCGTGAGATGATGAGGCTATCGAGACTTTGAGACTTTTTTTTTACCATGCCCATGGTCTGCTCTTTATCAAATTACGGTATTGCTTTGCACTGTTGTAACTATATGTTATAATTATGTGGTTTTGTCAGTTTTAGTCTTGGTTTGTCCTGTGTTTCTTGTGATATCATTCTGGAGGAACATTGTATCATTTTTTACTGCATGCATTTGTAAATGACAATAAACGAGGACTGAGTGTCTTCATAATCTAAATCATCTCCAGTGCTCTGCATTTGGGTCAAGCTTCCTCTGCATTTCCTGACATTCTTGTGATCAATTCACTGCTGTAGATGTACAATGTAGATCCTCTGGTCTCAGTATCTGAAGGTGACATCCTTCAAGAGAGTGAATGCAAAGAAAGCATCCAGTCCAGATGGAGCACCTGGCTGAGTACTTACAACCTGTGCTGACTAACTGGCTGGTGTTTTCATAGATATATTCAACCTCTCACTCCAGTAGTGTGTGGTACCCACCTGTTTCAAGCAAGTTTCAATCATACCAGTGCCCAAGAACAGCTGCCTCAAAAAGGCAACCTGCTCTATCAATTATTGCCCAGTGGCACCTACATCCACAGTGATTAAGTGCTTGGAGAGTCTGGTGTTGAGGCATATCAGCTCCTGCCTGAGTGGCAACTTGGATCTACTCCAACTGCCTACCAAAGCAACAGGTCCACAGCAGATCCCATTTCATTGGCTCTTCACACAACCCTGGAACAACTGGATAGCAAAGATGCATACATCAGGATACTCTTTATTAACTACAGCTCAGCATTTAATACCACGATCCCCTCAAAACTAAGCATTAAACTCCAAGTTCTGGGCCTTAATATCCCCTTGTGCAATTGGATACTGGATTTCATCACTTGCAGACCCCAGTCAGTTCGGATTGGCAAAAATATCTCCTCCACAATCTCCATCAGCACAGGAGCATCACAGGGACGTGTACTTAGCCCCCTGCTCTACTTGCTTAGTGCCTATGACTGTGTGGCTAAGTACGGCTCCAACACCATATACAAGTTTGCTGATGATCCCATTGTTGTGGGCTGTATCAAAGGTGGTGAAGAATCAGCATACAGGAGGGAGATTGAGAATTTGGCTGAGTGGTGTAATAACAACAACTTCTCATTCAATGTCAATAAGACCAAGAAGCTGATTGTAGATTTCAGGAGAGGGAAACCTGAGGTCCATGTGAGGCTCATAGGTGGGGGGGGGGGGGTGAGTAATTTTAAATTCCTGGGGGTCTCTATCACAGAAGACCTATCCTGGACCCATCCCATAAATGTCATTGCAAAGAAAGCATGACAATGCTTCTATTTCCTTAGGAGTCTGCGAAGATTCGGCATGTCATCAAAAACCTTGTGTGGCGTGTGGCCAAGTGATTAGGGCGTTGGTCTAGCGATCTGAAGGTCACGGATTTGAGCCTCGGCCGAGGCAGCATGTGTGTCCTTGAGCAAGGCACTTAAACACACAATGCTCCAATCTACCCAGCTGAGATTGGGTACCAGCAAAAATACTGGAGGTTAACCTCGCAATAGACTGGCGTCCTATCCAGGGCGGTGGGGGGGGGGGGAGTCTCATACTCTCAGTCGCTTCACGCCATGGAAACTGGCATATAAGCACTGGCTTGATAGGCCACAAGGCTCGTGACAGACTTTAATCTTTAATCAAAAACCTTGGTAAACTTCTATAGATGGGTGGTGGAAAGTGTACTAACTGGCTGCATTACGGCCTGGTGTAGGAACACCAATGCCCTTGAGTAGAAAATCCTACAAAAGGTAGCAGATCTGGCCTGGTATATCATGGATAAAGCCCACCTAACCATTGTACACACCTACATGAAACGTTACCGTAGAAAAGCAGCATCCATCATCAGAGATCCTCACCACCCAGGTCATTCTTTTTTCTCACTGCTGCCATCAGGTAGAAAGTACAGGTGCCTCAGGACTCGCACCACCAGGTTCAAGAAGTCACTACCCCTCAATCATCAAGTTCTTGAACAAAAGGAGATAACTACACATTCTATTTCTGGTCTTCCCACAACCAACGGTCTCGCTTTAAGGACTCTTTATCTTGTTATTTCATGCTCTCATTATTTACTGCTATTTATTTATATTTGTATTTGCACAGTTTGTTGTTCGTTGATCCTGTTTGCAGTTGCTGTTCTATAGATTTGCTAAGAATGCCCACAGGAAAAAGAATCTCAGGGTCTTAAGTGATGACATGTATGTACTCTGATAATAAATTTTACTTTGAACAATCATAGAGTCACAGAGCCATGTAGCATGAAAAAAGGCCTTTCAGCCCACCAATCTGTGATGATCTCTAATAGCCATGTTAATTGTATAAGATTGTATAAGATGATAAGAGGCATTGATCGTGTGGATAGTCAGAGGCTTTTTCCCAGGGCTGAAATGGCTGCCACAAGGGGGCACAGGTTTAAGGTGCCTGGAAGTAGGTACAGAGGAGATGTCAGGGGTAAGTTTTTTACGCGGAGAGTGGTGAGTGCGTGGAATGGGCTGCCGGCAACGGTGGTTGAGGCGGAAATGATAGGGTCTTTTAAGAGACTTTTAGATAGGTACATGGAGCTTAGAAAAATAGAGGGCTATGGGTAACCCTAGTGATTTCTAAGGTAGGGACATGTTTGACACAGCATTGTGGGCTGAAGGCCTGTATTGTGCTGTAGGTTTTCTATGTTTCTATGTTTCTAATTCCATGCTAATCTCATTTTATTCTCTTTGCCTTCCTATTGGCTACCCCCAAGTTTCTACCACTCATCTGTATTAAAGGAAATATATAATGTCCAGTTAACTTGCCATCCACGTGCCTTCATGATGTGGAAGAAAACTGGACCACCCAAACAAAACTCATATTATCATCCAAGATTTGTCCATATTTACTGCTCTTTGCTTCTTATGTTTCCTCCTACAACCTACATCCTGCTTGAACATCTACATCATCACCCACTTTTTACTCTCTCCCAATTCTCAACAGTACAAACTAAATCTTATTCTCCTGTTCCATTTCAACCATGGTCAATGTGATATCTCCTTAGCAAGTAAAGGACAAGTTTCAGTCTGTCGTTGGAACTCACTCTGAATCTCACGAGCAACAGCTATGAATTTGGCACCATGCAGACTTGAGGCCGAGTCACCAGGCACAAGACTGTAAAATCTGGGTCAGGAAGATGCGATGCCTGAGATTCCAAAGGATAGGAGGAGCAACCCATCTACCTACCTGGTCTGCTGCAGTAGTTTTGATGCAGACTTTACCAGCACAGGCTATTGAAGTAAATACTGATCAGCTTGTACACAGTGTCTACTGATAGGTTAACAGGAACAAGCCAACATAAGATTATGGAAGGATTTGGCTGAGAAGGAGATCACATGGCACAGTATTCTTAGTTCAATTCTTTGAGACAACTTTCCAATTGATCATACCCCATTGCTCCAACACCTGCTCATTATGTCTTTCATTTTAAGTATTATCCAATTCCCTTTTGGAAACACCAAATAAACTATATTGGCTGTCCTTACATGACACCACAGTATGTAAACAAAATATTTTATACAGGCAGATTAGTATTCTTGAGTAGCCAATGTTTGTCTTTGGTCATTATTGCTAAACACTTGTAAGAATACCCTTCAGTATTTGAATTATTCTTCAATCCAATCAGTTCCACTGAAGTTGATAGAATGGAATGTGCACAGGTTGTTTTAGATGCAAATATTATTCAGCATGCACTTGGTGCTGCGGGCCAAGGACAGCTTTCTTCCCTATGTTTCAATGTGTAAATATCTCATATGCTTTTTTATAGCTTGTTCTAATATCAGCAGACGTTTATGTAGATACAGCCCAACACCTTCTATTTTAAAACCGGATACTATTGTACAAATTAATTTATATTATTTCAAATTCATTTTACCAAGGTGAATCATTTCACACTTCATTTTAAATTGCATCTGCCTGTGTCACCGTTTTACTAGTTTATGACTTGCTGAATTCTCCAGTATTCTCAAGTTTCATGGCATCTGAATAATTTAACATTATGTCACTTCCAGGTCTTTGATATAAATCAGAAAGGACTATGGTCCCAACACTGATCCCTAGTGGACACAGCTGCATTCTTGCATTCAATCTGAAACCAACATTTCTTCATTGTTTCTGTTTTCAGACTATTAATTGGATTTGTATTCATGAAACCAATGCTCTTTTAATCCCAGGCAATCCCAGGGGCATTAATTTTACTGACATTTGTGGTACTTGGGTAATGCACCACCCTAGGATGAAGAGTGGAATTCTTTTCTAATGGATATAGGTACCATCTGGTAATAGAGACAATACAACACTTGAGGGTGAAACTTCGTGTACTCTCATCTTGCTTTGTTCTACTCATGGGGAAGGAGATGTAGACATTAGTTCTTGGGTGGAGAAGCTTTGACCTTGGGTATGCCTGAGTATTGTAAACTGTGAAATGTGGCTGATATTACCAAATGCAAGCCGAAAGGTGTCGACGACATGGAGATGGAGAATCAGAGTGACAGGCAGAAGTTCCATTTGTGGTTACAGTTAAGGACACACTTGTTGACAATTGTTGATGAAGAGAAAGAACCTCATGCATAGATCATGCATAAACCTAATGTGGCATGTAGTCTGTGAATATGCTGCAAATTTGTTCTGCAGTATTACCCCATTGCAACCTACTTCCTCCACTTCCCTCGGACTGGACCTGCTCCAACTCCATGAGGTTTTCCTCCCTGCTTCAGCCATGAAGACAGGCCTATGGGACCATTGAGGACTACATTCTGACATTTTCCGAGATAAGCAATAGCAGTATTTTACTATTTTTCATTTCTAGAGCCAAAATGAACTTTCCAGATTATGTACTATACTTATTAAAAAAATAAAATAAGGAAATGGTTGTTAATCAATGTCTGGCTGTTGTTCCCACCACTTGTCCTGCGTGTTGACGCCGTGAGTCTGGAAGGCTGGTAAGTGTGGGAAGCTGAGGTGAATTTTAGGTTGCAACTTTGATCGATAGATTGTTTTAAGATGGACGATGCTGTGTATCAGGCTTGTATAGATAACATTTAATATCCTTGTATAGAGGTTATTCAATAATGCAACGCTCCAAGCACGTCTTTAGTGTTCTCTCCGGACAATGACTTCTAGTGCTGTCTTCTCTCACATTTGTTTTGGAATTGGATCTTTCAATAATCCAGTTATTCTTTCACATAATCTATTTCTGTCTGCCCTGTGGCTTCACTGACCAAGTTACTCAAGGATGTATCGATGATGTAGGGTGTTAGTGTTTAGTCAACTGATGATGAACCAAAGTCTTAATGATCATCACTATGAAACATAACTAGCATCGGCAACTATCAACAAGAGGAGTGGAATTAAATGAAAAGATGGCAATCTATAAGTTATTTACTGACTATAAGCTTTTATAAGCTTTTTATAAGCTTTTCTGACTATTCAAAGTTTCTTGATCAGTGGGAAATGCTTCAATTACAGACTCCATATGACTGTGATAGTTGCATATGCTAGTTATTTTGATAGTGCAAGCCCTCCAGTTCTCATTCCAAAGCAGATGTGAAAGAAGGTGGTATGGTAAGTTATTCATTCATATTATTTTCATATTTTGAAGTTCCATGTTATTTGAAAGCACCTAAATTATGCCTATATCAAATGCTATAAATAAAGATTACATTGCTCCTATTACAAATTTATTGAGAATTTACAATTTATTTATTAATTGTACCCCACCATTCAGAAGAACAACCATTCTACTTTCTGTCTGTTAGCCAATGCATAACCTTACAATCACAGCTCTTGTAATCTCATGGACTTTAACTTTTCTATTGTCATTGAGAAGTTTACTTCAAAATTCAAGAAATAATCTGCTAGAGGTATCAAATTCTCTCTTCTCCAGCCCTTGACCTTTCCCACCTTTCCCACCCGCTTGGCTTCACCTATCATCTTTGAGCTAGCCTCTTTACCCTCCCTTTCTGGCATCTTCCCCCTCCCTTCGCAGAAGTCCCGAAACGTTGGCTGTTTATTCTTTTCCATAGATAGTGCCAGACCTGCTGTGTTCCTCCAGGGTTTTGTCTGTGTTACTTTGGATTTCCAGCACCTGCAGGCTTTCTTCTGTCTATGTACACAAGCCTTAATTTCTCACTTTGCAAAAGAAATACAACCTTTCACAGTAAAAAAATAAACATAAAATTCCACAGAAATTCTTTGATTTAGGTTTAGTAGGTATTTGATAATAAAAGGGGCTCAATTGTTAGGAAAAAGAGTTAACATTTTCTGCAATCCATGCAGTTCTTAAATGATCCAAATGCTTTTGAAGAGATCTAAAGATGTTTGAGAGCTACTGCATTCAATAACTGCAAGACAGGCAATGGGTCCTGAACAGTTTTCAGGAAGGCACTAAGTATAATCTGGTAACATATGTTAAGGTGCTTCTTTGTTAAATATAGCAGTCTTGGCATATGTACAAATGTTGATACAATTACTGCAACCATTTAATTTTAAAATATTGCACTTCCCATTTTCAAAAGCCAATTATGAATAAAAAGAATAACAAACTTTTTAAACTTAATTTTTTTAACAAAGCATTTTCTCATTCATTCTCCATAGTTCTGGAGTTGGAGTAATTTAACATACTCTATTTTTATTCTTCATGTTTCTCCTAAGTACTTGAACGGTCTGTCTTCTCATCTTTCAGATGTCCTCATTCCTTACATATTCACATTTGGGAGATTACGCTATTTATAAATTTGCTGTCATTTTGATGGATGCATGCAAGGCTAGACATTGGCTCTGACATGAAGTCTTTCAAGA
Organism: Mobula hypostoma; assembly: GCF_963921235.1. Taxonomy (NCBI): domain Eukaryota; kingdom Metazoa; phylum Chordata; class Chondrichthyes; order Myliobatiformes; family Myliobatidae; genus Mobula; species Mobula hypostoma. The sequence goes on from NC_086103.1 coordinate 138,823,097, forward strand.
CAGCAGTTGCTCGGGAACAGTAAACTGTTTCCATCATACTTCAAAATCCTCAAGTGTAATATTACTGTTATACTTTACCAGCTGAGGTTATATTGCCCTTGTCACTACGGCTGAGCAGTACATACTCTGTTAACATACACTGATGCAGTTCCTCCTGTGATTACCTGCTATTGTTATATTAGAAAATGATTTAAGTCAAAGAGGTTTAAGATAGACTAATTGAATATCATGAGTTATTTTGTAAATCTCTTCATATCTCTGTTCTTTGATGAATAGGAGGCTTTGTCATTATGAGTTTCTATATCTAACACCTATTACATCCACTTCTTAAATGTAAGGGAAATTCTATAAGACTGGTGTCAAATTATCTAATGGGAACCCAGCCATTACACCTGGAACTGTCAATGTTCACTCTCATTTTTGTTTCTAGGTAATGTATAAAATTACATTTCAGAAATTGACCATTCCCAATCAATCAATCTAAATATATGAAACTCAGGGAGTTTCCAACCACCCCACTGCCATGCTACTGTACTAATTTTGTACATACTTCAGCAGTTTTTAGCAGGGTGACAAAATTGGACAGCAAGGCTAGCAATGAGCTAGTTCATGTGTAGTTTCATTGAGTACTTCCGATCTGTTCCCAACTATGTCTTTTGACCAAGGTCCAGCCGTGGAAGAAAAGCATAAAGCACAGAAAACTTACAGTGAAGGAAGAGGTCATGCATTCCTTCTTTTCCTTCCAACAAGAACACAGAAATGCAATAAATTAGGAAGCCACGCAGCTCGTCAAGCCCACTGTAAAATTCAATGTGATTATCCAATCTCACTCTACCTTCGAATATACTCTACAGCTCTGCAGTGAGCTACAGATCTGCACCACCTTCTGGGTGAAAATAAATACTTGTTTCCCCTCTAATAGTTCTATTAGTACCTTCCAATCGCCCTCCCCTGATTTCCAGCACCACTGATAAGGGCAAAGTATAGGTGAGTACTCGATGGTCAGTATGGACCAAAGCACTTGTTCCTGTGCGGCGTGGTTCTACGAATTACATCTTTCACATTTACTATGTGTTATACACCACATTTACTGCCGCCACAAAGCAACAAATTTCATGACAGTGAAAATAAACCTAATTTCTGATTCTCATTCTGAGCTAAGGCTTTCCTTGGCCTCAACTGTTCCAAAGAAAACTATCCCAAATTATATAATCTTTCCTCATAGATAAATTTCTCCATTTCCAAACTTCCCAGCAAATCTCCTGCCAGGAGTACACAGCTTCAGCCTAGGTGAGAGTCCATGGTCTTCATACACAAGAAACATGCCTATTGCCAACATTATTCTTTAGCGCATAGACGCAAGAGACTGCAATCTGGTGCAAAAACAAAATTCTAGAGGAACTTAGCAGGTCAGGTAGCATATGCAAGGGAAATGGACTTCTGAAGTTTTGGGTTGAAACCTTTCACCTGTTAAGGTCCCTCTGAGACACCAGAAACCCTCTCTGATCCTCTCTATTCAGTACACCATTTGGTCATTCATTGGTAATATCCTGGTTGTAGAGTGTTGCTTGTACCACATGTTCATAACACCTGTATTTACAGTTATGAGAACTTGCATCATATCAGTAGAGAATGCTGCACTGTGACCGGCATTGGGAAACACGACAATGCTATTCCATGAACTTGCAATAGATAATTTTGTTCCTAAGCAACCCTTACAAACAATAGGGTAGCCATATTGCTGTCTCAGAAGCATCAAAAGGTAGAAATGCAATTTCTGGCCCAGCCCCTAGTATCAGTTATTTAGACCAGAAAACTGCAGGATTATTGTAAAAATCCATTTGGTTACCAAATTTCACAAGGCAGGAAATTTCCTACACTTACATGTATGGCATATATGTATTTCCAGAACCAGTTTAATATACTTGACTCTAAATCACCTAGAAAACCTTTAAGTCCGGTGGAAATTAGACCATAAATCTTAACCTTGCCAGAAACCTCAACTCTTAAAATAAAGAGCTTGCTTAACAGGAAACCAGTGTAGCTCAGTGGGCAAAAGGATGGGTGGACAAGTAAATATGAAAGAGAAGCGGCTTTATTAAACCTAATGTTTTTTCACATAGATTGAAACTGTGCAGTGGAAAAACTGTGACATGCATATCAAGCTACTTCAAGAGAAAGAGACTGAGATTCAAGAGCTGAAGACACTTTTGAATAGGTCAGAACATTTTTCTAGGTCTATACATTACAATTTAAAAGCTTTAACACTGATATCCAAAGTATGGAATTGCATAAATCAGGTATTTCACCTTTATTTACACTCTTGTTTCACCTTATTCCAATTTCTTTCAAATTGGGTAACATGATTGTTATCACTAATTAGGCTGTTTCCTGCTTGAATATGATCAATAATTTTATTTATGGTAGGTATATAATTTGCAGATATATAAACTTACACATCAGTATACTATATTTTGTGCTATGTATTTCTAAACACGGGTTAGTTTAGTCATAGAGCTGTCAAATCTGAACCAAGGTGTTACATGTACAGTCTTTTCTCAAGAGACTTAGGCATATAATATGATTGATTAAGAAAATGTACCGTCAGAGGTGCAATTTTTAAAATAAGACATTAAACTGAGATTTTCTCTGCTTTGGAAACATGCCCAGTCATTTTCATAGAATGGTGGGAAACTTCTCTGGTGCATCAATGAGCTACATAAATTTTCTGGCCATTTGCATCAGGAATTTGGTTGGAACTTCTTTTGAATAATGCTTTTTGAGGGATAAATATTGCTTATGACTCCATGGATAGTTCTCCTGAAAGGAAAAACCATGGTGTAATGTTTCAAAACAAAGGTGCCAGAGAGGGGTGGCATTTTGGAGACAATATAATACTTCAATATTATATTGCCTCTAACCTGTTAAAGCATGAATCTGCAGCCAGATCTACTGCAGTAACAAACAACCTTAATATCTTAACAACACTCAGAAATGAGGGAACACGAACCAATCCTCTTAGAGGGATCAGAAGTGGAGAGAGTGAGCATTTTCAAGTTCCTGGGTGTCAAGATCTCTGAGAATCTAACCTGATCCCAAAATGCAGTTATAAAGAAGGCAAGACGGTGGCTATATTTCATTAGGAGTTTGAGGAGTTTGACTTGTCTCCTAAAACACTCAAAAACTTCTGCAGATGTACTGTGGAGGGCATTCTGACAGGCTGCATCACTGTCTGGTATGGGGGGGGGGCTACTGCACAAGACCAAAAGAAGCTACAGGAAGTTGTAAAATTAGTCAGCTCCATCTTAGTACTAGCCTCTATAGTATCCAAGACATCTTCAAGGAGCAGTGGCTCAGAAAGGCTGCATCCATTATGAAGGTTCCCCATCACCCAGGACATGCCCTTTTCTCACTGTTACCATCAGGTAGGAGGTACAGAAGCCTGAAGACACACACTCAGCAATTCAGGATCAGCTCCTTCCCCTCTGCCATTCAATTCCTAAATGGACATTGAACCCATGGACACTACCTCTCTTTTTTATCTCTGTTCCTACACTATTTCAAATTTAACTATTTAATATATACACTTATTCTAATTGATTAATTTTTTTATATTATCATGTATTGCATTGTCCTGCTGCCACTAAGTTAACAATTTTCACGGCATATGCTGATGATATTAAACCTGACTTTGATTCTGATTCTGAAATGCAGAGCATTTATGAAGGCAGGGGAGTAAAGCTGGTAACTTACTTACTGCCCTAAACAAAATTAATTCTGAAATGCAGAGCATTTATGAAGGCAGGGGAGTAAAGCTGGTAACTTACTTACTGCCCTAAAACAATGAAGCAATGAGAATCCTCCAACTCAGTCTGTCCTTGGCCATCTTCTCTATTGTGCCCTCGGTGTGGTTCAGGGTCCTCAGTTCTGCCTATGGTGCCACTGGTAAGATTTAGAACTAACGTGTAAGAACTAGTGGGATGTTCAGATGACATGATTGCATCTTGCCTGGCAGTCGTATTATAATGAAGCAGCCTTAACATGGTGCTCATTTTCAAAAATTGACATGAAAATATTAGCAACATGTGCAATTGGTTCAATCACCTTTTTGATATAAATCTCAACAGAGTAATACATCACACAGGAATAGCACTCTTTAATAAAACCAAGGCTGAAAATCACTATGGATTACAGTATTTTCAGGATCCATATTTGCTTATGCTATAGAAAGGGCTATGCGGCCCATCCAGTAAAGGCCAGCTCACAGTGCAATCCAAATCCCCCACTAATGTTCCCCGTCAACTATTCTAATATTCATCAAATTCTGTCACCACCATGACTAGCGGCAATTTACAGTGGCCATTTAACCCATCAACCAGCATGCCTTTAGGATAAGGGATGGAACTGGAGCACGCAGAGGAGAACAGGAAAACTCGACACAGCCAGCACCAGAAGTCACAGTTGAACTCGGGACACTAGAGTTACGAGGCAGCAAGTCTGCTAGCTGTGCCACCGTATAGTATTTGCATTGGAGAATGGTTGGAGTTACTTTTACAGCAAAATGCAAAGCTCTCAAATGGATTCAGTTACTGGATATCTGACTCTGTGGATGTGTTTGTCCTCACGTACAGCTGTATCAAATTCTGAATAAATTATAGCTGACATAATGTAACCATGGTAAGTGCACTCTGCCTCAATGCAATCTTGAAATGATTTATTTGGGAAGTAGTGAAACATCTTCAATCACAAATTTTATATTCAGCTGCTCCATGCCATGGAGCTTTGCAATTTCACCAACGTGTCATGGAAGCTTATATCGATCAGGTGTCACAACTCTCAGTGGGTGAGCATTTCAGAGACTGTGAACACAACTCCTTGACATTTTCGAGAGCCGTCAACTGGGATAGGAGTAGACAGTATGGAAAAGTATTTAATTGGAGGAGGGGTAACTATGACACCATTAGGTGGGAACTTGGGAGCGTAAATTGGGAACAGATGTACTCAGAAATGCACAATGGAAATGTGGGGGCTGTTTAGGGAGCTCTTACAGGGGTTCTGGATAGGTTTGTCCCTTTAAGGCAGAGAAAGGTGACTAGAGATATAGAACATCTGGTCAAGAAGAAAAGAAAAGCTTACTTAAGATTTAGGAAGCAAGAATCAAAGTGGCCAGGAAGGAACTTAAGAATGGAATGAGAAGAGCAAGAAGGGGATATGAAAACGCCTTAGCAAATAGGATGAAGGAAACCCTCAAGGTGTTCTACACATATGTGGAGAACAGGAGGGTAACTAGAGTGAGGGGAGGACAGAATTCGGAGGAGCTCCTTAATGAATACTTTGCTTCAGTACTCACCAGTGAGAGGGACCTTGATGTTTGTGAGGTCAGCATAAAACAGGCTGATGGGCTAGAACATGCTGACATCAAGAAAGAGGATGTACTGGAAATTTTGAAAGACATTAGGATAGTTAAGTCTCCTGGGCTGGACAGGATATATCCCATGTTACTACGGGAAGAAGAGGAGGAAATGGCTGTGCCTAGAGTCCTCACTCTCCACAGGAATAGTACCAGAATCAGAATCAGATTTAATACTACCAGCATATGTCATGAAATTTGTTAACTTTGTGACAGCAATACAATAAAATACATGCTAAATAAATTTAGAAAAAACTGAGTTACAGTAAGTATACATATGTCTGTTAAATAATTAAGATAAAATACGTAGTGCAAAGCACAGAAATAAAACAGTAGTGGGGTAGTGTTCATGGGTTCAACGTCCATTTAGAAATCAGATGGCAGAGGGGGAAGAAGCTGTTTCTGAATCGCTGAGTGATTAGAAGGTGGCAAATGTTATTCCTTTGTTCAAGAAAGGGAATAGAAATAATTATAGACTAGCAAATCTTACTTCAATGGTGGGAAAATTATTACAAAAGATTCTTTTATACACTACTTGAGCATTTTGAGAAGCATAGTTTGATTAGGGATAGTCAGCATGGCTTTGTGAAGAGAGGTCATGCCTTATGAGCCTGATTGGATTATTTGAGGAAGTGACAAAACACACTGATGAAGGTAGAGCAGTGCATAAGGTTCCCTATCGTAGGCTCATTCGGAAGTCAGGAGGCATGGGATCCAGGGAATGTTGGCTGTGTGGATTCAGAATTGGTTTGCCCATAGAACACAGAGGGTGATTGTAAATGTTGTGTATTCTGACTGGAGATCAATGACCAGTGGTGTTTCATAGGGATCTGTTCCGGAACCCCTGATCTTTCTTGTTTTCATAAGTGACTTGGATGAAGAAGTGGAAGTGGAAGTTGGTAAGTTTGCAGATGACAAAAAGGTGGATGGTGTTGTGGATAGTGCAGCGGGTATAATTTTAAGGTGACTGGAGGATAGTGGGAGGGGGGATGTTAGAGGTAAGTTTTTACATAATGTGTGGTGGGTGTTTGGATTGCACTGCCAGGGATGGTGGGAGAGGCATTTAAGTGACTCTTAGATAGGCACATGGATGGTAAAAAACTAGAGGACTATGTGGGAGAAAAGGGTTAGATCTTAAATAAGTTAAAAGGTTAGCACAACATCATAAGTCATAGGAGCTGTGCTGTGCCAAGCTGTAATGTACAGGGATTTTTTTTTTTGTGCACATTTTTGATTCATTGATAGTTGCTTCCTTGAAGAATGTTTTTCAGCTACCTAGACCTCTATAAATGGGCTTTATTCTGGAACATAATATGAACATGAAAACTGTAATACTATTAAATGTGTTATCAAAATCCACAATAAAAAACACAGCACAAAATGGTATCAAAACTACCAAAGAAGTACAGCATCTATTTTCTCCCCATATGAATGTTATCATAGGAGGAATGTCAGCTGTTCAAATGATAGAAAGCTTGCCCATAAGACCACTTTCTGGCTTCCAATCCCTTATCAGTGGCTTGAGCATTACAATCTAGGCATCTGCAGATACTGGAAATCTGATCAACACACACAAAATGTGCGATCCTACGTGACTCCCTTGTCCATTTGTCCCTTCCCACTGATCTCCCTCCTGGCACTTATCCTCGCAAGTGGAACAAGTGCTACACTTGCCTCTACACCTCCTCCCTCACTACCATCCAATGCCCTAAACAGTCCATCCAGGTGAGGTGACACTTCACTTGTGAGTCTATTGGGGTCGTATATTCTGTACTCCCGGTGTGGCCTCCTCTACATCAGTGAGACCTGACGTAGATTGGGAGACTGCTTTGCTGAGCACCTATTCTTCGTCTGCCAGAACAAGCAGGATCTCCCAGTGGCCACCCATTTTAATTCCATTTCCCATTCTGATATGTCCATCCATGGCCTCCTCCACTGTCGTGATGAGACCACACTCAGGTTGGTGGAACAACAACTTATAATCCGTTTGGGTAGCCCCCAACCTGATGGCATGAACATCAATTTCTCAAACTTCTGGTAATGCTCCCCCCCTTCTCCATTTCCCATCCCCTTTTCCCTTTCTCACCTCATCTCACCAATCATCTTCCCAGCTCTTTACTTCATTCCTCCCCCTTCAGGTTTCACCTGTCACCTGGTGGTTCATTTTTCCTTCCCCCACCTTTTAAATCTATTCCTCAGCCCTTTTTCTCCAGTCCTGCTGAAGTGTTTCAGCCTGAAATGTCAACTGTACTTTTCCCCTTGCTGGCCTGCTGAGTTCCTCCAGCGTTTTGTGCATTTTCCAGGGGTTCCCAACGGGGGGTCCACAGACCCCTCAGTTAATGGTAGAGGGACCATGGCGTAATAAACAAGATTGGGAACTCCTGGTCTAGACAAACGTCCCACTGTAGTCAGGTGAGCTTCACTCTTGGTCTTGCCCTTTGGATGAGATGTGAAGTCTAACCCCATCTGTTGCAAGGTGCATGCACCTGTTACCGAGGCATTATTAAGAAGAAAAGTAATGTGATGTGCTAGCCAATGTTTAACCCTAAATCAATATTTTTAAGAGATATTTTCTGATCCTTATTACATCATTGACTATAGGAGCTTGCTGTGCATATCCTACAGGATAACACTTTAAATGTATTTCATGGAAATGTACATTCAATGGAATTACAGTCATTATGGTTGTTACGGAGATGAATGTATTTTAACTTGATTGTAAGGAACCCTACTTATTACTAGAGCTTAGCTTTAGCTGACAGCAGTGCATGTTTGTTTTAAATAGACATCAATTCAGGTAGAATTCCCAGAAATGATAATCTAACGATAATTGAAAGCTAACAGCTTGAATTGTAGATAACGGAAACACTCAGTACAATAAGACAAAAGGGGTGAGAATAGTATTGAATCAGAGGCACTGAGCCACAGAGTGATTGGGAAAACTTCTGGTGTTAGAGATGTGGAATGAATAGAAGCAACGTCCCTTCATAGGTCACGAGCTTCACTGAATCAGAATCGGTATCATGGGAATGACGATATTTTAAGTCTTTTTAACCAATGGGCTATTTCTGCTTGGAAATTTGACTGTACGAAACAAGCTTGCTCATGTCAACATCAATCTCAATGTACACTCAGTGGCTACTTTATTATCAACATCTTCTGCTGCTGTAGCCCGTCCACACCAAGGTTCAACATGCTGAGCATTCAGAGATGACCTTCTCCACACCACTAAAGTTATTTAAGTTACTATCACCATCCTGTCAGTTTGAACCAGTTTGGCAATTCTCATCTGACCTCTCTCACTAACAGGGCATTTTTGCCCACAGAGCTTTGTTTTTGGACAATGTTAGTTGAGGGATAAATATAGGCCAGGACATTCAAAGCTTGCTTATCTCTAATAATGACAGCTTGATATCTCATTGAAAATACATAATTAAACTGGAAAAAGTACAGAGAGTGACTCGGTTATAGGGAGAGTTTGGGCAATCCAGGACTTAATGCCTTGGAACATGGGAGAGAGAGCTGTGACCTTACAGAGATGTATAAAATCACGCAGAGTTTAGATAGGGTGAAGGCACATATCCTTTCTCAGGGTAAAATCAGGAGAGTATAGCTGGGAGGTGAAAATCTTTAAAAGGGACCTAAGGGGCAATTTGTTCACGCAGAAGGTAGTGCCTATATGAAACAAGCTGCCTGAGAAAGTGATCGAGCCAGGTACAATAACAACATTCATAAGACATTTGGATATGTACAATGGCAGGAGAAGTTTAGAGGGATATGGGCAACTGGGACCAGCTTGGGACTAGTGCCCTGGTAGGCATGGACAAGTTGGGCTGAAGGGCCTGTTTCTATGTAGCATCACTCTATGACCCTAAAAGATGACACTTCCAACTGTAAGCTACTGATTCTAAACACCATTTTGAATTATGAATCAAAGCACTCGAGAAAATTGAATTCAAGTTCTTTATATCTAAAGTGAGAGCGAAGGGGTGAGAAAGGGAGATGTTTGTGGATTATTCTTTTTTCTTTTTCAATCTTTTTATTAATTTCAACATCATACACATTACAAAAAATAAGTACAGAGCGATTGGGATTGTATTAATTAATAATAATTGTTATACAAGTATACAGTCAAGTAACACATAGTTAGTAAACCTCCCAAAATCTCACAAATTAGCAATAGAATATATAAAAAGTATACATAAAAATACAAAAATATCATAAAAAGAGGAAAAGAAAAAAATACATATTCCATTAAAAAAAACTAACCTACCCAAACTAAAAGAGAACTATGGAAAAGAAAAAGAAAAAGAAAGGGCTATTCTGATACCTCAGATAGAACCAACAGTGTCGCCACTTCCACTCCTCTCCCCATATATTGAAATCACAAAATAGATTTGGAAAGGGTGGGTTATTGTACAATGTTCTATTGCATTCACTAATTCTCAGCAAACAAAGCAATCTATGCCTGCATGCTGCAAGCCAAACAACATTCAGTCATGGGCTAATAAACTACAGGTAACATTTGTCCACAACAGTACCAAGCATTAACATTCCCAAAGAAGAAGCCAGACTTGTTAAATAGAAACATAGAAAACCTACAGCACAATACAGGCCCTTCGGCCCACAATTCTGCACTGAACATGTAGTTACTTTAGAAATTACCAAGGGTTACCCATAGCCCTCTATTTTTCTAAGCTCTATGTAACTATCCAGGAGTCTTGTAAAAGACCCTATCGTATCCACCTCCACTACCGTCGCTGGCAGCCCATTACCACTCTCTGCATAAAAAAAACTTACCCCTGACATCTCCTCTGTACCTACTTCCAAGCACCAAATATTTCCAGCATTTTCTGTTTCTATTTTAGGTTTCCAGCAATTGGTTTTTGTTACCGTCACCATGTTCCTCTTCCTCAATATGCTAGATTACCATTGACCGGAAACTCAACTCAGCATCTGTATGAATTTTGTGACTAAAAGAGCAAGCCACAGGGTAGGAATTCAGCATTGAGTTCCTTTCCACCATCTATTGGGCACAAATCAGGAATGCACTCGTCTGGATTAATGTGTGTTAACAATTGTGAAGAAGCTCTGTACTATCCAGGAATAGTAGCCACGACTGGTAAGTAGTAACTGCAGTGTGTACCATCTACAAAACTCACAGTAGTTACTCCCCCAGACTACTCCGAAATCACCAACAAAAAGGACAGAGTACAAGAGAGCAACACCATCTTCAGGTTCCTCTCCAAATCACATGCTTCCCTGCCTTGGAAATTTATGACCTGACACCGCAAGATTACCCGATAAATGTTCTACTTTTACTCTCTAATGGATGGAAACAGCCTCTGTCTGAATATGTGGTGAGTACATCTGATAGACAAGTTCTCACACCTGGGCAATCCATCATTTCAGCTAGCTTTCAAATGCAGCTATCAGTCATTACAAGTGCTACAGGAGAAAATCTTGCTAAATTTAATAAGAGTATAAATTTGTGCCAGTGAAACATCTTAAGTAAGTATAATAAATTTAATTAAGACTCCAATGGAATTTTCTTCTAAAAGCAAAAATATGCCTAAGTTTAATTGCTGAAAATATTCAGCAGGACAGACAGCATGTGTTGAGAGAATAATGGAATTAACATTTTAGATCAATGACCTTTCATCAGAAATGAAATATTTTTACCTTAAGGCAGAAACATGAGCTGAGACAAGGAAGGAAGACTGAGGAAAATGAAGTCCAATTATATGGTACACAACAGACAAATAATGCATCACTAGTAAGTATGAGACCAAATATGTATGCTTAAAGCTTTTTCAAATAGGTAAATTATTGAATAGGTAAACTTGAATCAAATAAAAAATTGAGAATACATTCAAGATTTCAATTCTATAGAGTCATGGAAAAGTACAGCACAGAATCAGGCCCTTCAGCCCATCTAGTCCATGCCGAGTCATTCAAACTGCCTCTCCCATTAACCAGCACCGGGACCATAGTCTTCCATACCTCTAACATCCATGCACCTATCCAAACTTCGTTTAAATGTTGAAATCGGGCTTGCATGCACCACTTGCACTAGCAGCTCATTCCACACTCTCACGACCCTCTGAGTGAAGAAATTTCCCCTCATGTTCCCTTTAAACTTTTCACCTTTAACCCATGACCTCTAGTTGTAGTCCCACCTAACCTCATAGGAAAAACCGTGCTTGCATTTATCCTATCTATACCTCTCATAATTTCATTTATCTCTAAGTGACAGGCAATAACTATCTCCAACAAGGGGGAACGTCGACTCAGTCCATGAGGGGGCTGCGTTGGGCACTTTCATGCCTTACAAGGCACATATTGGAAGTCTGTGTGGGGCGCCACTTCTCGCACAGACACTAGAGCAATGTGTGGTTAAGTGCCTTGCTCAAGGACACAAACACGCTGCCACAGCTGAGGCTCAAACTAGTGACTATCAGATCACCAGACGAACGCCTTAACCACTTGGCCACGTGCCCAAGAAGATAGGCTCTAACCATCATCCCTTGACATTCAATGGCATCACCATCACTAAATCCCCTACTATCAACATCCTGGGGGTTACCATTGACAGGAAACAGAACTGGTCTAGCCATATAAAGACCGTGGCTACCAGAGCAGGTCAAAGGCTAGGAATCCTGCAGTGTGTAACTCACCTCCTGACTCCCTAAAGCCTGTCCACCATTTACAAGGCTCAGGTCAGGAGTGTAATGGAATACTCGCCACTTACCTGGATGAGTGCAGCTCCATCAACACTCAAGAAGCTTGATATAATCCAGTACAAGGAAGCCCACTTGATTGGCACCCCTTCCACAACCATCCAGTCCCTCCACCATCGACGAACAGTTGCAGCAGTGAGTACGTTCTACAAGATGCACTGCAACAACGCACCAAAGTTCCTAAGGCAGCACCTTCCAGACCCACAATCACTACCATCTAGAAGGATGAGAACAGCAGATACCTGGGAACACCACCAGTTGGAAATCCCCATCCAAGTCACTCGCCATCCTGACTTGGAAATATATCGCTGTTCCTTCATTGTCGCTGCATCAAAATCATGGAATTCCCTCCCTAACAGCACTGTGAGTGTACCTACACCTCAGGGACTGCAGTGGTTCAAGAAGGCAGCTCATCACCACGTTCTCAAGGGCAACTAGGGATGGGCAATAAATGCTGGCTTAACTGGCAATGCCCACATCCCGTAAATGAACAAATAAAAAAAAGTTCCCTCAATCTTCTATGTTCCAAAGAATAAAGTCCTAAGCTATTCAATCTTTTCTTATAACTCAGGTCCTCCAGTTCTGGCCACATCTGCACTTTTTCAACCTTATTTATATATTTCTTGTAGCTAGGTGACCAAAATTTCACATGATATTCCAAATTTGGCCTCACAAATGTCTTATACAACTTCTACATAACATCCTATCTCCTGTACTCAATATTTTGATTTATGAAGGCCAATGTACCAAAAGCTTTCTTTATGACCTTATCTACCTGTGTCACCACTTTTAATGAATTATGGAACTGTATTCCCAGATCCCTTTATTCTACCACACTCCTCAGTGCCCTACCGTTCACTGTGTAAGACCTACTCTGGTTGGTCCTACTGAAGGGCAATATTTCATAGTTTCTGCATTAAATTCCATCTGCATTTTGCAGCCCATCTTTTCAGTTGGTCTAGACCCTGCTGCAAGCTCTGATAGTCTTCCTTACTGTCCACTACACCCCTAAACTTGATGTCATCCACAAATTTGCTGATCCAGTTATAACCACATTATATCCAGATCATTGATACAGCTGACAAACAACAACGCACCCAGCACTGATCACTGCGGGACTCCACGGGTCACAGGCCACCAGTATCAGAGAGTGGTAGTATCCATATCTACTACCACTCTCTGGATTTTCCCACAAAGCCAATGTCTAATCCAATTTTGTGAACATGTGGCCAAGTGGTTAAGGCATTGGACTAGCGACCTGAAGATCGTGAGTTCAAACCCCAGCCGAGGCAATGTGTTGTGTCCTTGAGCAAGGCACTTAATCACACATTGCTCAGTGACGACACCAGTGCCAAGCTGTATGGGTCCTAATGCCCTTCCCTTGGACAACATTGGTGTCGTGGAAAGGGGAGACTTGCAGCATGGGCAACTGCTGGTCTTCCATACAACCTTGCCCAGGCCTGCACCTTGGAGAGTGATCCATGGTCTCGCAAGACTAACCGATGCCTTTACTAATCCAATTTACTGACTCATCTTGAATGCCGAGCGACTGAACCTTCTTGACCAACTTCCCATGCAGGACCTTGTCAAATGCCTTACTAAAGTCGATGTAACAACATCCACTGCCTTGTCTTCATCCACTTTCCCGGTAACTTCCTCAAAAAACTCTATAAAATTGATTAGACATGACTTACTATGCACGAAGACATGCTGATTATCCCTAATCAGTCCACGTCTATCCAAATACTCATATATCCCATCTCTTAGAATACTTTCCAATAATTTTCCCAGTACTGATGTCAGGCTCGGAAGCCTATTATTTCCTGGTTTATTTTTAGAGCATTTCTTAAACAGAGGAACAACATTAGCTATCCTCCAACCCTTCGGTACCTCACCTTTCACTGAAAATGATTTTAAAATCTCAGCTAGGGCCACTGCAATTTCTACACTTGCCTTGCACAGGGTCTGAGGGAACACCTTGTCAGTCCCTGGGGATTTATCCACCCTGATTTGCCACAGAGTAGCAAACACCTCCTCCTCTGTAATCTGTACAGGGTCCCTGAAGTTGATTTGCTTTGCCTCACTGCTATAGACACTGTGCCCATCTCTTATAGGCAGAACCTTCTTGACTTTTTAAAGTAAATGCTATATCCTTATAACCTATTTGTAAGAAATTAATTCCATTTTGAGCCTCTGAACTCTTAGTAAAGTTCAACATTAAAATAGTTAACGGTTAATTTGGAGAGTGATTTCTGTTAGCCCCATGAAACTCTGTTTCACAATATGAGTTCTTTCTTTGTAAATCAAGCACTGAGAAATTTCATGCTCTATGGTTGAACCTTTTTCGTATAATGTTAGGTTTAGCAAGTTGTACAGAATATAATAGCATGGATCGATCTTCAGTTTTCCTGAGAGGAACTGGTGTATGCACACCACTCAGATGGGGGTATAACTACACGTCCATGCATGAAGATGAGGCAGTCCGTTGGACTTGCTGCCATTTGGACATAGGCATCATTTAAAGGACAAGAGAAAGAAATTATGATCATTTAAAGATCCACCCCAGCTCAGCATTTGTAAATTTATTATCGATGTACAGTACATACTATATATGTCACCTTATACTATCCTGAGACTCACTTTCTTGCAGGCATTCAAGTAGAGCAAATTAATACAAAAACTACACACTAAGACTGACAAACAACAAACATTGAAAAGAAGACAAACTTACAAATACAGTAATAATAATAAGTAAACAAACAATAAGTAAGCAGGTAAATAAATAAATAGTGTGACGAAAGAGGGTTACAAAAGTACACATAGACTAAGATGTTAACTGTCCTGTGCTAGCACCAGTGGGATCAACAGTTGATCTGCCACCTGTCTTCAGGAGAGAGAGATAAGTAAGACAATGGAGCAGCATTTGGAAATGTTAATGAAGAGACGAGAGAGTTTAACGGAAGGAGACACCGGTCTGAGTATTGTCAAGACCGGCTCCTTTTGAACCCTGAACTGTTTGAAGTGTGATGGACAGGCGATACCCCAGCAGGGGGATTAAAAGGGGCAGGTTCGCTAAGACACGACACATATGACACCACGAGGTAACGAGACCCTGGAAGCGGTGCGCCCCCACAAGTTGGTGGGAGTTTTGGAGGTCTGATCGCGGGACCAGCCATAGACGCACAGGGTGGAAAGATACGGTCGGCGGGAACCTGGTGTGTGTCCACCCTTGCCTGGGTGCCGGGTTCACCGCTGAAGAACGATCGTGTCTGGAATGGAGGGGTCACAGTCGGTGACCTCAGAAGACATTACAAAGGGCTCGCCCGAAAGCTGACTGTGAGGAATATCGAAGGTCTGTTTGGAATCCGATTTGAATATTCATTCGTTCTCTCTCCCCCCGCCACAACGGCACAACAGTGATTACTGTGAACTGAACTGAACTCAATTGAACTGAACTTTGTGTCACTTGAAACTGGTCATTTACCCCTAGACAGCGATAGAGCGTGATTGATTCTATTATCCTAGTTCTGTGTACATGTGTGTTTATCATTGCTGAACTGTTGCATTTATTATCCTTTTGATTAGAGTACTGTGTTGCTTATTTCTTTAATAAAACTTTCTTAGTTCCAGTAATCCAGACTCCAACTGAGTGGTCCATTTCTGCTGGTTTGGCAACCCAGTTACAGGGTACGTAACATAAGTGGGGTTCTCGTCTGCGATTTTGAACGCTAAATTTGGGACGGGGTAAATTGATTGGGTTAAAATTCCCGAAAGAAAGAAAAGACAAACAGCAGAAATGGAGATTGAGGAATTTATAAAGGCGCCAACCTTGGAGGCATTAGAGGATGTCAGGAAAGTGGAATTGGCAGCTGTGGCCAAACGGTTGAATCTTGTTAAGGGAAAGTCGACAATGAGGAGAGAGGAGATACACAGAGCTATCGTAGAGCACTATGTATCTAAAGGTGTGTTTCCCCAAGGTGAGCTGGGGGTGGTGTCTATTGGAAAACCTGGTGGAGGCGCAGTACAGGTGCAGCTTGAAAAACTGAGACTCGAGCACGAGTTCCGGGTACGGCAGCTAGAACACGAAGAGAAACAGTTAGAACGGCAACAAGAAGAGAGAGAGAGACAGTTAGAACAGCAAGAGAGAGAGAGGCAGTTGGAGCAAGAAGAGAGGCAGAGGGAAAGGGAATTCGAGCTGGAGAGGTTAAAGATGATGGCAGAGCAGGGGCCCATGCCGAACCAAGGTGGAGGGTTCCGGGCGACCCAGGAGGTTAGGCTGGTTCCCCCATTTGACGATACCGATGTGGATCGGTACTTTCTGCATTTCGAAAAAGTTGCTGCAAGTCAGGACTGGCCGAGGGATAAGTGGGCTGTTTTGCTTCAGAGTGTACTGAAAGGGAAAGCCCAACAAGCTTATTCGGCTTTGTCCGCGGAAGATGCCCAGAGGTATGAGGTGGTGAAAGAGGCCATCCTCAGGATTTATGAGTTGGTCCCGAAGGCATACCGGCAGAGGTTCCGGAATGCGAGGAAGCAGTGGGACCGCACGTATTTAGAGTTTGCCCGTGAGATGTAGACATATTGTGAGCGTTGGTGCGCCTCGAAGGGGGTAGATGGGGATTATGACAGACTGCTACAGCTGATCCTGATTGAGCAGTTTAAAGGTTGTGTCCCTGAGGGTATGAGACCCTACCTAGATGAGAAAGAGGCAGCCACGTTAGCCGCAACTGCTAAGTTAGCGGATGAGTATGCGTTGACGCATAAAATGAAGTTTTCCCCGAGTAAAGGCTACCAGAAGGGTAGTCAGGACGGCGGGGAGAGTCCACCGGAAAAGTCAGAAAGTAAGCCGGGGACTAGTGAGAAGGATAAGGTAGACCGGGAGCAGTCTGGCAGGAAGTCTCCTGGGATCGTATGTTATAATTGTGGGAAAGTCAGACACTTTGCGTCCAGGTGCTTTGCCCCAAAGAAGGAGATGGGGAAAGGAAAAACGGCGATTTCAACTGGCTGTATCGAGCTGGTAAACGAACCGCTAGGAGAGGAAAGGTCTGCCAAAGTTCAGGAAGGGCGCGAGAGGTTTATCTCGGCTGGATTGGTGTTGGTGAAGGAGGGGTTAAACCCAGTTCCAATACGGATCTGGAGAGACACGGGAGCGTGTCAGTCATTGATACTGAAGAGTGTATTAGAGTTTAGTTCAGAGACCCAGACTGGGGAGGTCAGGGTCAAAGGTATTGGGGAAGGGACAGAAGCAGTACCCTTGCACCAGATACACAGACAAAGCAACTTGGTCTCTGGACTAGTCACGATCAGGGTGAGGCCCGAATTACCGATGAAAGGCGTGGAAGCCTTGCTCGGTAATGACCTCGCCGGGGGAATTGTGTTCCCGGCAGTGAGATTGACAGGGCCGCCTGTCAGCATTGAGGCCCCGCCCACGGACTCACAGGTTCATCCTGTTTGCGCAGTAACTCGCTGTATGTCCAGAGAGACTGCTGAGACGTTTCTACCAGCCTTGTACGAGGAGGGGGTAGAAAGTGAAAAGGAGGAGCGTAATTAAACAGGAGGAAGTGGGGAAATTAAGGTAGATTTATCATTAGAAAAGAAGGACTTTATACAGGCACAGGAGCGAGACGAGGAAACAGCTCTCTGTGAAACAGAATTAGGAAGGGGGCCAGTGAGTTATGGTGTGAAGGGGGAGGTGCTAAGGAAGGAAGGGAGACTAAGTACCGTAGATGAGGAACGGGGGGTGGTGCAAAAGAGTTATGGGGATGAGATTTTTAACCTGGCCCACAAGGTACCCCTCGGTGGACATTTTGAGGTGCTGAAGGAAACAGTCGGCAGAGCCATGAGAGAGTTTTTCTGGCTGCACAGGAGGAAGGATGTTATTGATTATTGCAGACGCGAACTGAGACAGTCACAGGCTTTTGATATGCTAACAAACCTAGTCGGTGTTAGCGCGGAAATCAAGGAAGCTAGGGTGCCACCTGATAAGGGGAAAAACCATTTTGAAAAGATGAGTATGGTACCGACCAGATGGGAGAAGGCTATTGTTTAGGCCAGCTCTGCTGATAAGGTCTCTCCCTTAATCCCCGAACAAAGCGACCCTTTAGGAGAACTAATTAAATGGCTCGCACACGTGTGTTTGATTGTCCCGAGGCGATGCAAAGAACTGGGACTTTGGGTGGTGTTTGACACGCTAGGTCAGCCTAGTGAGCAACATCCCTATAGAATGAGTAATTCAGTGACAAAAGGGCTAAAGAACACAGAAGTGTATACTGGCGATGTAATACGGCTGTCTGAAGCCAGCTTGATAGTGAACCTTGAAAAAAATGAGTTCGGCCACGCGAAGGTCACTTATCTGGGAATTGTGGTAACACAGGGGCAGCTGGCAGCGATGCAAGCTAAGGTGCGGGCTATCTCTGACATCCCAACCCCGACAGACAAGAGGGCCCTCAGAAGGCTCTTGGAGATGGTGGGGTACTGTAGGAAGTTTTGCAATAACTTTGCGGGTACTACCCCTCTCCCTCCTACTAAGCCCTTGCGAAAGGAAACTAAGTTGGGATGGGACGACCTTTGTTATCGTGGTCTGGGACGAAACCCAATGAGAGGTTACACTGGTCACAATTCATCAGTGTTTTCAACCACTATGAAGTTTGCTAAGTTGGAGCCTGGTTTAGAGGATTATTAAAATAACACATATAAAGGGAACGGAAAGTGCGATTGCTGACTGTCTGTCAAGGTGTTGACAACTTAAAATTCTCTGTATTAGCCAAATAGCTGATGAAGATGTATATTTGTGTGTATCTAATAATGTATTCATGCTTATAATTTTTACCCCGGTAAAAATCCTTAAAGGAGAGGGGTGTGACGAAAGAGGGTTACAAAAGTACACGTAGACTAAGATGTTATCTGTCCTGTGCTAGCACCAGTGGGATCAACAGTTGATCTGCCACCTGTCTTCAGGAGAGAGAGATAAGTAAGACAATGGAGCAGCATTTGGAAATGTTAATGAAGAGACGAGAGAGTGTAACGGAAGGAGACACCGGTCTGAGTATTGTCAAGACCGGCTCCTTTTGAACCCTGAACTGTTTGAAGTGTGATGGACAGGCGATAATCCAGCAGGGGGATAAAAAGGGGCATGTTCGCTAAGACACGACACACACGACACCACAAGGTAATGAGACCCTGGAAGCGGTGCGCCCCCACAAGTTGGTGGGAGTTTTGGAGGTCTGATCGCGGGACCAGCCATAGACGCACAGGGTGGAAAGATACGGTCGGCGGGAACCTGGTGTGTGTCCGCCCTTGCCTGGGTGCCGGGTTCACCGCTGAAGAACGATCGTGTCTGGAATGGAGGGGTCGCAGTCGGTGACCTCAGAAGACATTACAAAGGGCTCGCCCGAAAGCTGACTGTGAGGAATATCGAAGGTCTGTTTGGAATCCAATTTGAATATTCATTCGTTCTCTCTCCCCCCGCCACAACGGCACAACAGTGATTACTGTGAACTGAACTGAACTCAATTGAACTGAACTTTGTGTCACTTGAAACTGGTCATTTACCCCTAGACGGCGATAGAGCTTGATTGATCCCATTATCCTAGTTCTGTGTACATGTGTGTTTATCATTGCTGAACTGTTGCATTTATTATCCTTTTGATTAGAGTACTGTGTTGCTTATTTCTTTAATAAAACTTTCTTAGTTCCAGTAATCCAGACTCCAACTGAGTGGTCCATTTCTGCTGGTTTGGCAACCCAGTTACGGGGTACATAACAATAGCCACTTAATTAATTAATTTATTGATTGATTAATTAATCCTGAGTTGCAGAGTCCATGAAAATGTTTCCATAGGTTGCGGAATCAGTTCAGAGCTCCAATTCCATTAGAAAATTACAAGGAATTTTAATGTGATTAATCAAATAATTTTAACATCATAAAATAAACAAGGAAAGCATACCCCATATGTTCCTTAAAATTTTGAATCAATGGGAAAACCAAAAAACTGCAAATGAAATGATCAAAAATTGGAAATGAAAAATAAAAACAAAAATACTGGAAATAACAAGTCAGACAGCAACCATGGGAAAAAAATAAAGTTTTGATTGAATACCCTTCATCAGAATTGTGAAAATGAGAAAACAGATTTGGTTTAATTTACATTCAAGATGAAGGAAGGATGGATAGGACAGTGTGAAGCCAAGGTTGCCTGGGTTACTTCTATATTTATCAAACTGTCAAGCTGATATGTTTATACGGGGAAGCCTGAGGGAGAGAAAGAGAGTTAAAGTTATGAAATACAGGTCAGAGGTGTTCCTCAGAACTGAAACAGAACAGGGAAGGCTGGAAATATCCAACAGATTAGGCAGTTTTTGGAAAGAGAAACATTGTGTTAATATTACAGATAGATAAATTTATAGTAGAACTGCCACTTCTAATACACATAAAAGAAGCAAATTATCTAACATTGTTGAATTCTATATTGAATCCAAAAGATAAGATTCTGTTTCCTGGAGCCTACACAGGGCCTTTTTGTTGGAGGCCACAGACAGCTCAGGGTTGGAATAAGAAGTGGAGTTAAAGTGAGGAAAGTTCAATGCTCTGGGCTACTCCTGCAGAGGAATAGAACTACTCTGCAGAGTGGTCAGCCAGTCTGAGCGTGGCTTCTCCAAGGCAAAGACAACCCCATCACAAGCACAAATGAATGTGCAAGTGTAGAAGGATCATACATGTGGAAGGGCATGACAGGAACAAAACACAAAGTAATTATAAATAAAGTGCCTACGTGGATAAGTTGTGGCACAAGGCTACATGACTTCTGAGCAACAAAGCAAGTGTGAAATAGACAGAGCTATGCCTCCATCAAACAACAAATCAGGTCAAAATTCTGCACTACTGCCACATTCAAGTGCAAGAGGTCGTGGACAATTAAGCAGTTAACAGGAGTATGAAACTTCTAAATCATTTCCATTTTCAATGAAGATGGACCCTTACACATAATTGATAGATATATAGCAGAGAAATAGACCTTTCAGCTCAATTCATCCATCTCTGGAACAACAGTTCCAGTTGTTACAATAATAGTATCTACCCAACACTGTACACATGTCACGTATACAAAAAGTAAAGCAAATACAATCCAGATAATTACCAGCCAGTTACTCTGCTCTCAAATATTATTAAAGTAATTGAAGGTGTGTTGATGGCATTACTCGGTGGCATTTTCCAATAATTATTGATGTTCATTTTGGGCTTCACCAGGTATGTTCAGCTCCAGATCTTATTACAGTGCCGGTCCAAGGAGGTGAATTCCAGTCCCACAGTGAGCGTGTTCCTCACGACATCACAGTAGCTTTTGAAGAAGTGCAGAATGAAGGAGCTCTGGTAAGGCTGATGCCAATGGGAATCAAGGGGGAATACTGTATTCAGTGGAGTCATGTCTAAGAATAAAGAGGGTAGATGTGGTTGTATTCAATCCTCTCAGCTTGAGACAATTGCTCTAGAAGTTCTAAGGAGAGTGCCCTGGGCCTGACCATGTCTTCCTTCCTTCCATAATGAAATCAAGAAAATAAGTATTCCACGATGACTACAAATAGAATTTGCAGTTCTCATGGACTACCTATTTTCTTGGACTTGTCATTAGTGCAAGAGTCAAAGGAAAGTAGAAGGGCCTGGTAGCAACAAAGCCCGATGTAATTTAAAATGAAGTGTTAACATGGAAAAGTTGTGACACGGGGCTACATGTTTGCAAAGCAATAAAGGAAATGTGAAATAGACGGAGGTAAGTGTCTGTCAAACAACAGATCAGGTCAAAATTCTGCACTGCTGCTGCAGGCAAGTATAAATGGTGGTGGTCAATTAAACAGTTAACAGGAGAAGGAAATCCCTCAGAAAGTTAAATGATCCATGCCCACATGTGGTAGGATGTGGTCACCATTCAGTAATGAACCAATAAGTGAGAAGTACTATTCATATCACACAGATCCAGGCAGTGGCCATCTCCAACAAGAGGGAATCACGTCCATTGCTGTTACTTCAACATCTGATGAAGTACAAGCTAGAATAGTGATGAACAGAGGAATTTTGGAGTTCAAGTGCATCTTTCCCTGAAAGTGGCAATGCGGGTAGACCTGCTGGTGTCATGTTTACCGTTGTGTCTGTGCACGGCTACATATCAATTAAATAAAGGCACGCACACAGGAGATGGCTTTAACTGGCGTATTCACATTGCAGCGAGAGAGAGAGAGAGAGATGCACATGTGTAGGCAACAGCACATGCACAGAAAACAGATTAATACATAGTGCTAAGAAGGAGGGGTCATTGTTTTAAAAGAAATAGATCCATACATTACACTACCTCCCCCTTTAGATAAATGCACCATAAAAATGTATATGTATAAAACTTTCAATTTCCCTTTCATAAACCCATATTCCAAATAAACACTTTCACAATAGCAGTCCATAGCTAACTACACAGTTCTAAAAGGTTCAGTCTTTTGGGTCGCGCTCTGTTTCTTTCAGGGTGGTGCCTCTGGACCTGTGGAGTGGCGTCAGGTTTGGTAGGTGTCTCGCGTAAGACATTGTTCTTGGTTTCCAGCGCCACGTTGCAGTCAGTGACATCATCACTGAGAGGTAAGTCTGGTGACTGTAATGTGTCTGTCTTGTTGGATGCAGTCGACTCAAGTGTGTTCTTTGGTTGAGCATCCAGTATCTGGTCCACATGACATCTCCATATTTGATCTCCAACCTCCACTGTGTGCACCAATAGTCTAGTTCTTGTAGCTCTCCTATTGGTTGTCTACTTATCTTCTTGTTAATTACTCGCTAGGACTTCCTGTCCAACCTCAAAGCATCTTGCTGCTTCACTTGGCAACTGGTTGAACTGTTTGTTCTGCACTTCCCTCCATAGATCTGGTTTCAGGAGGTCTATGTGAGATCTCAGATTCCTGTTCATGAACAGCATTGCAGGTGTTTGATGTGTCGTCACATGAACAGAGTTCCAATACACAAAAAGGATGTTCACCTTGTGCTATAGAGAAATGTCCTCCTTGTCCACCACTTTAATGTTTGGATAAACCTTTCAGCTAACCCATTCATTATTGGGTGGTGAGGAGCTGACCTGAAATGTCTGATGCCATTTTTCTTCATGAACAGTCGGAATTCTCCTGACATGTATTGTAGTCTGTTGTCACTTAAAATTCGTTCTGGTAAACCATTTCAAGCAAAGGAGACAGTCTTTGCTAACATAGTTGACTTCATTGGTATAACCTCCGGTCACTTCGAATGAGCATCATGGAGTCCACAAATGGCCCAGCAAAGTCAATATGTACTCTTTGCCATGGTGAAGACAGCCACTCCCACGAGTGTGACCATGCCTCTGGGGGTGCATTTTGAACTCTCTGGCATCCTGAATAGCTTTCGGCCAAGTTTTGATCTGCTTATCTACTCCCTTCTCAAAAGCCTTCTGATTAGCATTAAGCAGCTGTGACAGTCTCTGGTTGGTGCTACCATTTGGGCTGCAGTTGCCTGTTGTTGCCACACTGAGAGCTTTGATTGAGTGCCAGTCTAATTGGATTTTTCTCAACCATTCATATCCAAAAAGTGCTAGCCCTCCACTTTTCATAAGCTCTAGCGACTGTGTTAGGCCTCCATGTGTCACATTTACCTTCAGTTTGCCTTTGGGAGACACTTTTTCACCTGTGTAAGTCTTTAGCATCACCGAGGTCTTCTCTAATGGTACCTTAGAAAACTGTCATTTGTAGTCAGCCTCTGGAATTATGGAAAACGCTGTATCCAGCTCCATTTTCAGTTTTACACCAAACACATCTATTGTAATCCAGATGATTTGTGATCAGTTATACTAGCAGTTCCAGGCATGACAGTTCACCTTTGTCAGACTCTGTGCTGTCTGATTCTGTTTTACATTCGGTAAATTTATACATTTGTTTAGTTTTTTGTTTGAGACATCCGAGTTCACCAATGGAGTCACGTACTTCACCCGGAAGTGCATTGATGACGTAGTGTCCCAGAAGTTGGTCAGGGTCTTCCCGAACCAGAAATCCCGGATCAATAGTTCCATGTGAGCAGCACTTACCACGTGACCCAGAGCTTATGCTGCAGGCGATCAGCTGGAGCTCAAGAAAAGTAGCTACGATCTGCGTAAAGCTATCAAGGTTGCGAAACAACAATACAGGAACAAGATTGAGTCAAGATTCACAATGAATGGCACACATGGTTTGTGGCGAGGGCTGCATACCATCACAGACTTCAAAGCCAAACGTTGTGGTGCCGCCAACATCGCGGCCTCTCTCCCAGATGAGCTCAATCGCTTTTATGCTCAGTTTGATGTTGCTAATTCTGAGCCTCCAAGGAAAGCCACCGCTACAACCTGCAGCCTGGTCATCTCTGAGGCTGAGGTACGCAGATGTTTCCAACGAGTGGCCAGTCACAAGGCTGCGGGATCAGACGGCATCCCAGGGCGAGTACTCAGGATGTGCTCAGCACAACTGGCACGTGTGTTTACAGACATTTTTAAACTCTCCCTCTCCCAGTGTAGAGTGCCCTCCTGCTTCAAATTATCCACCATTGTCCCTGTACCAAAAAAGACCAAGGTAACATGACTGAATGACTGGCGTCCTGTCGCACTCACCTCAATAATAAGCAAATGCTTTGAGAAGCTGGTCAAGGACTACATCTGCAGCATGCTGTCTCCCAAACTGGACCTCCTAGAATTTGCCTGCTGACACAACCGATCGACAGATGACTCAATAGCCACTGCTCTATGTATCATCCTTACACATCCAGAGAAGAAGGATGCTTTGATCTTGGACTATAGTTCAGCATTCAAACCATAATTCCATCCAGGCTCGACAGGAGGCTCAGAGACCTTGGCCTTGTCCAATGTTCCCTCTAATTTTTAGTAGTCAGTGTGCACAAAAGTCTTATATTGTGCAAATTTTTTCCTGTGACAAAAGTATGTGCGCACTGAATGCACACATGGGACAATTTATGTAGGTTTACAAAATATTTGACATAAAACTGCACAGAATAACAACAAAATAACATACATACTTAAGTCACACACACAAAAAATGCTGGTGAACACAGCAGGGCAGGCAGCATCTATAGGAAGAGGTACAGTCGACGTTTCGGGCCGAGACCCTTCGTCAGGACTAACTGAAGGAAGAGCTAGTAAGAAATTTGAAAGTGGGAGGGGGAGGGGGAGATCCGAAATGATAGGAGAAGACAGGAGGGGGAGGGATGGAGCTAAGAGCTAGAAAGTTGATTGGCAAAAGGGATACGAGGCTGGAGAAGGGAGAGGATCATGGGACTGGAGGCCTAGGGAGATAGAAACGCGGGGGGAAGCCCAGAGGATGGGAAAGGAGTTATAGTGAGAGGGACAGAGGGAGAAAAAAGAGAGAAAAAAAAGGGGAAAGGAAAAAAAATCATCCTCATAAAAAATAAATAAATAAATAAATAAATAAATAACGGATGGGGTACGAAGGGGAGGAGAGGCATTAACGGAAGTTAGAGAAGTCAATGTTCATGCCATCAGGTTAGAGATACTTAATTTTTATCGTATTTAAGTCACTGAGTTATTTTTTCTCTCTCCTGTCTTTGGCATTTACCCATTCTTTGAAAACTCTATCTCAACTAATAGAACTTCCATCCCATTGATAGCTTTTGATTCTCACTAACATATCCAAATGGCATTCACTTAAACGGTTTCTCAGCTTGTTTTTGAGTTGATTCATTCGGCTAAAACCTCGTTCACAGTCTGCACTAGACACAAGAAAGGTTCCCCCAATGTCCATCAACTGTGCAAGGTTGCTTCATTTTGTACTTCATTTTGAAGTACAAATGCTACCATTTGAACAATGTTTGAAATCGGTTTAGATTTAATTTTTTCTTGCACGGAAAATTTGAAATCATTAAACTGTCTAACTATTACAATATTTTCAGCTAGAAAATCATGAAATTTTAGACATAAGGCATAAACTTGTTCATCGCCAAATGTGAAGTCACAATCTGCAATTGCGGAGGAATCAAAAGCTAACCATTCTTGTACCTCAACGTTGATCTCCTCTAGGTTCGATCGTTTTTGCTCTTGCTCATCTGCACTCAACCGTAACATGCGTCGCACTGCTGTAACGGGTAATGACGGGCTCTGTTGCCTGAGCTTTTGTACACCGTCCAAATGCGATTTACTTGCCAAATGACGCTTCAAAAAGTCAAGTTTCCAAATATCATCTCTTTTCTTTCCACTAGCAAATTCTCCAGCAACTTTCACATCGCGACAATACAAAACAGATAACTCCAGTTTCCAAATCATACATAAATATTTCTCATAGCTGAACATTCATGACCTCATGAGCTTTCGGTGTAACAGTTTCTACTATTTTGTTAAGCCATTCAACTTTAAACAAACTTGCAGTTCTTTTGCCCTTCCGCCTTCGCTTCTTTTGCATTCGACATAGTGAATCAATATTTTTTCCAATAAAAACTTAGAAAGCCATCCACAGGATTTGAAACAGATTTTTGTAAACTTTACAATATGAACACTGTCTGCCAAACACGGCTGCCGCCATGATGCAGCTGTACAAACCGGAACAGGATAGGTGAGGTGACGTAAATTAGTGATGTGCATTGTGGAATTTGAAAAACCGACTAACTAGTTAACAGAGCCAGTTAACTAAAAGATGATTTTCAATAAGTATAATTATTAACTACTACATTATTTTTGGTAACTCACCTTTTGTGCACACATTAATTTCCTTTGTGCGCTGGTTGAAAAACATGTGTGCACGTGCACACGTGCACCCCTTAGAGGGAACTATGGCCTTGACCCTGCCTTGCGCAGCTGGATCCTGGACTTCCTGTCAGATCGCCGGCAGGTGGTAAGAGTGGGTTTCTTCAGCTACACCCCTCCAATTCTCAACAGAGGAGACCCTGAGGGCTATGTACTAAGTCCCCTTCTTTACTCTCTGTATACCCATTATTGTGTCACCATCCACAGCTCTAATCTGCTAATTAAATTTGCCGACAACACTACATTGATTGGCCTAATCTCAAACAATAACAAGATGGCCTACAGGGAAGAAGTCATCTCCCTGACATGGCGGTGTCAAGAAAACAACCTCTCCCTCAATGTCGCAAAAACAAAGGAGCTGGTTGTGGGTTACAGGAGGAATGGAGACGGGCTAACCCCTATTGACATCAATGGATCTACGGTTGAGAGGGTAAACAGCTTTACGTTCCTCAGCACCGAGGACCTCATGTGGTCTGGACACACCAGCTGTGTGGTGAAAAAGGCACAACAGCGCTTCTTTCACCTCAGACAGCTGAGGAAGTTTGGTATGGGTCCCCAAATCTTTCTACAGAGGCATAATTGAGAGCATCCTGACTGGCTGCATAATTGCCTGGCATGGGAACTGTAGCTCCCTTAATCGCAGGACTCTGCAGAGAGTGGTGCGGACAGCCCAGTGCATCTGTAGTTGTGAACTTCCCATGACTCAAGACATTTACAAAGATAGGTGTGATAAAAGGGCACGAAGGATCACTGGGGACCCGAGTCACCTCAACCTCAATCTGTTCCAGCTGCTACCATCTGGGAAATGGTACCGCAGCATAAAAGCCAGGACCAACAGGCTCCGGGACAGCTTCTTCCACTAGGCCATCAGACTGGTTAATTCATGCTGATTTGAGTGTATTTCTATATTACATTGGCTGTTCTATTTATTATAAATTATTATAAATTACTATGATTGCACATTGCACATTTAGATGGAGACGTAACATAAAGATTTTTACTCCTCGTGTATGTGAAGGATGTAAGAAATAAAGTCAATAGAGTCACTCAGATGTGCTTTTTGTCTGCCTTGTACATTCTCTCTAAGTGATCTTGTCTGTGACACTTTCTGCAGACTATTTCTTTGAACCAACAGTTATTTGCATCATGGAGGATTTGCCACACTGATAACATTTTTGGCTTTTAGCATCATTCAGGAACATTTTGTGCATTTCACATTCTAGCCCTTTTTCCTGTGGTTCTGCTTCAGAGAATAAGACACAGAATATAAAAGTTGGGGTGTTCTGATCTTTCCAAGAAACTGGTTAGGCCAGTGAAATATTGTGTGGAGTTCTGATTGCCACACTGTAGGAAGGATATGGTTGCTCTCAAGAGAGTGCAGAGGAGATTCACTGGGATTTTTCTTGACCTAGAGGACTTTGATTATGGGGAGAGATTGAATCAGCTGGGTTTGTTTTCTCTGGGATGAAGGGGAATGAGGTATACAAAATTATAATAGGGTAGATAGTCAGAATCCTTTTCTTATGGTCGGGGTATAAAAACCAGAAAGCACAGGTTTAAGGTGAGAGGATGGAGATTAATGGGACTTTCAGGGGAAAGTTTATTACACAGGGACTGGTTGATATTTGGAACTCAGTGAAATCAGATACAATTGCTACAAAAAAAGATATTTAGACAGGCCCTGGAATCGGCAATGTGGAAGGAGATGGACCTGATGTGAGCAAGTGGGATTAGTGTAAATGGGTGTGTGCTGCACACTCTGTGACTCTGTAACTCTTTAAGCAGAAGCCAAGTAATGTCTTAAGCACTACATGAGGAGAGCAGCAGTGGCTCAGTGGCATAGACCTGCCAACATCTGTCAGGCTGACTACATTTCTACCATCTACCATCTACTCTGCTGTTGCCTGTCAGCCAGCCAGTCCACACTCTTGACTGTCTACCATTTCTGTGCCTTTTATAATTTTATATATCTCTGTCCCCTGCACTCCAGGGAAAACAACCCAGATGATTCCATCTCTCCCGGTAGCAAAGTCATCTGGTTCATAGTTAGGCCTTCAGAACCTGAGCTGCCAGAGCCTTCCTCCAAGGCCACCTTTAGCAACTTCCATAGACCATGCTGAACACATTGCGGAAACTATCCACTGCAGTACAGAATCAAACAAAGGCTCATGAAATACAGGCATCTATTCATTATATTTGTAAGCTGTTAGAATCATATAGTTGATTTGGAAATGTTGACTTTATGTTGGCTTTTGTGATTTATTGTCATTGTGACCAAGCAAATGCTGTGATCATCAATGATAGAAGGGCAAGGTGAGTACTGGTAATGAACGTGAAACTCTGTTTAGTAAGGCGAACACTGGCTGCCTGTCCAGAAACAATGTGTGTAAATTAGGGGAGTGGAGATGACTGGAAGAATTGGATCAGCCCATGATTGAATGGCAGAGCAGACTCGATGGGCCAAATGACCTACTTCTGCTCCTATATCTTATGGTCTTGTTACTTCCTACTTTCTCTTCTTTTTCTTTCTCCTCCTCCTCTTCCTTTTCTGCTGTGAGAATTATGTCCCTGAAGACAAAGATTATCTTTTAAATGTATTTTAAATATTTCAATTGACACAATCAATCAATATGAAAGATATAAAAGAACAATATGATTGGATCAAATTACAGTTTCCCACATCCTATTTTTAAAGCATCCAATGTTTACAAAACATTATATATCTTGAGGATGTTAGTGGGCCAGGGAGGGGTGGAGCTGGGAGTCAGATGAATCCCACATCTTCATATCTTAAATACAGGTGTCACAAAGCAGGCTGAAAAGGACAGCATTAATTGTTCAGGAGCCACTAATGAGAGCATTATTCTGTGCACTACCCTATCCTCAAACTTTGCTGTTTTATGTTATCCATTTAGTTCCAAGATCAACATCTGAGGACAAGCACAAGGCAAGCAGAAATCTTTGAAGCACACCACAAAAATGAACACTTGCAGACCTCTATTGAAGAGTTTCAGTGTGTAAATGATCAATTGTCTCTAACTAATGTGGATATAGATGCTCAACTGCGTGATTTCCAAACTAAGAACATCAACCTTCTGGAAAGGAATGCAAAAAAGCAACCTACAGCTGCAGATCAGACTCAAAATAATTACATGTATTGGAGCCAAATGTCCAGAGTGCAAGAATTAATTGTCAATCTGCAAACTGCAATAGATGAGGTAAAAGAAGATAATGGCAAGTTACAATCGATGATTTCTGAACTGCATTTGAAACATGAACAAATTCACCCTATTATTGTGGAGCTGCAGAGTCACGTTCACCCCATGGATGCATCTGTTGAGGATAAGCTTTGTAATAAGGCAGATGCTGGAA
Organism: Mobula hypostoma; assembly: GCF_963921235.1. Lineage (NCBI taxonomy): Eukaryota > Metazoa > Chordata > Chondrichthyes > Myliobatiformes > Myliobatidae > Mobula > Mobula hypostoma. The sequence continues at coordinate 138,853,411 of NC_086103.1, forward strand.
CTGACGATCAGGAACATCATCTCAGAAGTTTAAAATTACATGAACAAAATAATCATCTGAAAACTATGACCATGGACTTAGATAAAAAGCAAAGTTGGCAAGAAAAGTTATGTTCACAAATGCAGGATACTACCAGTCGGTTTCAGTATGTTATGGGAATACTACAGAAAGGAAATAAACAAATGCAAGCCATCATCTCAAAACTTGATGAGAAAAGATACCAATTTGAAAAGATGATATCTGGACTACAGAGAAATGCTGCCAAACTGCAGGCAGCTATTCCCCACTGTGTACAACTTTGCGCTGTTTCAGAGCTGCAAAATATGAAAGAAGAAAACTTGAAGCTGCAGTTTAAGAACAGGGAGCTGCAGGCCAAAATTTCACAACTTCAAAAAAGTAAACACTGGCTTGAAATTTCCCTTTCAACATTAAAAGGAAGGGTTTATCAGCTGGAGGTGAATAAATCTGACAATCAAAAACTCCAATACAAGGTCCTTGATCTTCAGAACAAAAGTAATGAATATACAAACACTATCATCAAACTTCAATGTGAAAAAGTTGCTCTACAGAAAAATCATAGTGACCTACAGGGCTATAAAAAGCAACTGTTAACAACCATTGCAGAACTGCAAAGTAAAGCACTAAAATTAGAAGGTGTTGACTTGCAAAACAAAAAGCTACAATTCCTTGTCACAGACCTGTTAGGAAGGAATGCAGAATTAAATAACAAAATCAGAGAATTTGCAGAGAAAAATAACTCTTTGGAAGAATATCTTTTGCAAGTGCAGCAAAATGTAAGTCATCATCAAATTGCTAATGTTGAGTTGCAAGGATATACAAGACCCCAAATTAGAACTGCAGAAGCTAGTGAAAGCAAATATCAGTTTAAAACTTCATCAGAGACGCAGACAGTTCTAGGTATATTAAACATCACTGGTACAATGAAGGAAAAACTTCAAGCATCAATCTCAGACCACCAGCGACATGTTTTGGAGGCTCAGGATAACATTTTGAAACTACGCGGAAGAATCAACTCACTTCATCAATTAACAACTGAACTACAACAATATAGCCAGCAATGTAGCCTAAGTGTTTTAGAATTAGAAGAAAAAATTTCTATGACAGATATCAGAAAAGCAGAAAATCAATGTGTCCCAGTGATTTGTCAGGGCAAAGAAAGTTACAATGAGAGAATGGTCTGCACGCCAATGCTTGAAACCATGTCAGAATCATCTTGTACTAGATTACCAACCTCCACAGAAAACTCTCTTATTCATTATATCCTTAAAGTAATAAAGGTGAGTACAGACATTGAGCTCTCCATTAAGAATGTTGGGATGGAAACCAAACATCTTCAGGCATTATTTTTTGATCTAGAGGTTAAAATTATTAAGATGTGGTTACACAAAGATGGCTTGGTGAATTCAGAAGAAGGTACTCTTGAAGAAATTATTCAACAGCTGAAGGAGCATAAACATGCACTAGAGAAATATGAAGATGAGAAGGCACACCTGAAACAAAAAATATTTGAACTTGATGAAAGAGTTGCCGAGGAAAAATCCTTCTCAAATAAAGTGGAGGCTCAATTACGTATTCAGCAACAAGCAGCTAATTCTGAAATTAAAAAATTGCAAAATTCACTAAAAGACCTTTTGAGCAATAATCTGAAACTTGAAAAAACTATAAAGTGGTCATTGGAACATAATGGAGTGTTGGGTGTCAAACTTGATGCCCTGGAAAACATTCTCATAGAAGAACAGGTACAATTCAGTGAAAAAGAAATCAACTTAAGCTATCAGTGGCAGAAATATATGAACCGAGTTGAACATCTACAATGTATATTATCAGAAATGGTTACAGAAAATACAGGTCTTAAGGAAACAGTTAAGATACTTGACCAAGAGACAGCTCAACTACATGCTGCTGTTTCTGAACTGCAGTCTCGGTTAAAATCAGGGAAGTTAAACATCCAAGTCCAGCACGATATCCAGTTGCATACAAAATCTTCTGGCAGCAGACCATATGAAACAAAGCAGCAAAATAATGTTAAACTCTCAAGAAGCATGCTGGAATTTGAAGGGGTCCAGGAACTTCCTGGGAATAGAATGGACAAACCAAAGACAAAACTTACAGAAAGAGTTCTCCCCTTTGGTGAGAATGGTTCTCAAATAGAAAGTGAAGAGAAAACAATACATCATGATAGAAACAGTTGCCCAGAGGCCATAATAAAGGAACTGGGGGACAAGTCGGATAAAGACTGTGAGGTCCATGTTACTGTTGAAAAAGCAAGGTCAGTGGTAGATCTTTTAAACCCTGAAATAAATGTATCATTTGCTGACAAGATTCTATTTTGCACGGGAAGTGAAACATCTGATATGCCTAATCAATCAACATTGGATGCCTTTAAAAATTCTCCTATGCTGAAAATGCCCAATGAACTGATGGAGTTTAATAAACAACTTAATGCATACATTGGGGATCTTACAGAAGAAAAATACTTGCTGACAGTCATGATTTCTGAACTGACGGAAAAGGTGACAGAAATGCAACAACGAATCGAAAGTGAATTACAGATTATCAATACATTTTGCAAAGATATTCCAGCAATTATTGATCCCATGCAAGGTGAAAGCAAGCAATTCTTTGACCATATAAATGTATTAGAAGAATTGGAGAAAAAGACATCAAGAAGTGAATTTAATTGTAGTGGACCTTCTGTTCAAGTGGAGATACGAAAGGATGCAGAAAATAATCAACTTCAAAGCAAGGTTAAAGATCTCCAGAAAAAAAATAAAGAATTAAAAATGTATATTAAAAAACATGAAAATGAGAAGCAGTTGTCAGAAAATATTCTAATTGAGAAAGAGGATGTTCTTTCTTTGGAACAGGAAAATTATTGTGAATTACAAAGCCAAATGAACTACAAATTTCAGTTACTTAAAAATCAGAAATGCCAGGTAGAAAATATGGTTGGTGATCTGTTGCACAGTAGTATAACTTTAGCAATTGATGTAGATGAATTGTTACTGCAGCTAACAGAAGGTGAAATGGGCAGTGATCTTAAAGAGAAGCATTGCTTCAGTAAACTTCATGCTAAAATTGCTGAGCCAGAAGAAAAGATGTGTGAAATTATTGAAGTGCAATGTGAAGCAAAAGACAGAGAGGGGGCTAAAAAACAATATAAATCTATTGAGAAGTACAGAGTAGAAAAAGAGCACCTTATAGAATCTCTTTTAAAGTTTAAAATTCTACTTAAAAACCAGCAGATATACTGCAGGATGTGTGTTAATTTCACAAATGGAATACAGGAAGCTGATATAAAAATACAACAACTTCAGGAAAAGATGAATAGTCTGACGTATAATAGTTCTAATCTTCAGGAGACTAATACTAAGTTCAGAGAAGAGATTCAGAATAGTAATATTTGTAACTCAGAAGCCCAGAGCAGCAAATCAGTATCAATGGAACGTGGGCACCTTGACTGTAACATAACTAGCTCAAATTACACTGGACAACATTCCAAAAGTTACCTGGAGGGCAGAAGATATTTAAACTCATATGTTCAGCCACCCAAAGTAAAGAATGAAAGTAAAATCCTAAATTTGCAAAATATTCACCAGTTGGAGGCGACAAAGGAACTACAGAAGAGTAGCGAAATAATACAGGAAATTGTGGAAAAGCCTAAGAGAGAGAAAAATATGCTTGAATTAAGTGAGACTCAACACATAGAAAGGCTAGATGCTGAGCAATACCCCTCTAATAAACTGACAATTTATATGAAAAACAAGTGCAAGGTGTTAGCAAATCAGAATAATTACCTCCAGGATACAATCACTGAACTGTTGAATGAAATCACGGCATTTCAAGTATTAATTGATGATCTTGAGCAAGAAAGAAAACTATTAATGATTAAGATCACTGAGCTGAACAATAAAGTGAAAACGTTTGAGACATGCTGCAATGACAAAGCTAAACAAGAAAACGTACTTAAATCTGTTGACCTGCAAACTAATTTAAAAGGACCTGAGAATAATAGGATCAATTTCCTAGCAGATGATGCAGAAGTAGACAGAGATACAGTGCTTCCTTCAATTATAATCTCTAACTTCAACAAAAATAATGAATGCCCGACCTCTCAGGCAAAGGAGGAAGTAACTGAGAGCTACCCTCTTATTGAAACAGATAATGAACTTCAGGACAATGAAACAAGATCTCAGCAAACCATAAACAGTAGAGTTCTGATCAGAACAACTAGCAATTTGCAAGATAAAATATTTGAAGAGCACAAATTTAGTTCAGCATTACTGAAAACTTCTCAGGTTAATTCTGAGAATGTTTACCAACAAAAGTTGGAGAAGATTCCACCAGAAAAATTGCATTTACACAATGAAAATTTTGGGGAAGGAAAGGTGAAGTTCATAGATAGTGAGCCCAAAGAAGAAAAAGTTACCTTCAATAAAATTCTATTTCAACCAGATAGCCAGAGAGATTTTACATCTATTGTGCAAGAGAGAGAAATGATGGATATTGCACCTGAGAGCCTATTAGGAGAAGTAAGTATTCGAGAAGATTCTACATTTAATCTAAAACGTTCAATTTCAGAAAACCAACATGTTCGTGAAACCAAGGGAACTAATACAGTAAGTGAAAGAATAAATGAAGCAATAAATAATTTCCAAGGTAGAAATCAACAAACCAATAAGCAGAATTTTACAGCTTCTGCACATTTGTGTATAATTGATGAGGAAAATCTTTACACAGGTAAAACTAATTGTCAGTGTGACCTCAATTGGAATTGCACTGAACCTGAAGTAAGCAGGTTATGGCTGCAGGAAACAACTGAACCAATAGGAGATCTGAAAACAGGAAATATTAGGATGAAGAAACAAACATTGCTGGCTGCTGATTCCAAACTACCACACAAAATAATGGAAGAACTTAGTGACACTGAAAAAGCAACATCAATTTGTGCAAATGATGCTCCCATGATATACATCAGTCAACAAGAAAAGGCAGTAGTATCATCGAACAGAGTAGTGGAACCAAATGGGGTTACTCTGAATAACCAAGAAGACAAAGGTTTGCTGAAAGTCATTCTCAATGATCAAGAGAGAGAACACTCAGAGGCGAAATTTAAGAATGCGGACTACATTGATCAGAGGTAGAAATTAAAAGTGCTATTTGTTTCCTATCCAGCCTGTTAGTCTGTAAATAATAAGTGGTTGCTAAAACAGAGGCTCATGGTTCCATTTAACCTTGTGCTCTGCTCTTCTGTATTACTCACAGACAAGTTCCAATGAATTATGTAGGGACAGGACATTTAAAGGTAGTCCTTGTGTGCCTTGATCATAACAGAAGTATGTTAAGCAGAGGGAGGAATGTGAAGCCCATTATCTTCTAAAAAGTTGTGGCACTGAAGAGAATTCAGCAATTCAGCAGGTGTTTTATTTAATTGAAGGCTGAAGGAAGCTAGGAATTGTTGGCGAAGATTTGAAACTAATCCAGCAAGGTGGCATGGTGTAACAGAAGATAGTACCATTGCTGACAGCTTCAGCATTGTACAGTATATCTGATTCTGACCTCAGCTGCTGTCTGAGTAAATTTGCACATTCACTCTGTGGCCACATCCTCCACTCCCTGCATATTCTTGTATCTATCTAACAGCCTCTTTAAAGCCACTATTGTATCTGCTTCCACCACTCTCCTGATAGACCATTCCAGGCACCTAACACCCTCTATATAAAATCCTTCCCTCACACATTTCCTTTCAACTTTCCCCATCTAACTTTAAATCTATGTCCTCTAGTACTTGACATTTCTATCCTAAAAAAAAAGATTCTCTCTGTCTACCATATCTATTTTATTCATTTAGAAACACAGTACAATAACAAGGCCCTCCAGCCCACCGAACAGCCAATTACACCCATGTGACCAATTAACACTCTAACGCGTACGTCTTTGAAAGGTAGGACGAAACCGTAGGAGGGCCATGTGATCACAGGGAGAACATTCAAACTCCTTACAGACAGCAGAGGGAATTGACCCATGTCGCTGGCACTGTGAAGCAATGCATTAACCACTTTGCTACCATGCCACCTGTGCCTCACATAAACACATCCGTCACTGACATTCCAGAGAAAACAACACAGATTTGCCCAACCTCTCCTATACCCTCTAATCCAAGTAACGTTCTGATAAACTGCTTCTACACTCTTTCCAGAGCCTCCGGATCCTTTCTGTAGTGGGGTGACTAGAATTCTCCACAATAGTCCAAGGAACATCAGTGCAGACATAATCTGTTGGTTACCATTGTGAATGATACCATTGGACCCTGACTCCAATGAACTGATGGTCCTAACCTTGAGCTGCTGAGTTGATTGGCTTGAGAAGATACTAACGACGTTTATGATTTTGAAGGTGCGACAAAATTTGCACTTTCAAAGAAACACAGTGTGCTTTCATATCTGACCAATCTAACCTGGCTTTCAGAGTACAGTACTATAGTAAAGTCAGGAAGCAGGTAGACGTAGGCTGGCCTGCTGTCTGGTTAATTAGAGGAGTTGTAGGGGGAATCCATGAAAAGCAGAACAATGAATTTTGGCACAGCAAGTTTCCAAGTGCTGTTTGATCAGCAGCACCACGCCAGCTCCATCTAGACAACAGAGAGTTTGAACGTCTCAGAAGGCAAAGCAAGTATGTGTTCAGAAAAAAGTATTGTAAAGGTGGAGAATTTATTTAGGTTAGAGCAGTGATTCCCAACGGGGGCAGTTACATTAGGGGAAATAGAAGTTGTCAGGGGCGTTCAAGATTCAAGATTCTGTTCCGGTGGGGGGGGCACAGTAAACGACACCCTAACTTCAGGCACGAGACTTGACCAACTATTAGTAGAGCAGGCACTTCCAAAACAATGATGAGGCACTGGAACACAGGAAGAACCATAGCTCAGCAGGCAGTGAGCACTCGTTGTCGCAACGTGTTTGAAACTTGGCGATCTCATCCAACCAAACAGACATTATAGGGGATGCATAATTTAGCAACCAGGGTGCCCTTGGTTCGTGGCACGGAATGAGTTCATGCAGTTCAGCAGTTGGTAAGTCAAGTACACCCTCCTAACTTTCTCTACAGATCTACAGAAAACAGGTCATGCAACAATACAGCACTGGCCAGAACCAAATGGTGAAATAGAGCCAATCAGTTAATCTGCCGACCCCAAGGATTTCCCTTGAGGTGTTCAAAGTGATCTTGGCTACATATGTGCAGACAAGAACTATCTTTGGGGATTATGAAACCTTACATGATTGATCAATTGCGCAAACTGGAATAGTATAAAGGTAGCTTGCCAAACACCAGCTCTAACTCGACTAACAGTCAGATTTCAATCTGAATCCTTGTCAACAAAATTTCCGCTGTTGTGATCATCTTCATCTTTGCCTTGCCATTTCTTTGTCTGCAGCTACCATCGTTCCATCCGTGTCAACTCGCTGCCATCGTCAACATCCGATAGGCATTCCCAGTTTGTGTTAATTTTTTATTTTAATTTAGCCCCATTAATGATGGATAAATATATATGGTGCGATCTCTTTGATTCTGAAGGTGGTGAAGCCTTGAATTCTAATCCTGCTAAGAAATAGAAACCACAGAAAGTGTGTCAATACAATGTTACATACCTAGAGTATGGTTTTATTCCATTCCTGTCAGATCAGCAATGCCCCATGTGTCATATTTGTAATACTGTAATGTCTAATGAAGCCAGTAAATCATCAAGATTGCAGGAACACTTCTGCAAAAGTCAGCCTGAAAAGGCTACTTATGATTACTCAGTTTCAAAAAATGAAAGAAGCATTTAAAAGGCATTGCACACTCAAGTTGTTTGCCAGGAAAGCTAAAAATGACCTTGATAGTGGTCTCATTGCTTCTTATAACATTTCCAAAACGATAGCAAAGTGTGGAAAATCTCATACAATTGGTGAAAGATTAAAAATGCCTGCTATATCAAAAGTGCTCACCACTGTTCTCAAAATGGATACCAGTATTTTAAAATCAATTTCTCTGAGTTATAACTCTGTAGCTTGTCATGTTGACAAAATGAGTGAAGACATTGAGTATCAAAGAGCTACAAAAAACAGATTTTGTGACACAACTGGATGAGTCAACTGTGCAAGACAAAGAGGCATTACTAATGGCATATACACAAAATACTCTGCAGATGCTGAGGTCAAAGCAACACGCACAACACACTGGAGGAACTCAGCAGGTCGGGCAGCATTCGTGGAAACAAACAGTCAACTTTTGTTTCGGTCTCAGCCCGAAACGTTGACTGTTCATTTCCACTGATGCTGCCCGACCTGGTGAGTTCCTCCAGCATGTTGTGCGTGTTACTAATGGCATATATACTGTTTATCAAAAATGGAAAAGTTTATGAAAAGATTCTCTTTTGTAAAAAGTTTAAAAACAGGTATTAATGGAGAATCAATCTACGATGAGCTCAAAATTTTTATTGAGGATAAAAGTATTCTGATTAGGAACATGATCTCCTGTACAACAGATGGAGCACCAGGTCACCATGCTGGTTTAGTGGCATTTATGAAAAAAAAAGAAATTCCAAGTCTGTTTTCAATCCATTGTGTAATTTATCGTCAATATCTCACAGCCAAACCTCAGCCAGTGACTTTTTTCAAGCATGACTCTTGTAATATCTGCTGTCAACAAAAATAAAGCTCATCCATTAAATAGCAGAATATTTCATCAGTTATGCCAAGATAACGATGAAGAGTTTAAATGCTTGCTTCTTCACACTGAAGTGCGTTGGCTGTCAAAAGACTGCTGCTTAAATGTTTCTTTGATCTTTTTGACACTGTGGTTGAATTTTTGCTCAAAGTCAACAAGAGCTTGGGAAACAAGATTGAACTTCTACGTGGAGATGTGGCAATACCTAGCCGATCTGTATGTCAAAATAAACATTCTAAATTTGAAAGTGTAAGGTGAGAATTTCAATTTAATCCAGGCAAAAGGTGGAGTCTCCACTTTTAACAGAAAATTGGAAATATACAAGCAAAACATTGGGAGAACAATGTTATCACAGTTTTCCTGCAAGGAAAGTATGGCACTCTCTTTCACAGACAGTGATTTGCAAGGGTACAGTCAGCGAAGAAGGATTTTCAGAATTGATTCAAGGATTTGAACGATCTGGAAATCCTGGACTGGGAACTAATCCATTTCTTTGCAAAGTGGAAGAACAGGAAGACAGCTTGCAAGAAGAAAATTATCAAAATTCAGAATGATGAAGAAGCAAAAATGCTTTTCACAAATATCAGCTTTTGTGGTATGTGGCTATGCTGTCATATGAAGTTTCCTGGTCTTTGGAGAAGCGACAAGCTGCTCTTCATTGCATTTCCATTCTCAACCTTGTTGAGAGAGGCTTCAGTGCTCACAAAAAACAGAAACTACTTGGAGATTGTTACACGTGGGGACTTAAGGCTTTTGCTGTCACAACTTGAACCAGATATTTCAACTATTGCTAAAACCCATCAAGCTCAAGGAGCATATTGATATCGAAGCTGCTTTACACCACACTGATACGACGTAAGCTAGGTTTAAGGACAAATAAAAATTTAAAACAGAATCATTTTTCTTATGTTAGCTTATGGTAGACATGTTTTTACACTATGGGGTGCCAGAAAGTATATTGTGCCTAAGAGGGGTGCTGGCAAGTATGAAGGTGCTTTAGGCGGGCGTTGGGCCAACAAAGGTTAGGAAACACTGGGTTAGAGGTTGACAGGTCTGTACTGCATCATCACAAAAGAACACTGTGCAATCAGTAGATGTTTTGTACATCAGGCAACCTTGCTGCTGTCTCATTCTAATCCATTTCTGCTTGCTACTTCTGCTTATTTTCTTTCTCCTCCTCTACCAATATTGTCAGTCCAACTCTTGGTTCGTTTATTTGATAGATTCTCTCTTGGAAAGAACAAAGAATATGAAACATAGCACATGATGGTTATTTTAGATACCTGACCAAAAGATCTCAGCACACTGGGAAACTGCTACATCGCAGCTACACTGGGAAACTGACGTTTCTGAATACAGCAGCAGATCTTTTGTGGCAGGTTCCATTCGGAAATTCAATAAACTGTAACTTCATGGAAATTAAAGAAATCCATTTTCCCTACCAAAGATGAAACAGCAATGAGTACTGAAGAGGAGGGTTAAGGTGACACCAAATTTAAAACAAGTGTTTTTTGGTTAGAAAATGTACTGTAAATCAAAAGAAAAATTTCAGTGCACTAGATTCTTATTTTTCTGCAATTCAACAATCAAATCCTGTAAGTGGACATTTGACCCAAAATGTTGGCAGTTCCTTTCCTCTCATAGATGCTGTTTGATCCACCGAGTTCCTCCAGCTGATTGTTGCTGTTTTTTTTTCTTGGCAACTTTAAAGTCACATTGGAATTATACAAATGTTTCCAACCACAAAAGTAAGATAGAAAAAATTGCAGCTCTTAAAATGGTTTGTCTCTATCCTACAAATAATATAAAGCTGATCACTTATTAAATTATATCTTTCCACTTGTTAAAATCCTCCAAATATTTTCTCCCACAATAATTATTGCAAACAATGAAAAAAAAATTCTTATTCATTCATCATTTGAGAGATGTGAATCGATATCTAGAATAATCCTTCAGTAGGATGTAAATGTAAATTCCTGCAAGGGAAAACATCATCACAGAGGACATGATTTACTAGTTTATTTAAAACAGTGCCTCAGTTTACAATATACTAGATCATATGAATTTAATGGAATTTGATGCAAAATTACTCCCTACTTTTTTCTAAGGATTCAAAGTACATTTATTATGAAAGAATATATAAATTATACAATTTTGAGATTTGTTTGCTTACAGGTAGCCACAAAAGAAAGAAAAGAAAGAAAATTAAAAGACCAACACTCAATGTGCAAGAGAAAGGGGAAAACAACATAAATCACACAAACAATTGAAGTGAACAACAACATTCTGAACCAAATTGAGCCCTCAGATCCAAAACTCAGAGCAGCACAGAGTAGGCCCAAAGCCTCGCTTATCAGTTCATCATATTAGCAGGCACGAAGCACAGCGGCCAGGGCTATCTTCATAGTCTCTGTGAAGATTGGAGTGTCCATTGAGGAGAGCGAGCGAAATTGGCTCTCGCCTCGGGTCCCAGTGTCCTGTCCTTTCAGTCCATCTGGTCCAGCGTTTAAATTGACCAAACAGTGGAACAGCAAGAGGCTCCAGTACCCTGGAGAAAGGAGTGAACATCACAGACAGCAAGTGAAATCGGCTCTCGCATCCAATCTGGGCTGGCGTTTAAATTGTCTAAACAGCAGATCACACCACGCACTAGGAGCTGGCTACTTAAAGGGCTCAGGGCCTTGACCACACTGTGCAGCAATTTGCTCTGGGCCCAGATTTTGCTACCCAGCCTGAAGCCACTCTCAAGCTCTTCATATCATTTTGATGCCCAGAGCGATTCCAACTTGCACCGGGCCAGTTGTACAGGCATCAATCTCCTCTGCCCCAATTTCTCTCGGCACCCAGAGCGATCCAGCCTTGCACATGGTCCAGTTGTACGGGCATCAAATGTTCTCTGGCCCGACTTCGTCTGTCAGTGCCCAGAGCAATCCAACCTCGCACCTAGGCCAATTATACAGGCATCAGAGCTCCATTGCCCCAGCTTATCCTCTCTGAATGGCTCACTCCATCTGCAATGATTCTGCAACACAGCATTTTGGCTCATCCCCCATCACTCACCCCCTCACTGTTTGTGCCAATAATCTCATACAATTTACCTCAGTTAAGGTGTTTGTAGTGATGTTTCTAGATAAACTTCTTGCCTTTTCAACTACCAGTGAGCTGTCACACACGTTCAGTAGCGCTGTTTTAACTAGAAGTTTTGTTTTGATTTCACACTTGAAGATATATTAGTTCTGTTTACTGTATGCGATTGTATAATAAGATCACAATTAATATGTTGATTTTGTTTTATTATTTGTGCAGTTTGTCCATGGTTGTCATCACTGAGTTTAAGGAACTTAAATCCTCTGACAATGGGCAGATTACTGAAGATTCTGAACCCCAAAAAGACAATAAAAACCTAGAGGTAAAAGTAGAATCGATCCTATAGAAATCCATTGTTTTCGATTGTTAAAAATTATGTGAATTGGCTGTAGATCATTTCCAAAATCTCCAATGTATGTAGTTAATTCTGATCTTTTATATGCATGAGAGTCCTTTTATCATTTTGCTTTTACTTTGCGTTACGGCTATTGCAACAGGAAGTCTTCAAACGAGTTTCATGGAAAAAACTAATGTCCATTTGCAATCATATTTACTCCTCCTACCCTCAAATGCTGAGATGTGAAGTTTCATGTATCAACAAAAATAAGGTGATGGTGTGGCACAGTTCACAATCCAAGCATGTTGTTGGGGATCTAATGACAAACATCATTCAGTAAAGAAGTGGGGGCAAATTGATGCTTTCAATCATACCTAATTTACTTCATGAAAGTTGCACCTACTTGACCCCTCAATTATCCTAAGACTTGTGCCCTGGCATAACCCAAAAATAGGGAAAGGGAACTAAATCCCAAACTAAAAGTGGTCGTTAATCTTTCTTAAACACCCAGTATGAAAATTCAGCATAAACAGGTCGGCATAAGTGTATTGGGCTGAATGGCTGATTTCAGTGCTATACACCTCTCCTATTAGATTATTTGTTCTTCAGCCCTTTACCTTTTCCACCTATCCCCTCCTAGCTTCTTACTTCATCCACCCACTTCCCTCCTCAGTTGCTCTCACCTATTACCTGCTGGAGTGTACACTTTCCCCTCCCCCACCTTCTTATTCTGGTTCTTCCCCCTTCCTTTTCAGCCCTGATGAAGTGCCTCAGCCCAAAAGTTGACTGCTTATTCCCTTCCGTTGATGCTGCCCGACTTGCTGAGTTCCTCCAGCGTTTTGTGTGTGTTGCTCAAAATTTACAGCATCTGCAGTATCTCTTTATCGAGAGGCTTATCTTCTTTATTACTTGACTAACTTGCTCTGTTTATGGTGAATATCCACTTCAAGTTCCCTCTGCTCCTCTACACTTCTACACTATATTAATAGTTATGGTCTATTTCCTTGCCTTGACAATTGAATGATTGAATATTCTCTCTGGCCATCCTTCCAGAAAGCTGCTGTTTTCTTTCTTCTATCTATCACATAGCCTATTTTAGTATTGTTTTCAAACTTCCTAATTCTGCTCTATATGTAAGCATAAGATTTTGACGTATTATTGAAAAATAAAACATTATATACTAAACAGAATAACACTGCATACAGTTTTCCAATAACTATAATAGCTGTCAATCATTACATTTCACTTTCTATGGACCATTTTATATCTAATTCACCAGTTTTCTTCTGTTCCCACTAAATTCCTTTCTATGAGAACTATCTGAAGTTGAACCAAGATTATTCACAACCTTGGTCTTACCTTTGGCTCTAAGATGAGCTTTGGACCACATTAAGACTTCTACCTTCATCATATCATCCAATTGCTCCTGCCTCAACTTACCATTTGCCAAAACCACCATCCATGTGTATGCTATTTTTATTAGACTTAATTGCCCCAAAGCACTCCTATTTGCTGTCTCTTATTCTACACCTCATAACCTTCAGAGCATACAAAACTCTGACACCCCCATTTTAACTGGTACCATGTCCAATTCACAAATCCCTTCTGCAGTTTCTGGTATGTAATGGCTCTTATTTAAGTAAGGAAAATAATTTATTATCATATGCACATGTATGCACAGCTGCAATGAAAAACTTACTTGCAGTAGCACCACAGGCACATGGGAAGATGGACAAAGATTTCTCTACAGATTGTTATAAGTTCTCAGGATTGATTCCACTCATTGTGTGTACCCATGTACTAACCATAAAACCCTGGTTGACAAGCTGCTGTGTATGCTATTGGTTAAAAATCTTCACCAAGGAAATGTTTTGGAAATTTTGGTTGCAGAAGATAGCTGTTCATCCTACCAGGCAAAACAAAGAGCAATTATGGCTAATCTTATTTCCCAGCATCTCAGAAATCAAAGTAAGAGTATTAGTACAATCACTCAAGTAGCGTGTGGTGTTTTTCTAAGGGGTTGTCAATTGGAGGGCCCTCAACTGGCTGTTGTGGCCATTCTGAGATCCACATATTCTAGGGACCCTTCATTGCTACAGTCTTCCACCACCTTCACTGCCATGTGATGTGTCATCATCTTCCACCGGCTCCATCTTTGAGGACTTGATAGCTTGCTCCTTGTCTGGAGTCTCCCTCTTGACCTTACTGCCATGGGTGACTCTACCAGGAGTTAAGTGCCAGATGGCTAAACTCCAGACGGCATCGGTCTTGGGATCTCAGGAACTCGCAAGCCTCACCAACACGACAAGGTGATAATCCTTGGAGAAGAATCAAAGTAATATTCAGTACTATTAACCGTGTACAATAACGTTTATGCATAACACACATTTGTCCTCCCCACAGACTCCTTGGTTAATGGTAGGAGTCCATGGCATTAAAAAGGTTGGGTACTCTGGCGCCAGATCATATGGTATAACTGGAATTATGATCAGCTTTAATTATTCCTGTTTTAGGAATGTCAGGTCTTTGAATCATACTACACCCTCTGAATCAGCCTGATTTTAAGGTTTAATAGAAGAATTCCCGGCACATCTGTCAAAGTGAATGTCACCTCAAGTGTCTCTTAACAATTCGGATTGAGGGTGGCAGAAGTGGAGCTGCTCATTACTTCCCATAATTCTTGGTTGAGAATGGAACACACTATTTTGTATACTGCATCAATTCAATGATGAAAAAAGTAATTGGAAAGAAATATAGAAAAAAGGAAAACCAATTTAAAAAGTAATATGCCACGTAGAAAAAAAAGATTTTTCTTTACCTATTTTAATCATGTGAACATCTGCAACTCATTTAAAGAAGTATTAAGATGCTTTGAGAAACTGGTCCAAAAAAAAAACTATTATTGCCTCTCTGATTCACCTCTCTTTGTAAAATTCCCTATCAGGCTGCAGATACTGATCTTGTGATCAAGATGGAATGTAAGTAAGCCATGAAACTTTTGAATGTTTGTATGCTAGTGGCAAAGATTCTTCATTGTTCTGAAACATTTACTAAATAGTTTTGAAAGTCACATATACTCAGTGGCTACTTTATTCACTACTGGGGTGTACTAATAAAATGGCCACAGGAGTGGAATCTGGTGTGGTCTTCTACTGCTGTCGTCCATCCACTTCAAGTTTCAACATGTTGTACTTTCAGAGATGCTCGTCTGCACACCATTGTTGTAATATGTAGATATTTGAGTTACTAACTCCTTCCTATCAGCTTCAACCAGTCTGACCATTCTCCTCTGATCTCTCTCATTATAAGGCATTTTTACCCATAGAACTGCCACTCACTGGATTTTTTTTTTGCTTTCACACCATTCTCTGTAAACTCTAGACACTGTTGTGCGTAAAAATCCCAGGAGATCAACAGTTTCTGAGATGCTCAATCCTCCCTGTCTGCCGTCAACCAGCATGCCATGGTCAAAGTCACTTAGATCACTTTTTCTTCACTCTTCTGATGATTGACCAACAACTGAGCCGCTTGACCATGTCTGCATGTTTTTATGCATTGAGTTGCTGCTACATGATTGGCTGATCGGAGACATTAATAAACAGGTGTGCAGGTGGCCACTGAGTGTAGTATTTGAGAATTTTTTAATGTGCATCTTCCCCTAGGCAACCCCTACCTCATGGTTACATTTCTGTTCTGGCAGCTTTCCAAATCTTACAGCACTTCCCCAGTGGCAGGCAGGGAAGAAAATGATATCATACCCATTGCATCAAAACAAGACCCGAAAAGAATTGTAAATCATTCTGCATGAACTTAGATACTCTTCACTAGTATTTCAAACACTTTGCGATGCTTGTGGCATAAATAATAGATAATATGCTGCATAGTGTCACTTGACAGGAAACATATGCCTGAAATTGGAGCAGGTAGGGGAGGTCCTTAATGAGTTACTTCAGTACTCTCCTGGTAGAGACATCTTAACGTTTGTGAGGACAATGTAAACCAGGCTGATATGCTAGAAAAGATCAATGTCAAGAAAGTGAATATGCTGGAACTTTTGAAAAACTTTAGGATAGATAAGTTCCTGGGGCTGGATGGGATATACCCCAGATTAGTATGGGAAGCAAGGGAAGAGATTGCTGCATCTTTTAAATTTTTTTTGACTGAGATACTGTGCAGAGTAGGCCTTTCTGGCCCTTTGAGCCATACTGCCCAGCAACCCTCGATTTTAACCTGAACATAATCACGGGACAATTTGCAATGACAGGTTAACCTAACAACTGGTACGTCTTTGGGCTGTGGGAGGAAACCAGAGCACCTGGAGGAAACCCACACGGTCACAGGGGGAACGTACAAACTCCTTACAGGCGGCGGAGGGAATTGAACTGAGTCATCTGTACTGTAAGGCATTGTGCGAACTACTACACTACCATGCTGCCCCCGCTTGCGTTCTCACTTGCCACAGGATTTGTACCAGATGTTTGGAGAGTGGCAAATGTTATTTCCTTGTTGCAGAAATGAAGTAGAGATAACATTATGAATTAGTCTAACTTCAGTGATGACCAAATTAAAGGAGAAGATTCTTAGAGCCAGGATTTATGAACATTTGGAGAAGCATAGTCTGATAAGGAATAGTCAGCATGGCTTTGTGAGGGGCAGGTCATGCCTTACTAGCCTAATTGAATGCTTTGAGATTGTGACAAAGGACATTGATGAAGGTAGAGCAGTGGATGTGGTGTAAATGGATTTTAGTAAAACGTTTGATAAGGCTCCACCTGGTAGGCTGGTCAAGAAAGTTGGGAGGCATAGGTTCCTGGGAAACTTGGCTGTGTGGATACGGAGTTAGCTTGCCCTTTGAAGGCAGAGGGTGATTGTAAATGGAGTGTGTTCTGCCTGGAGGGCAGTGGTAAGAAAGTTTATAGTGTGTTGGTCTTCTTTAGTCAGAGGACTGAGTTCAAGAGCCATCAGGTAATGTTGCCAATCTATAAAGTCCTGGTTAGACCACACTTGGAATATTGTGTTCAGTTCTGGTTGCCTCATTATAGGAAGATCACAAGCTTCAATGATGGTGCAGAGGAGGTTACCATGATCCCACCTGGATCAAAGAACATGTAACATGAGGATAGATTGAGTAAGCCAGGGCCTTAGGAGAGAAGGAGTATGAGAAGTTAGTTGATAGAAGTATACAAGATAATAAGAGGCACAGGTCAAGTGGATAGCCTGAAACTTTCTCCCAGGGCAGTAATGACTAACACAAGGGGCATCATTTTAATGTGGAAAGTATAGGAAGGATGTCAGAGGTAGGGTTTTTACACAGAGACTGGTGGGTGTGTGCAATACCCTGTCAGTGGTGGTGGTAGAGCAGGGAAAGGCTACGTTATTCTTAGAGTATGTTAAAAAGTCAGCGTAACATCATGGGCCGAAGGTGCTTTACTGTGCTGTGCTTTACTTCTATGTTCTATGTCTCATTGTAATATATCAAAATGCATTCATACTGTGGCTTTAATATGGAAAAATGTTTCATGGGTACAATATTGTCTCACTAGTCTTTTATAAAGACTAGTGAGACAAAGATATGATTGATAGGAATTCTACTTCAAATTTACCTGATTTATTCACTGACGATGATAAATAAAATGTTCCGATGTGTTTAATGGTCAAATGATTGGTATTAACACTGAATTCAATTAAAACACTAAGGCAATTTTCTTTGAAAAAAAATCTTGAAGAAATATTTTGGGTGTTAGGAAAGATATATTAAATTTACAGTACTGTTAGGTTTTTTGTTTCCTTTTTTTAATACGGGTCCATTTTGCCTTATTTGTGCATCACATTTCCCTGGAGACATTGGATTGCATAGCAGGGGAGATATTTCAAGAGCAGCAATCTGGGGTTTTGGGACATTCCACATGCCACATTTCCCTTGGAGACATTGGATTGTGAAGTGGCAAGGGACAATAAAATAAAGTTAAGTTTAAACAGAGAGGCAATTGTGTGAGTGGGCCAGTGTTAGAATGGAGAGTTCAGGCTTTGGTCCACACAGGCTTTGGTGAAGAGAGGCGGAGACTATAGGTAGATTATTGTGTTTAATTTTTCTTTCCTTCTTATTGCACAGTTAGAGCAGTGGGGGTTTGCCAGACAGCACAGTGGGATGCTCTCCTTGCAGGATATGGGAAAGCAAGGAGACCTCCAGTGTCCCTGATGACTACCCCTGCAAGAAGTACTTCCTGCTGCAACTTCTTTCAGTCCATGTTAAGGAACTAGAGATGGAACTGATGAACTCCAGATCATTCGAGAGGCTCAGGGGTTGATCGACAGGTGATACAGGGAGGTAGTTACACCCAAGGTGCAGGACACAGGTAACTGGGTGATGGTCAGGAGGAGAAAAGGAGATAGGCAGCCAATGCAGAGTACCCCCGTGAACATTCCCCTCAATAACAGGCATACTGCTTTGTATACTGTTGGTGGTGGGGGGGGGGGGGGAAGTAGAATGACTGAGTAAAGAAAAGCCACAGAGGTAACAGAGGTATGGAGTCTGGCTCTGTGGCTCAGAAGGGATGGGTGGAGAAGAGGCCAGCTGTAGTCATTGGTTAAGGGAAGACGAGAATGATTCCAGGAATGAAATGGTTAACATATGAAGTGCGTTTGATGGCTCTGGGCCTGTACTCACTGGAGTTTAGAAGAATGAGGGGGGAATCTCATTGAAACATGTTGAATATTGAAAGGCGTAGATAGAGTGGATGTGGAGACTATGTTTCCTATAGTGGGGGAACCTAGAACCAAAGGGCAGGCTTCATAAAAGAGGGATGTTCATTTAGAACAGAGAGGTGCATGTGAAATCATTGGGTATATTTAAAGTAGAGGTTGACAGGTTCACAATTAGTCAGGGCAACAAAAATTATCGGGAGAAGGTAGGAGAATGGGGTTGAGAGGGATAATATATCCGCCATGATGGAATGATAGACTCAAAAGGCTGAATGGCCTAATTCTGCTCCTATGTCCTATGGTCAATGGTCTAATGGTTCTGTGGATGAGAAT
This sequence comes from Mobula hypostoma, assembly GCF_963921235.1. NCBI lineage: Eukaryota > Metazoa > Chordata > Chondrichthyes > Myliobatiformes > Myliobatidae > Mobula > Mobula hypostoma. The sequence goes on from NC_086103.1 coordinate 138,872,597, forward strand.
GAGATTCTCCGATTCTAAGGGCCCTGGTGAGACCACACCTGGAATATTGTGTACAGTTTTGGTCTCCAAATTTAAGGAAGGACATTCTAACTATTGAGGGAGTGCAGCGTAGGTTCACGAGGTTAATTCCCGGGATGGCAGGACTGTCATATGTTGAAAGATTGGAGCGACTGGGGTTCTATACACTGGAATTTAGAAGGATGAGAGGGGATCTGATTGAAACATATAAGATTATTAAGAGATTGGACATGCTAGAGGCAGGAAACATGTTCCCGATGTTGGGGGAGTCCAGAACCAGAGGCCACAGTTTAAGAATAAGGGGTAGACAATTTAGAGCGGAGTTGAGGAAAAACTTTTTCACACAGAAGGTTGTGGATCTGTGGAATGCTTTGTCTCAGAAGGCAATGGAGGCCAATTCTCTGGATTCTTTCAAAAAAGAGTTAGATAGAGCTCTTAAAGATAGTGGAGTGAAGGGATATGGGGAGAAGGCAGGAAAAGGGTACTGATTGTGGATGATCAGCCATGATCACAGTGAATGGTGGTGCTGGCTCAAAGGGCTGAATGGCCTACTCCTGCACCTATTGTCTATTGTCTATTGTCTATTGCTATGCTGCCTTCTGAGTGCCTGAGCCAGAGACAACTCGAATAGCTTTCTTAAGTGGAAAGGTGAGTAGCCAAGGTCATGGTCCAAGTCTGGACCAATTACATGGGTAGGAAGGGTGAGAGGTCCTATGGAATGAGTCCACGGAGTTGGGTGCTAAGTTACCAGGACCCCCGGGGCTGTGATCTCAGGATTGCTACCCATACCACGTGCCAATTAGACCATAGGTAGGATGATCATACAGTTTAACATGTGGCCAGGAAGGTGGTGCAGATGGGTAGCTTTAGGTTTTGGATCATAGCTCTCTCTTCAAGAGAAGATGAGGCATGTACAGATGAGACAGTTTGCACCTGAACTTGAGGGGGGACAAATATTCTTGCATGAAGGTTTGGTACTATTGCACAGGGGTTTGAGGTTTAAACTAAAGTTGCAGAGCGATAGGAACCAGAGCATTAGAGTAGATGGTGGTGTGGTTGTTGGGAAAGGTGTTGTTAAGCCTCCATGCAAAGTAAGGAGTCAAAAGGTTGAGCATCGTGGAACTAATGCTTTGAGCTTGTGTATGTGTTTACATAAGGGGGAGAGGTGGCATTGCTAGTTAGAGAAAATGTCACGGCAGTGCTCAAACAGGACAGACTGGAGAACTCATCTTCTGAGGTTATATGGTGGAACTAAGAAAGGGTTGACCATGTTAATTAGATTACATTATAGACCAACTAACAGTCTGCAAGATTTAGAGGAGCAAATCTGTAAAGAGATTGCAGACTGTTACAAGAAACATAAGGTTGTGTTAGTAGGTGATTTTAACTTTCCACATATGGACTGAGACTCCCATAATGTAAAATGGATAAAGTTTGTCAAGTGTGTTGAAGAAAGTTTTCTTAACCAGCACATAGAGGTCCCAACTAGAGAGAGTGTGATAATAGATCTCCTTTTAGGGAATAAGATGTGTTTGTAGGGGAACTCTTTACATCTAGTGATCATAATGCCAGTAGTTTGAAGATAATTACTGAGGAGGATAGGTCGGTCCTCAGGTTGAGATTCTGAATTGGAGAAAGGCCAATTTTGATGGTATCAGAAAGGATTTGACAAATGTGATTGGGACAGGTTGTTTTCTGGCAATTATGTACTTAGTAAGTGTACTTAGTCCTAAACCTGCAGAAGTGAAATTTTGAGTATACGAAGTTTCTATGTTCCGGTCAGAATAAAAGACAAGGATAACAGGTTTAGGAAACCTTGGTTTTTGAGTGATATTGAGGCCCCTGGTTAAGAAAAAGAAGGAGGTGCAGAGCAGGTATATGAGTTACTTGAGGAGTATAAGAAATGGAAGAGAACAGTTAAGAAGGAAATCAGGAGGGCTAAAAGAAGGAATGAGGTTGCTCCAGCACACAAGGCGAAGGAGAATACCAAGGACTTCCAAAGATATATTAAGAGCAAAATGACAGCAAAGGACAAAATTGATCCTCTAGAAGATCGGAATTGTCTTCTATGCGTGAAGTTGAAAGAGACGGGAGATTCCTTAAGTGGATTTTTTGCATCCACATTTACTCCAGCAGCAGACACAGAGTCTAAAGGAGTGAGGCAAAGCAGCAGCGAGGTCATGGACCATATACAAATTACAGAGAAGGAGGTGTTTGTTCTCTAAAGGCAAATTAGGGTGAATAAATCCCAGGGCCTGAGAAAGTGCACTTAAAATTCCTTAGCAACAGGTAATAAACCACAGGATTGAAGGATAGCTAAAGTTGTTCCATTGTTTAAAACATCCACTAAGAATAAGCTAGGAAACTAGAGGCCGGTGAATCTGACATTTGTTATTGGAAGGTATTCTAAGGGAGCATTGGGATAGACAAGGACTGACTAGGGATCGTCATCATGACCTTGTGCATGTTAAGTCAGTGCTAACCAATCTTTTAGCATTTTTGATGAGGTTACCAGGAAAGTTGATGAAGGCAAGGCAGTAGATATTGTCCACATGGACTTGAGTAAGGCCTTTGACAAGGTCCCACATGGGAGGTTGATCAAGAAGGTTCAGTGGTTTGGCATTTAAATGAGGTAGTAAGTTAGATTAGTCATTGGCTTCGTGGATGAAGCCAGAGAATGATAATAAATGATTGCCTTTCTGACTGGAGGTCTGTGACTAGTGGAGTGCTGCAGGGGTTGGTATTGAGTTCGTTGTTGCTTGTCATCTATATCAACAATCTGGATGATAATGTGGTAAACTGAATAACAGAGACCAAGTTTGAGTGTACAGTGGATGGAAAGGAAGACAATCAAAGCTTACAGCAGGATTTGGTCTACCTGGAAAAATGGCAGATGGAATTTAATACAGACAAGTGTGAGATGTTGCACGTTGGGAAGACAAACCAGGGTAGGGCTGACATGGTGAGCAGTAGGCATTGAAGAGCAGGTAGATCAGGGAGATCTGGGAGTACAGATCCGTAATTCATTTAAAGTTGCATCACAGGTAGATAAGGTCATTAAGAAAGCTTTTGGCACTTTGGCCTTCATAAGTCAAAGTACTAAGTACAGGAGTTGAGATGTTATGTTGAAGTTGGTTAAGACGTTGGTGAGGCCCAATTTGGAGTATAGTGTGCAGTTTTGGTCACCTACCTACAGGAAAGATGTCAATAAGATTGAAAGAGAGCAGAGAAAATTTACAAGGATGTTGTTAGGTTTGAGGATCTGAGTTATAGGGAAAGGGTGAATAGGTTAGCACTTTGTTCCCTAGAGCATTGGAGAATGAGGGGGAGATTTGATAGAGGTAGACAAAATTATGAGGAATATAGATAGGGTAAATACAAGCATGCTTTTTCCACTGAGACTACAACTAGAGGCCATGAGTTAAGGGTGAAAGGTGAAATGTTTAAGGGGAACATGAGGGATAACAATTCATTCAGAGGGTGCTGAGAATGTGGAACAAGTTGCCAGGAGAAGCTGTGGATCTGGGTTCAATTTCAACATTTAAGAGAAATTTGGAAAGGTACATGAATGGAAAGTATATGGAGGGTTATGGTCCATGGGCAAGTCGATGGAACTAGGCATATTAAATAGTTTGGCACAAACTAGATGGGCAGAAAGGTCTGTTTCTGTGCTGTAGTGATGTGTGACTCTGTGACTGTTATTAAACAAAAGCAATATAGATAATGTATTCATATTTGTTGGAAGTACAACATTTATGAGCTGGAAGGCAATATTAAATACATTGCCTAAATCTTCCCTTTGTTTTGAAAGGTTAATGTCTCTGCAGTTTACTATTAATGCAGATATCTTTACTTTGTTATACGTCAACCTTGAATTTCTTCTTACAATTGAGCATCAGTGTTATTTTCTCAGTGATGTAATTGATTATAATGCTATCAAACATGTCAATCCAAAGGGGTTTCCTTGAAATCATCTTTCAGGTTAAATCCTAGCATTCTGGTAGTATAAGACGGAGATTTGAGTCATCTTGCAGACTCAGACCCACTTTGCCTGTTTCAGGAATAAAATCCTGGTTAGGCCAAAGTTATTTCCTTATAGCCTTGGTGTTTTATTCAGTCAGCCTCTTATAGTTCTGAACAATGTTATATTACATATGTTCAATAGCTTCAAAATCAAGTTGGTTACTTGTGTAAGCATAAAACAGTAAAATAGAAAAATTAGTATGTGTTCATTATAATTAGAAACTAGCAGATCTTGAAAATAAATCCATCTTGTTATATGTTCATAATATTTGTAGCTGCCTTGATTGAAGAAGATATCAACAGTTTGAATTCTCTGACAGCTGAAGAAATAACGGCACAGGAAATGTTAGAGGAAGAAAATAATGTATCTACGTGGATGAAATGTATGATACAATGAGTGTCTCAAAATGAGGCACTTGCGTTAAAGTGGTCACGAGAATTGGGAGTGAATCATACAGCATTCTACATCTCAAATTTCATTTGAATATTCTCTTTTGTATCATGAACTATTCTGCAATAAAACAAATAATTTGCAGTTATTATTAAGTTTAATTTCATGGACTTTATTTATTCATCATGGGACCATGGTGATGCTAGTGGAAACATGAGAGCATATCTTCCAACTGTTAATTGACTGCTGGTGAACCACTACCATAGACAAACATAATGAAATGCATAACATCAACTACTATTACTTTTCTGTGCTTTAATGAATTCACCTTTGGGTTGTTTTAACTGAAGAGAAAGTGGGAAAACCCCACTGGGTAAACCAGCCATTGCAGGCTTCACTCTGGTAAATCCAGGAAGATGCTGGTGCATTTAGTCGCAGCAGCCTCTCCGGATCCAGCAAATGATGTAAATGTTTGTCTTATGATCGCCAGACCCTTTTGGACATTGTTAATACAAAATTCTGTAGTTTGGTTCATTAGCGAGACCTACAGCAGATGAGCTGCATGGCCTAAGCCCTCATACCATGCTGTCACCTATTACAGCTGAATGCACAAGATGTTGAAACGTGAAGTGGATGGGCTACAGCAGCAGAAGACCATGCCAGGTTCCACTCTGTACCTAATGAAGTGGCCACTAGATGTATATGTGTTGTATCATAACAAGGTGTGCTGCATGTGACTATATGTATTGTGTTTTGCATACTGCCCCAGAGGAGCAATTTTTCACGTAGCTGTACACACATGCATAGTTGAATAACGATGCGCTTGAACTTGACTTGAACCTTTTCACTACTCGCTCTATTGTTACTACAACAAAGAGCCAGGACCAGTATATGAGAAATTGGTAAATTGGATTATTGTTGTCAAATGTAAAATGAAAAACTTGTCTTGCATACCATTTACACAGATCATTTACAACAGCGCATTGAGGTATGACAAGGTTAAACAATAACAGAATGCAGAATAAAGTGTTACTGTTACAGAGAAAGTGTACTGCAAGCAAACAATAAGGTGCAAGGTCATAATAAGGTAGATTGTGAGGTCAATAGTCCATTTTATCAACTATGGAACTGTTCAATATTCTTACGACAACAGGAGAAAAGCTGTCCTTGAGCTTGATGGTACATGCTCTCCAGCTTTCGTTTCTCTGCCTGATGGGAGAGTAGATAAAAGAGGATAGCTGTGCTGGGTGGGCCTTTGAGTACGCTGGCCACTTTACTGAGACAGCAGGAGTCTATGGAGGGCAGGCTAGTTTCTGTGATGTACTGAGCTGTGTCCACACTTTCTGCAGTTTCTTGCAGTCACAGGTACAGCAGATGCCATACCAAGCTGTAATATATCTAGACTGGATGTTTTCTAGGAGGCATCAATAGAAATTGATGAGGATCAAAGGGAGCATGCCAAATTTCTTTAGCCTCCTGAGGAATTTGAGGTGATGGTAAGGTGTTATGTACTGTAGTTGAATCTCTGCAGGCTATTAATTATGTTCACTCCTAAGAACTTGAAGTTCTCATCCCTCCCAACCTTGGCACTGTTGTAGACCGGAGCATGTGCACTGCACCCCCTTCCTGAAGTCAATGACCAGATCTTTTGTTCTGCTGACCTTGGAGGGCATGACATCATGTTACTAGGCTCTCCCTCCCTCCCTCCTGTACTTTGCCCCATCGTTATTGCAGATACAGCCCGTTATGGTGGCATCATCTGCAAACTTGTAGATGGAGTTAGAGCAGAATTGGCCACACAATGATGAGTGTCCAGGGAGTAGTGTAGGGGGCTGAGGACACAGCCTTGTGGTGCACCAGTGTTGAGGGTAATTGTAGCAGAGATGTTGTTGGTTACCTTTACTGATTGTGACCTGCTGGTCAGAACGCCAAGAATCCAACTGCAAAGGGGGATACTTAAGTCCTGGGTCTACTAGTTAGGAGATGAGTTTGGTTAAAATTATAGTATTGAAGGCTGAACACACTTCTGGACGACCGATCTTATATCTACAACAGTGACTGTGGGTACAGATGAATTGGAGGCTGTTGGGGTGGTTGGTGATATTCCAATCCCCTCCTGTTCAAAATATGCATGGAATGCATTGTTGCCAGCAATGTTGCTTGACTTAGTCTTGTAGCTCGTATAGCATGCAAGCCCTGCCATAATTGGTGGCTACTCTGGAGCTCAATTTTGGACTGGTATTATCTCTTGGCATTCCTGATAGCCTTACAGAGGTTGTGGCTCCGTTTTTTGTGAGGTTCAGGGTCACCTGATTTCTACCCTGCAGTTCTAGACTTCAGTAGGAAGTAGATCTCCTGGCTCATCCATGGTTTCCGGTTTTGGAGCACCCATATTGTCCTCTTTGCCTCACAGTCCTCAATATAACTGCTTGTAAAAGTCCATGACAATAGTGGCATATTCATTCAGGCTGAGGCTGAGTGTATGTACATGGACCAATTCTACCGACTCAAAGCAGGTACCCTGAAGCAGTAACTTTCTGCACTGGATCATCACATTTCTGTTTCTGTTTGTATGCAGGGTGAAGAAGCACAGCCTGGTGGTCCAATTTATTATCAGGGGATAGTTCAGAATGCATTTTTGATGGTGATGTAGCAATGGCTAAGGGTGTTTGGGCCCCTGGTGATATTATTTTGGTAACACACACTCGAGGTTAGCCTGGTTGAGGTCACTGGCAACGATGGACAAGGCCTCAGATTATCAGGGTCCTGCTTCAAGGATGTTGACCACAGAGTCCACTGACTACAGGCTTCACGTCTGACTGGGTTCGGGAGTAGGCTGCTCTCATGATAGCTGAAGCGACCTCTCATGGTAGGTAATATAGGCAACCCTTCATTGTTAGATATTCCAGCCTGGGTGATCAGGAATTCACCAGCACCATAACTACTGAACACTCCACCTCTAACTTTGCCCAAGGATGCTATACAGTTCATCAGGTGAATTGTGAAGCCCTTGGGTTGTATGGCGCAGTCAGATGAAACATGTAATCCATGCTTCGGTGAGACATCAATCTTTCAGTTCTCTTTGTAGGCCATTCTTACTCTTAGCTCATCAACTTTGCTGTCGGTGACCAGTAGGGTGCTAGGGAGGGACACGAGAACCCATGCTGTTTCATTCTCATCAACAGCCCGGCCTTCTTACCATGCTTCTGAGGTAAGTGGCTGCATTTGGTCAGTCTTGGAACTCCTGGAGTGGAGCCACCTGGACTGGAAGGTAAGTGACTGCTTAACAACAGGCCTGGAATACCCGGAATAGATTTAGCTGGACTGGAAGGTAAGTGATTTCTTCTGGACAAGCCTGGAAAACCTGGAGTGGTTTCATCTGCCTGTAAGGTCAATTTGAATTCCATTAGAAGACCAGTACAGAATATTCCAGATGCAGTCTAAAGAGAACTCCATGGAGTCTTGCACACAAATTCTTTCACAATAAAGGCCAGCATGCCATTTGATTTCTTTGTTACTTGATGAACCCGTATGTTAATTTTCAATTGTTCATTTGTAAGGGAATTCAAACACAAACATGTTTCAATATCAATCCTTTTGAAATATTCTCTTCCTTTCTATTTTCCTTACTAAAATGAAAAAGATTCACATTTTCTACATTATATTCTATCAGCCACCTTGTTGGCCAATCATTTTGCAGATTTATATTGCCCCACAGATATTCAGCATCCTCCCATAGCCAATACTGCCACCTAGCTTTGTGTCATCAATAAACCAGTATTTCCCTTGAATTCCTCCCTCATTCAAATCATTGAGAACTGATCTCCATAGCAACCCACTGATCACAGTTCCCCAGCTTTCCTAATTGTTTATTTTCTCCCTTTAACCAATCGTCAATTCGCACCAATGCACTGGTTCTAATTTTGTTCACTAATTTCTTGCGTAGAATTTACCAAAGGCCTTCTGGGAGTCTAAATACATCAAATCAAGTAAAAATCAAGTTTATTGTCTTAAGTTTCTGTGATTTGTAGGAATGTTGCACCAGAAAAACTGGGGACCACTCAGGATTCATTGTAGTCATTTCTTCACCTGCAATACTTTGCCACTGTCTACAGATTCCAGATAATGGATTGGCTTTTGTAGCAGTAAAGAAAATGGATTTCTCAGAAACAGTATAACACCAGTCTGCAGTGAGCAATAGTTTGAATCTATGATTGTGTTAGCTCAGGTTGCTATTTCAAGCTTCAGTGCACATAAAATAATCTCACAGGTAAAAGGATAAGAATGTTTACAATAACTAAAACAAGATGTTTGCAGGAAGCTATTGCCTGCTATTGACTGTGATTAACACAAACAACTGTTAAAAAAAAAGACACTGAATCAACAAATGTTCCTTAATGGAGAAATACAAGAAAAATACATTCCATCTGGAATGGAGGAGCAACATTTCATATTCCATTTGGGTAGCCTCCAAACTGACAGCATGAACATCCATTTCTCTAACATCTGGTCATTTCTCCCCTCCTCCACTTTCTCTCTTTTTCCATTCCCCATCCTGACTCCCATCTTACCCTTCATTTCTCATCAACCTGCCTCCCACCTCCCTCTGGTGTCCCTCCTTCTTCCTTTTTTCCATGATTTGCTCTCCTGTCCTATCAGATTACTTCTTCTTCGGCCCTTTGCTTTTTCCACCTATCACCTCCCAGCTTCTCACTTCATCCCTTCCCCCACCTTCCTCCTTTCCCCCTCACCTGGCAGTCTGTATTCCTTCCCCTCCCCCACCTTCCTCCCTTCCCCCTCATCTGGATTCACCTATCACCTGGCAGTCTGTATTCCTTCCCCTCCCCCACCTTCCTCCCTTCCCCCTCACCTGGATTCACCTATCACCTGGCAGTCTGTATTCCTTCTCCTCCACCACCTTCCTCCCTTCCCCCTCACCTGGATTCACCTATCACCTGGCAGTCTGTATTCCTTCCCCTCCCCCACCTTCCTCCCTTCCCCCTCACCTGGATTCACCTATCACCTGGCAGTCTGTATTCCTTCCCCTCCCCCACCTTCCTCCATCCCCCTCACCTGGATTCACCTATCACCTGACAGTCTGTATTCCTTCCCCTCCCCCACCCTCTTCCCCTCCCCCTCACCTGGATTCACCTATCACCTGACAGTCTGTATTCCTTCCCCTCCCCCTCACCTTGATTCACCCATCACCTGGCAGACTGTATTCCTTCCCCTCCCCCACCTTCCTCCCTTCCCCCTCACCTGGATTCACCCATCACCTGGCAGACTGTATTCCTTCCCCTCCCCCACCTTCCTCCCCTCCCCCTCACCTGGATTCACCCATCACCTGGCAGTCTGTATTCCTTCCCCTCCCCCACCTTCCTCCCTTCCCCCTCACCTGGATTCACCTATCACCTGGCAGTCTGTATTCCTTCCCCTCCACCACCTTCCTCCCTTCCCCCTCACCTGGCAGTCTTTATTCCTTCCCCTCCCCCACCTTCCTCCCTTCCCCCTCACCTGGATTCACCTATCACCTGGCAGTCTGTATTCCTTCCCCTCCCCCACCTTCCTCCCTTCCCCCTCACCTGGATTCACCTATCACCTGGCAGTCTGTATTCCTTCCCCTCCCCCATCTTCCTCCCTTCCCCCTCACCTGGATTCACCTATCACCTGGCAGTCTTTATTCCTTCCCCTCCCCCTCACCTGGATTCACCTATCACCTGGCAGTCTGTATTCCTTCCCCTCCCCCACCTTCCTCCCTTCCCCCTCACCTGGATTCACCTATCACCTGGCAGTCTGTATTCCTTCCCCTCCCTCACCTTCCTCCCTTCCCCCTCACCTGGATTCACCTATCACCTGGCAGTCTGTATTCCTTCCCCTCCCTCACCTTCCTCCCTTCCTCCTCACCTGGATTCACCCATCACCTGGCAGTCTGTATTCCTTCCCTCCCCCATCTTCCTCCCTTCCCCCTCACCTGGATTCACCTATCACCTGGCAGTCTTTATTCCTTCCCCTCCCCCATCTTCCTCCCTTCCCCCTCACCTGGATTCACCTATCACCTGGCAGTCTGTATTCTTTCCCCTCCCCCACCTTCCTCCCTTCCCCCTCACCTGGATTCACCTATCACCTGACAGTCTGTATTCCTTCCCCTCCCCCACCTTCCTCCATCCCCCTCACCTGGATTCACCTATCACCTGACAGTTTGTATTCCTCCCCCTCACCTGGATTCACCTATCACCTGACAGTCTGTATTCCTTCCCCTCCCCCACCTTCCTCCCTTCCCCCTCACCTGGATTCACCTATCACCTGGCAGTCTGTATTCCATCCCCTCCTCCACCTTCCTCCCTTCCCCCTCAACTGGATTCACCTATCACCTGGCAGTCTGTATTCTTTCCCCTCCCCCACCTTCCTCCCTTCCCCCTCACCTGGATTCACCTATCACCTGGCAGTCTGTATTCCTTCCCCTCCCCCACCTTCCTCCCTTCCCCCTCACCTGGATTCACCTATCACCTGACAGTCTGTATTCCTTCCCCTCCCCCACCTTCCTCCATCCCCCTCACCTGGATTCACCTATCACCTGACAGTCTGTATTCCTCCCCCTCACCTGGATTCACCTATCACCTGACAGTCTGTATTCCTTCCCCTCCCCCACCTTCCTCCCTTCCCCCTCACCTGGATTCACCTATCACCTGGCAGTCTGTATTCTTTCCCCTCCCCCATCTTCCTCCCTTCCCCCTCACCTGGATTCACCTATCACCTGGCAGTCTGTATTCCTTCCCCTCCCCCATCTTCCTCCCTTCCCCCTCACCTGGATTCACCTATCACCTGGCAGTCTGTATTCCTTCCCCTCCCCCACCTTCCTCCCTTCCCCCTCATCTGGATTCACCTATCACCTGATAGTCTGTATTCCTTCCCCTCCCCCACCTTCCTCCCTTCCCCCTCACCTGGATTCACCTATCACCTGGCAGTATGTATTCCTTCCTCTCCCCCACCTTCCTCCCTTCCCCCTCACCTGGATTCACCTATCACCTGGCAGTCTGTATTCCTTCCCCTCCCCCACCTTCTCCCTTCCCCCTCACCTGTATTCACCTATCACCTGACCATCTGTATTCCTTCCCCTCCCCTTCCTTTCCGGTCTTGTTGAAGCCTCAGCCTCAAACATGAATGCTATCTGACCTGCTGAGCTCCTCCACCATTTTGTGCGTCTTACTCTGGATTTCCAGCATCTCTTGCATTAAAAATATTTCTTGACTGTTTTCTGTTTTTGAAATGAAAACTACATTTTCTGAAAATCTGATGGAAATCTGAACACATTTAACACCTATTTTGAGCCATACCTTAGATTAAGTGGGTTAAAGAAAGAAAGAATCTTTCAGCATATTTTGTATTCTGTTCTGCTTCCCTGTGTTGATGACACAATGATATACATTTGAATTGATGTTATAATGCCCCCTAGGGGAAATACATTTTTTGAAATACATTTAGCATTTAAACTTGACATTACTGTACATAGAATTCATTAGAATTAGAAATCTACCAAAAAAAATTTGGAGCTTCACTATATCCTCTCAACCACATAAAAGATGATTTATTTGTTTTATTAAGACATTTTTACATTCTTGTCACATGATGATAGAAATCTCTTTGTGCTCAAACTGAAATTTCAATCTATTGAAAAGAAGGATCTACAGTAGTAATACAACCAGAACTATTAAACCTGTAAATTTCAATTAGGACAGCAGAGATAAGCCTGGAAACTATGGGCCAGTGAGTCTTACATCAGTTGTAGGAAAGTTACTGGGGAAGGTTCCCTGGACAAGATTCACATTCCCTCTGAAAGTCAGGGAGTGAGTGGGAGGGATCAGCATTATTTTTTACAGAGGAGATCATGTCTCACAAATCGGAGGTACCCAAGAAGTTGAATGAAGGTGGGATCTATGTTTTCACTCTGTGGATTTTAGTGTTGCTTTGACAAGGTTCCACGTGGAAGGCTGGTCCAGAAGGTTACTGCACATGATTCTGATCTAATTATCCAGCCAAATTGACACTTTATTTTCCACACACTTGTTTCTCAGCCTCATTGCTGTTCTTTGAGACATTTCAGTAAGTTATAGATTTCCTTTGACATCGTGTCACAATACCTATTTCATTCACTGACCAGGAGCTGGACATATACACCCAGACTTTACTGTCTTGCACATGAGTCCATAAGCCATAGGAGTAAAATTAGGCCATTTGGACTATTGAGTTTGCTCTGCTATTCCATCAAGGCTGATATATTATCCCTCTCAAGCCTATTCTCCTGTCTTCTCCCCGTAACCTTTGACACCCTTACTAATCGGGAACCTGTCAAGCTCCTCTGTAAGTATACCCAATAATTTGCCTTCCACGACCATCTGTGGCAATAAACTGCACAGATTCACCACCGTCTGGCGAAAGAGTCAGCACTGTGAATCCATGACTTGGGGAAGACTTAGCCTTTATGTCTCTCTTGCTATACCCTTTGTTAATATTAATCATTTTCATTGCAAACATTTTAGATATTTCAATTTCCTCTTTAATGTCATGGTATGACATCACATTCCCTCATTCAGTGGTAGAATTTTTCTTTGATTTGTTTACGTAGATGACATATGCATAATTTGGCCTGTCTCCTCTGACAAATATTCTGCATTTAATCACCAGGTTTACTTTATAGCTCAAACATCATATTCCCCATTAAATAGACTGTCATCAAGTTGCTGGTGTGTTAGATTGCTTTGACCACCACAGCTGCCCATGCCTAGAGAACTGTCCATGCACTGCACTGCTGCTGCAAAACATCAAATTTCACATTTATATGCCAACAATAAATCTGATTCCAATTTGGATTCTGACTCTGCCTGCATTCACTACACTCCTAATCTGGATTGTACTATCTCACAATGTCTGTAGTGTAGATAATGAACTACCAAGCCTTGTCTGCACAGCACTATTTCTCCCCCCTGAGTTAACTTGAAATCCTAAAGTGAATCACTTTAAGATAAGCACTCATGCTATCTAAACTACAATCAGTGCTGAAACATCTCAATCCAGCTAATCAGGAGGAGAAATATTTACCTGGAAAGGTTGTGGTTAAAGAAATTTCTGAAGCCCAACATTTGCCCTTGAAACTTGGGTAATGCAAATTTATAATAAACTCATTGTTAAACAGAAATGTGCTTATTGATGAAGAATTATATTATTTCATCAGATAGAAAGAAACAAAAAGAATTTATAACACAAAGGAAAGTTTTAAGAAGTAATTAAGGATCCTTTATGCTGAACATCAGTTCTGGTTGGGTGTTTCTGCAGGTGCAGAATAGCTGCTGATTTCTTGGGTATTGACATCAGTCACTGGGACAGGGTTGTCAAAGCCTTCAAGTGCAGCTTGCTGTTGACTCTGGAGTCCAGTTGTATGTGATGGAGTTGAGTTGTAGATGATAAATCCAACCATAATGAGCACAAAAGCCAGGATATACAGAACTGAAAACTAATGATAACAATTGAAAGGAAAAAGTATTAAGATTTTTTTTACTGCAATTCACTTTAATGTTGAATAATATTCAAATATAGGATAGACATACACCTGATAGGAAAAAGAGGGAAAGTATTAAGGGGTTTATCATATTTGAAAGTAAGAAATCACCAGAGTAGATGAAATATATTCTAGGCTAGGGGTAGCAAACCTTCTTGATGGCATATGCCAAAATTGCCGATAATCTTCTAAGAAACTCTTTTGTGTTCCATGGTAATTTTGAACAGAAATTATCATCGACTAATGAATTATTAACAATAATTGTGCTTTTAATGAGAAAGGATGAATTCTATTATTTATTTACATGTATTCTTTTTTACTATTAATAACAGTATAACAGACAGATTGAAATAAATGAAGCATCCAGAAAACCTATTCAAAAACTACTAATATTAATCTTCTAAAAATACAAAAGAAAGATAGCTTCATTTCTAAATAATATCACTATTGTAACCATTTACTACCTAATTACTGATGTGTACACCAGGTATGAGAGATTTCAAAACATATCATCCAACATCAGGTGTTCTCGCAACTGGCACCAAGCTGGCGTGAGACATTTCCTGTGAAAACATCTCACTGGGCTTGGGTTGTAAAATTCATTATGTATCTTCCATTATGGGTGTGGGGTTTAAAGAATCGAGAAGCAGCATTGCATTCCGTGGTGCCAACAATACTTTTGGCATGTGTCATCTTGGGAATGTGTGCCAAAGTTTCGCTACCCCTGTCAGGCTGTTGATTGAAGCAAGGAGAAAGAAGGCAGCAGCTGTGACTACAATTCACCCAAACTACAGAGGTAGTGCCAGAGCATCACTAAAATTGTCGCTTTGTTTAAAAGGGAAGGAAGGGATAAAAAGTTAGCAAAAAAAATTCATTTAGAAAGGACTGATTATTTAAATTCTATTGTTCTAATGCTGACAGTGGTGTCTAACTTGATCGAAAGGCATCTGATGAGTGCTGCACACAATTCTGGTCACCAAGCACAAGTGGTGCCTTTGCTCTGGAGAGGGTGAGAGGAAAGTTACAAGGATGCTGCCAGGAGTGGAAAACTGTAGCTGTGAGAAAGATTGGATAAATTTGAACAATAAAGGCTGAGGGGAGACAATGAAGATATATCAAATTACGCTCAGTGACCACTTTATTTTGTACTCCTGTACACCTGCTCAATAATGCAAATATCTCATAACCAATCACATGTCATGGTCCAGTCTGTGAAATCCGCATTCCGGTTGACAGTCCAGTCCATGTTCTTTATTCCAGGTTTTGCGGTTTCCCCCAGTTTCTGTTGAGGCAGCTGATTCTCGTTTGGGCTGGCTTCATAAATAGCATCAGGATTCAGCCTCAGGCTGCTGGATTGTTCCTACCCTCTGCCTGAATCTCTTCTCTGCCCCTTCCTCCTGAAGTCTTGCTCTGCAACCAGCATCTGATGCCTAGCCTTGCCTTGCCTTGCCTTGGCTTGCCTCGCCTCATCTGAAGCCTTGCCTTGCCTCGCCTGTAACACTTGCCTTGCCTCGCCTGTAACACTTGCCTTGCCTTGCCTGTAACCCTTGCCTGCACTGCTGTCAAGTTCAACTGCTGGAGCAATATAAGGAACTGTCTATTGTTGTTTTGAACTGTCTCCGTGTCCACACCTTCACTCGGTAGGTCTGGCCATTTGCCGCTACCTAGTGTTGGGATCTGTCTTTGTGTCCTTGCCTTCGCTAGGTAGGTCTGGCCATTTGCTGCTACCTAGTGTTGGGAACTGTCTGTGTCCACACCTTCACTAGGTAGGTCCAGCTGTCTGCCATTACCTTGTGTTAGAAACCGTCTTGTTGTATTCTGCATTCCGTGTAATGAGTCCCGGCCCTATGTCCTGTTTCCAAGGAGGGGTCCCGGCTCTGTGTTCCATGTTCCTGCCTCTCCCTCGACCAGGGCTCTGCATTCCTGCCTCTCCCTCGACCAGGGCTCTGCATTCCTGCCTCTCCCTCGACCAGGGCTCTGCATTCCTGCCTCTCCCTCGAACAGGGCTCTGCCTTCCTGTCTCTCCCTCGGCCGGGGCTTTGCGTTCCTGTCTCTCCCTCGGCCGGGGCTCTGCCTTCCTATCTGTCCCTCGGCCAGGGCTCTGCGTTCCTGTCTCTCCCTCGACCAGGGCTCTGTGTTCCTGCCCGTCTCTTGGCCAAGGCTCTGCGTTCCTCGCTCTCCCTCGGCCGAGGCTCTGCATTCCTGTCTCTCTCCCTCGGCCAGGGCTCTGCGTTCCCCTCTCTCCCTCGGCCAGGGCTCTGCGTTCCCCTCTCTCCCTCGGCCAGGGCTCTGCGTTCCCGTCTCTCCCTCGGCCGAGGCTCTGCGTTCCCGTCTCTCCCTCGACCAGGGCTCTGCGTTCCTGTCTCTCCCTCGACAAAGTAAAGGCTTCAGGGTCTCGTCCAGTCCTAGCCTCATCCAAGAACCTTGTCCTGTCCTAGCCACAGCTTTGTGTTCTCGTCTTGTCCATGTGCCTCGCCCAGCCCAGGTGTACTTTGCCCAGTCCGGTGCTGGAGATTCCTCATCCTGGGCTGGAGTTCCCTCGTCCCGTCCTGGAGTCTCTTGATCCGTCCTGTTGCCACGCCACATCCTGTAGCCTTGTCATGTCCTCACCTAGTTCTGGGGTCCGAGCCTGAGTCAAGACCCAGGTTTTGGGTCCTTGTCCAGTCTCTGGCTCGTAGTCCAAGCCCAGGCTCCTAGTTCCCAGTTCCATGTCCTGGTTCTGCTATCCTACTCGAGTCCTAGCCCAGGCCCTGTACCTTTGTCTTGTCCAGGACCTGTGTCATGTCCAGCGCCCTTTCTTCCCCACCTCCCTTGCATGCTTAACTCTAGTCCTAGTCCTGTTCCTAGTACGTCAGTGTCTGTGTCTTGCATTTGGGTCCGCTCCCAGCGCCCACCCCCTTATGACATCACATGACAGCAACTCAATGTATAAAAGCATGCAGACATGATCAATAGGTTCAGCTGTTGTTCAGACCAAATATCAGAATGGGGAAGAAATTTGACTTTGCCATGGAATGATTGTTGGTGCCAGATTGGGTGGTTTGAGTATCTCAAAAACTGCTGATCTCCTGGGATTTTCATGCACAATAGTCTCTAGATTTTACAGAAAATAGTTCAAAGAACAAGACGAAAAGAAAATCCAGTGAGTGGCAATTCTGTGGGTGAAAAAGCCTTATTAATGAGAGAGGTCAGAGCAGAATGCTCAGACTGGTTCAAGCTGACAGGAAGGCAACAGTAACTCAAGTAACCACATGTTACAAAACTGGTGTGCAGAAGAGCATCTCTGAACATACAACATGTTGAACCTTGAAATAGATGGCCTACAGAACCAGTAGACCATGAACATACACTCAGTGGCACTAGGAAGTACTGTACCAAATAGAGTGTATGTGTGCATGGAATTTGCAGAAAACACTAATTTCCCTAAGCACAGGGATACATGGATTTAAGTAAAATAGTAGAAAGATCAGAGAGAAGATGAGGACGAGAGGAACCAAACTCATGGCCTGAAAGAATGATAGGAATAGAAAATCCCATCACAGTTTAGAAATGCCAAATGTTTTTTTGAAAAACAGTGGTCTGCAGGGCAATGAACCTGTGCTGAGAGATGGCATGTGATACATGGGCCAGCCAGACCCAGTGCCTGAAATGGCCTCCTTCTGCATCATACATTTTCCATGATACTTTGACTTAAGTTCCACAAAAATCTGAAACCACCCATTTTTCAACTTAGTGTCATAAGGGGGTGGCTGGGAACGGACCCAAGTGCAAGACACAGACACTGAAGTAATAGGGACAGGACTAGGATACAGGGTGAGGGCTAGGACATGATACCAAAAACCGGGAACCCGGAACAGGACTGGACAAGAGAGCTAAGAGCCAGGGCTTGGACTCCGAGCCAGAGACTGGACAAGGACCCAGAACCTGGGTCTTGCCTCTGGCTCAGACCCCAGAACTAGGCAAGGACATGACGGCTGGCAGGTAGGACAAGGCCGGAGTCTTCAGGCTTGAGGCTGGAGACTTGAGGCGAGACTTGAGACCAGAGACTTGAGGCGAGGCCGGAGACCAGAGACTTGAGACTAGAGACTTGAGGGTAGGGGTCTTGAAGCTTGGCTTGGGGCGAGGCTCGAGGCTTGGGGTCTTGAAGCTCCTCCTGGGCAGGGCAGGGCGCGGTACTCCACCCGATGGAGGCAAGGGACAGAACCAACTGCAGGGTAACGGCAAGACAGCCTGACTTACCCGGCAGAGGCAAGGGACAGGAAGGGAGCTAGGTACAGGGTGGCTCCAGGACAAGACTGCAGGCGAGATGAGGCGAGAGTTACCAGCAAGACAAGGCAAGGCTTCAGGCAATGCAAGGTGAGACAAGAACTTCAGGCAAGGCGAGAGTTACTGGAAAGACAAGGCAGGGCTTCAGGCAAGGAAACAGAAGGCGGGGAAGGGATACAAGGAGTAAGGACAAGAAAAATCCAGCAGCCTCGCCCTGGTCTCTGGAGGTACTTATGCAGCCAGCCCCAACAAGAATCAGCTGCCTAAATTTGTGCTCAACAGGAACAGAAACAGGGTAGACAGGAAAACCTGGAGCAAGGGTCGATGGACCGGACCGTGAATGCGGACTTCACAGACTGGACCGTGCCACTTAGTGGCATGAAAATTAAGACTTCCTCACTAAAATCCAAGACTTGCATGAAATGAGATTTTTCTCCAAATAATATTCCAATCCAAATTCTTAAATCTAGAAATTATTTTGTTTTGGAATACCAACTATTTCTCAGCATGCAACAACTTTATACTTAATATAGATAAAGAAGAGTGATGGCTGAGGGTTTAGCTATTGTGACTAATGTGCAAAGCTACCCTCCCACACATGGATACACTTAGTAGTTGCAGATTGTGGAATTACCCTTTAATTATAATCTTAACAAAAAAATGCAGAGTTCAAAAGAGAATCTTAATACAAAAACTACTTATATGGGTGGACTGGTTAATATTATAGCAGTCTGTTAAGCTGCAGAGGAGGTTGCTAATCACAGTTGTGGCTTGATTTTTTTCTTTGGTGTTTCCATAGCTACCTTCTATACATTGCCACCAAGAGACATTAACCTTTGTACCATTGTTTAATTATCTATCCAAGAAAATAGTCTGAAAGCTGTTATTAGAGATTTAAAAGGGCATTAGTCTGCAACATTGTTCTTAGCTTTGTGAAATTGTCAAAACTTAACACCTTTATGATCATTTAATACAAAAACTATTGCTGAATCAAATCAGATAAATTTCAAGAGTACCCTGGGTACTCTTAAGATATTTATCCTAACTAAAACTAACTAGCATCTTGTAAAGGGAAGGTAGTTTGGAGAACTTTCTGGAACTCTTCGCAGAACCCAGGTCAGAATGGGTGCCCAGATTTCTCAAAGGCACTGTAGACAAGATAGAAACTTCTTCCCACAGGAAGCTGGGAACCTGTTATTGAGATAATGAAAAGCAACACCCATAGAAGTCAACACCAGGCTTGTATCTTCAAAGACAAGAATAGAATACCATTCGGAGTTTAGTGAGCTCATCATGATAAACTAGGTTAGTAAATACATTTAGTACTTTCTCTGATCATCTACATCAGTATAGTATTTCATGCAGCACACAGTTATCAACTACTTATTGACAATCTCTATCAGTTTCTGTCCAGTATTCTTGTGTATCTGCACAAACTCACACTTCATTTTTCAAAGACTCTGTGTCATGTCTCACAGCTTGCAGACTTTCATCTCTTCAAATATAACTCTTCCTCATAAAATAAACTGACAGACGTGGTGTCTTCTAAACAGCAAACAACTTTGTGGGCCAACTGGTCTGTTCCTGTTCTATGTTCGATGTTCTGTACCATATCACACCCCTAGTGGGGAAAGGGTAGGCCATAAATGGAGCTGTTACAACTCTGGCGTGTTAGCAGCTTTGACAGCACAGAAGATGACAATACCTTCAAATGTAATCCTCCACCCATTTCAGGCAATGTTGTGATGACCAAGTCTTCAATGCATAGCAAAAGAGCAGAGATGGGGATACGCCACCACTTAAGGTATTCACTGCAACTACCAGTTCATGGCCTGGACACAGTTACAGCCAGCACAGGGGAGAGAATAGAAAATATAGCAATCCTCCAGAGAAATAAAGCTATATATGAGAATTGAGTGTGGTCTTAAATTCAGCATAGCACAAGATACCTCGCCCACAAACTCATGAATGTGCAACCACAAATGTACAAATCAGGAGCAGGAGTTGGCAATTCAGGCTCTCGTCTGCTTTGTCCTTTATGAAGATTGTGGCTGATTTGACTGTAACTTCAACTCTGCATTCCCACTTATATAATTTTTCATCCCCTTATATAAGAATCTTCCAATTGCTGCCTTAAAATTATTCAAAGGAGAGTTCCAAAGACTCATGATTCCCTTTTAGAAAATGTTGCTTTATTTCTATCTTAAACGGAAAACCCTTTATTCTTAAACAGTAACCTTTATTCTCTATTCTCCCACAGATGAAACACTCTTTTCACATCCACCCTGTCAAAATCTCTTAGGATAGTATATGTTTCAATCAATAGATTAAACACAACTGTTGAGATTGAATATTTCTTCCTGCTACACCAACATTTTTCTGTAAAACAAAGGGGAAACCTGTACTGTATTTAATATTTCAATAATATTTGAGTAATTTTGAAAATATTTTGTTTGATTAGGCATTCTTTGTATGTTTACATAATTCATTATGGGTTATATGATAGAAGTACGTGAATGGCGTATGTCATCACACCATCACGTCATATGTGAGTGCCTCACGAAAGAAAAACTAACTACACAAGTATTCCTGGCTCCCATCTTTATCTTTTGATTCGTTTCTGGAGTCACCAAACATAACAGTGGTGATGAGGAGGTTTTAAAATGAATTTGAGATGACTACCTACCTATTCAAGCACAGCAGATTTTTTCTTCAGAAGGCAGAAGGGGGAAGAAACGATAAAATTTTTAAAAAGTACAGCACGTGTCTCTTTGGAAGAGGAGAGAGACGTTCGAGTTTTTTAAAAAAGGTAGAAAAGGACGAAGTTCATGGGTTCATAAACAGTGAGTACCAGGTGATAATAACAATAAATATTAAAAAAGCAGAAATGGCTGGCTACATCAGAAAGATAGACACTTACAATTACACAACATAACTGGATTAAGTTTACTAAACAAATTGATTCATATTCTGAAGTAAATGCAGAAGCGAGTGTCAGTGTTACTGAGTACAATAGATGGAAAACTATACAGTTTGCTTAGAAGTTTAATTGTTCCAACCAAAGCAACCAAAATGAGCTTTGCTGTTATCATGAATGTAATGCAGGAACATTTAGAACCAAAACCATTGTTGATTGCAGAACACATTAGGTTTCATAAGTGGATTCAAAAGGAAGGGGATTCCATTTCAGCTTATATGGGTGAATTGACGAAATTGTCTGAGCGTTGTCAGTTCAGTGATGGGCTTAATGATGCACTAAGAGATTGTTTACTTTGTGGAATTTTACAAGAAAGCAGTCAAAAATAGCGCCTAACTGAACTGCAACTCACATTTAAAAGAGCAGTTGAACTCTCAGTATCAACGGAAACAGCAGCCAGAGATGCAATTAAGTTGCAGTCAGGAATGAAAGTAAATGTGAACAAAATTGCAATGTCTAAGTAGAAACTAGCCTGGCCAAACAAATTATGTTACCTTTTGGCAGGAGCTCATACACACTAGACCAAAGTGGGTTTAAAGGTGAAACTTGCAGAAAATGCTACAAAATAGAACACAGAGAAAGAGCACGTCAGGCAGGCAAAAATAAATGGACTGTACAGGGAAGAGAAAAAGGTAAAAAGTCAAGTTGTAGTTTCAAAAAGAGCACTAATCTGCATGCTGTTGAGGAAAAATCTGATCATGATAAGAATGACACAGAACTGAGTAGTTTTGAAATTTAAAATGTGAATACTAACAAGAGACAAGTAATATGGCTTACACCAGAAGTGAACACCAAATTAATTAAAATGGAATTGGACATTGGCTCAACTATTTCAGTTATTCCACAAAATGAGTTTGAGTGGCATTTCAAGGATACTGAACTGAAGCCTGCTGATATACAACAAAGAACTTATACCAGAGAAAAGATAACTCCTGTCAGAATGACATTTGTTACAGTGAAATAAAACAACCAACAAGCCACATTGGGCTTGTATGTGGTAAAAATAGAAGGGCCAGCATTGTGGGACCATAACTGTCTGAGACAACTACAACTTGATTACAGATCCATCCACCATTTGCATGCCACGTCCACTACAAGAGAATCAACTGAAAGCAAATTAAGGGAGGTACTAGATGATGCCACAGCAGTGTTCAAGGACAGCATTGGAAAACTCAAACATATCAAGAGTAACATAATGATAAATGAAAATGCCAC
Source organism: Mobula hypostoma (assembly GCF_963921235.1). Classification (NCBI taxonomy): domain Eukaryota; kingdom Metazoa; phylum Chordata; class Chondrichthyes; order Myliobatiformes; family Myliobatidae; genus Mobula; species Mobula hypostoma. The sequence goes on from NC_086103.1 coordinate 138,895,040, forward strand.
AGACAAGTTTTACAAAGCCCGTCCGGTTCTTTATACCATATGGAATAAAGTAGCTGGTAAGCTAGATAGTATGGAGTATGAAGAAATTCTTTTCAAGCTTGAGTGGAGCCCGTGGTCATTGCCAGTGGTCCCAGTAACCAGGAAGGATCTGTCTGTCAGGATCTGTGGTGATTTTAAAGTCACCATCAATCCAGTGTTGAAAGTAGATCAATACTCTCTGCCCTGATATAGGATATCTTTGCAAACCTTTCTGGAGTAAAGTACTTCAGCAAAGTGGACTTAGCTGAGGCCTACCTACAGATGGAGATGGAAGAAGAGTCCAAAGTGTTTCTCATCCTAAGCACTCACAACCAGATTTATCGTTATTATTGGCTTATTTCTGGAGTAACATCTGCACCTGCACTCTGCCAGAAAGCTATGGACCAGATGTTGCAAGGCCGCCCAGGCACTCAGTGTCACCTGGATGACATCATTGTTACCAGTGAGGATGAAAAGGAACATCTCCAACATATCACGACACTGTTAAAAAGATTAGAGGATTATGGACTCAGAGCATGGTGCAACATGTGTGAATTATTTAAATCAAGCATCACTTACTGTGGTCACACCATTGGTGCAAAAGATCTACACAAGTGTGCCGAGAAAATTCAAGCAGCGGTGGATGACCCAAGGTCAAAGGACATGTCATAGTTGTGGCCCTTTAGGATTTGTCATTTACCCTAACAGGTTCCTGTCAAACCTGGCTACTGTGTTCCACCCCTTGAACTCATTACTACAGACTGGGAAGAAAAGGTAATGGACAAAGTAGCTTGAGGTGGCTTTCCAAAAGGTAAAGGAAATGGTGATGTCCGACTCTGTAATCACAGATTATGATCCACATCATCCAAAGCTTGCCTTATGGTAAAGGTGAAGTTATGTCACATGTGATGAGTGATAGAAATAAATGCCCCAAAACTTTTGCATCATGTTTCCTTACAGCTCTAGAGAAAAATTATGCAGAGATTGACAAGGAGACCTTGAGTCTGGTTTGGGTTGTACGATGTTTACCAGTACTTCTGTAGGAGAGAGTTTACCCTCATTACTGATCATCAAGCCCTGGTGTCCATTTTCAATCCACAGAAGGGTGCTCCACAAACAGCAGCAACAGCATGATGCAGAGGTGGGCTCTGGTTCTTGAAGAACACAATTACAAGATCAAATTCAAGAGGACACCTAATCATGGAAATGCTGATGAGATGTCCCATTAATCATTTGCCAGGGCTGCTTGTCTAGAAGTGGAACATTGAACCTATTTGTTTGAAGAGCTGTCATTTTCTCTCAGCTGCTTGTCCTGCATACTCCTTCTGAAATTTTGAACATTTCAGAAGGAGTATGCAGGACAAGCAGCTGAGAGAAAATGACAGCTCTTCAAACAAATAGGTTCAATGTTCCACTTCTAGACAAGCAGCCCTGGCAAAGAACTACAGAGGAGATCAAAGGTGGCTGCTTTGAAAGATTAAGGACAGAACTAGACCGCTTTCCTACACAATGGAGATTGCATCTGATGTCACCTGGTGGCGAGACATTGATCAGTTAAGGAGAATAGAGTTAATTGTTCGAGAAGAAAGATGTTCAGAGCTGTAAGAACCACTTCCTGCACTCCCAGAGTCAGCTGCTACAAGCACCATGGAATAGGCCCCAGAACCTGAGATCGTTTCACAGCCACGAGTCTCACCTGCCAAGCACAGTGAACCCACCCCACCCCCACCCCAACCTTGTCAGGAAAAACGTTATCCCAGAAGAGTAAGAAATCCTCCACAGCGTTTAAATCTTTAGGCCTGAATGGGACAATTTAAAATTTACAATGCTCTGGTTGTCTATATAGTAGTTGTATTATTTAGTATACTGTGTATATAAGATGATTTGAGAGAAATATGTTACATTTGTGAATTGAGATGAATTCTGTACTGAGTTGGAGTTTAGAGCTAAGCAGAGAGTGTGTAATGTATTTAATATTTCAGTAATTGGATAATACCGTAAATATATTATTTGATTAAGCGTTATGGGTTATATGATAGAAGTATGTGAATGGCATACGTCATCACACCACCATGTCATATGGAGTGCCTCACGAAAGCAAAACTAAGTACACAAGTATTCCCGGCTCCCGTCTTTTTCTTTTGATTAGTTTTCGGAGTTACAAAACATGATGGCGGCACGGTAGCGTAGTGGTTAGCACAACATTTTGCAGTACAGGTTACCCAGGTTCAATTCCTGCCGCTGCCTGTAAGGAGTTCATACGTTCTCGCCGTGACCACATGGATTTCCTCCAGGTGCTCTGGTTTCCTCCCACAATCCAAAGATGTAACTGTTGGTCAGTTAATTAGTCATTGTAAATTGGCTAGATTTAAATCAGGGGATTGCTGGGCAGCACAGCTTTGGGGCCCAGGAAGGGCCTACTCCATGCTCAATAAATAAATAACAAGATCCTTTATACTTTAAGTTCTTTGAGGATTGGTTGCAATGACTCTAGAACACTAAAAGAGAATAATTCCTAACTAATCTTGCTTATTAACTTGTACAGAGATTTCCTTGACAAAGGACATTCCACGGGGTTTGAATAAATTTCTACATGCTACCACTAATATAATTGATGTAATTCTTTATTCATTATGATTGTCAGAAGTTGGTGTTTTTTGTCGCATGTAGTGCCAACACACCATAGCAAGTTACTAATACATGTAAATGTACAGTATATGGCAAATGAAGTTAATCCTTGATCATGATATTATGTACTTTCAAAGTAGAAGGCCAGTACAGGCTGGCAGCTCCACCAATACCCACAGCTACTCACCCTTCATCCCTAAGTCAACTTTAACATTTTTGGTAGGAATAGATCTATGAAGGGTGAAATTAAAGACTGGGTGGAACAGTTCAGGGACAATGCATATCCTTGCCTGCTGGCATAGCCAGCATTTCATTCCCTTCATCGTGGTGAAAGAACTAAAATTCTGCAGGTCATCTATGAAGGCATACTTCCCAGAAAATCTTAACTTCACACACCTGATCTACTGTGTCTACTGACATCTTGAAGTCTACCGTGAAAAAGAATTCCAGTGTAATTGCTCTTAATTACATGTAAAGTACATTCAAAGCCCTGTTTTGTTTCTGATACTCCGCAAACCCAATGCCAATAATTATCAAATAATGCTAGTTCATGAACCTACTGAAGTGAACATGCTCTTTAAAGCAAAACAGCAGCAGCAACTCGTATGGAAAAAGATGAACTCATACCCAGTCATACTCTGGAGAATTCCTTTAGAGAAAAATAACGGCTTTTGAAGCTCCAATTGATATCTTATTTGTTACTTAGAACTTTATTGGGAGAAATTACTAAATAAACAAATTTGTAATTGTTTTTTTAAACCAAAAACTTACTTGACATTCTTCTGCAACAAGTTTGTACACAACAAGTAACAGGAGAAAGGAATGTCTGATTGGTTCAATTTCAGTCATTTGCAGGAAGTCCATTTGCAACTTCCAGATATTTTGATTGGACAATACTGAAGATCTCCATTGCATGTGAAGGTATTTTTTTTGTAGCAAGTTCAAGTTCAACTTTGGATATCTAACCAAGGATTAATGTTGTTTCTAATTAACTAATCCAGAAGTACAGGATCATATTTTCAGCTTTTGCTTACTCTCTGCCAGGCTAAATCTGCCAGGTTAGCTGTAACAAACAAGAGAAAATCTGTAGAAGTAGGAAATCCAAGCAACACACACAAAATGCTGGAGGAACTCATCAGTACAGGCAGCATCCCTGGAAAAGAGTACAATTGACATTTCAGGCCAAGGCCCTTCAGCAAGACTGGGGAAAAATGCTGAGGGGTAGATTTAAGAGGTGAGGGAGGGGAGGAAGGTGAGAGGAGAAACCAAGAGTGGGAGAGGTGAAGTAAAGAACTAAGAAGTTGATTGGTGAAAGAGATACAGAGCTGGAGAAGGGGGGAATATAATACGAGAGGACAGAAGGCCGTGGAAGAGAGAAAAGGGAGGTGATGAGCAGGCAAAGAGATAAGGTAAGTGAAGGAAAAGGGGAAACTGGTGAAGGAGTGGGCGGGGGGAGGCCATTACCGGAAGTTTGAGAAATCAATGTTTGTGGCATGAGGTTGAAGACTACTCAGATGAAATATAAGGTGTTGTTCCTCCACCCTGAGTGTGGCCTCATGGTGACAGTAGAGGATGACATGGATAGACATATCAGAATAGGAATGGGAAGTAAAATTAAAATGGGTGGCCACTGGGAGATCCCAATTCTTCTGGTGGACGAAGCGTGGCTGCTTGGTGAAACGGTCTCCCAATCTACATCAGGTCTCACTGATGTACAGGGAGCACCAGACACAATAAATGACCCCAACGGACTCACAGGTGAAGTGTCGCCTCACCTGGAAGGACTGTTTGGGGCCCTGAATGGTAGTGAGGGAGGAGGTGTATAGGCAGGTGAGTAAGGGAAGAGGTGTAGGGGCAGGTGTCATAGTCATAGTCATACTTTATTAATCCTGGGGGAAATTGGTTTTCGTTACAGTTGCACCATAAATAATAAATAGTAATAGAACTATAAATAGTTAAATAGTAATATGTAAATTATGCCAGTAAATTATGAAATAAATCCAGGGCCAGCCTATCGGCTCAGGGTGGGAGAAAACTGGAACGCCCAGAAGAAAATGTATAAACTCCTGACAGACAGTGGCGGGAATTGAACCCAGGTCACTGGTGCTGTTATCGCGTTACTCTAACCGTGCTACTCCACTGTGCTGCACCAAGATCAACCAATGTTGGCCAAACAGCTGAAGTGCAGAGGTGGGGTGAAAGGAAACTTTTGACTGTGTGTGATGTCATTGGCTTTGCTAAAACTGTTGGCCATGAAGGAATTAAAAAATGGAAGAAAATGTCAAACTTGAATGGGTCTAAGTCAGTGGAAGTAGACAAACTTACCATGTGCTTGAAGGAATGGAGGCTGCCATTTTGTGAACTGTTTGATTAACTGATTCTTGCTCTGGGATAACAATCAGAGCAATTGAACCTGGACACAAGGAGCTTCTGCTAATGACCTGCTAAACCTGAGATCATTTTTAGATAAACGGTTCATTGTAAGCACAAAATACTCTGCAGATGCTGGGGTCAAAGCAACACTTGCAACATGCTGGAGGAACTCAGCAGATCGGGCCGCATCCGTGGAAACGATCAGTCAATGTTTCGGGCCGGAACCCTTCGTCAGGACTGAAGCGGGAAGGGGCAGAGGCCCTATAAAGAAGGTGGGGGGAGGGTGGGAGGGAGAAGGCCGGTAGGTTCCAGGTGAAAAACCAGTAAGGGGAAAGATAAAGGGGTGGGGGAGGGGAGGCAGGGAGGTGATAGGCAGGAATGGTGAAGAAGGAATAGGGGAAAACACAATGGGTAGTAGAAGGAGGCAGAACCATGAGGGAGGTGATAGGCAGCTGGGAGAGGGGGCAGAGTGACATAGAGATAGGGGAAGAGAGGGGGAGGGAATTACCAGAAGTTGGAGAATTCTATGTTCATACCAAGGGGCTGGAGACTACCTAGACGGTATATGAGGTGTTGCTCCTCCAACCTGAGTTTAGCCTCATCATGGCAGTAGAGGAGGCCATGTATGGACATATCCGAATGGGAGTGGGAAACAGAGTTGAAGTGGGTGGCTACTGGGAGATCCTGTCTCTTTTGGCGGACGAAGTGGTCCCCCAATCTGCGTCGGGTTTCACCGATGTAGAGGAGGCCGCACCGGGAGCACCGGATGCAATAGATGACCCCAACAGACTCACAAGTGAAGTGTTGCCTCACCTGGAAGGACTGTTTGGGGCCCTGAATGGTGGCAAGAGAGGAGGTGTACGGACAGGTGTAGCACTTATGCTTACAGGGATAAGTGCCGGGTGGGAGACCGTGGGGAGGGACGTGTGGATCAGGGACTTGTGGAGGAACCGATCCCTGCGGAAGGCAGAGAGGGGTGGAGAGGGAAAGATGTGCTTAGTGGTGGGGTCCTGTTGAAGGTGGTGGAAGTTGCGGAGGATAATGTGCTGGATCCAGAGGCTGGTGGGGTGGTAGGTGAGGACAAGGGGAACTCTGTCCCTGTTGTGGTGGTGGGAGGATGGGGTGAGGGCCGAAGTGCGGGAAATGAAGGAGATGCGGGTGAGGGCATCATTGATGACGGCAGAAGGGAACCACGATCCTTAAAGAAAGAGGACATTTGAGATGTGTATTGTATACATCTGGCATGTTGGCAGAGGTAATCTCATTTTCTCAGCCCAGTGTCTGGGTGATCCAGTTTGACTGGTTTGAACCAGAGTAGAATAGAACAAAAGAAGTTGCCTAAGGCACGAAGTTGTGTAGCCCTTGGCTACATCCAATGGAAATCAAGGTCAGTCGGATGTCCTTGAGCCAACGAGATTGAAATACAACATTTGAACTGATAAGGAAAAGGTATAAAAATCAGGAGCTTCGAATACAAAGCGGTGAAAGCTCCCAGAGACTATTGCAAGGAAGACCCCCATGCCAGAGGCTGGGAGAAACTGGATCAATCATTTGGCCAGCGGGAGATCCCCTATATCGGTGTTATAAATTGGAGAAGTGGTCTGAGTGAGTGTTGGTATAGAGGGAACAGTGGAATTCATGTTTAAGTTGTTGGCCTGGGGTCAACATAGTTACATTGTTGTTTGTGCAGAGACAATAAAGTGCGAACTTCGACTAATTACGAGTTGTTCGTGAAGTGCCTAACCTACATTTTCTACTTGCCTGGATGATCACGGATCCAAAACTCAAGAAGCTTAACATCCTCCAGGACAAAAGAGCTCACTTGGTGAGCATCCCATTCAACACTGGTACATTCATTCCCTTCACCATTGGCATACTGTAACTACAGCAAGTGTACCATTTACAAAATCCAAAATACATTGCAATTACTTCAGGTTATCTCATCAGTACCTCCAAAATCCATGGCCTCTACCACCTTGGAAATACAAGGACAGCTGGCACAATGGAACACAACCAAGTGCATATTCCATTCCAAGTTATACACTGCCTTGGCTTTGAAATGTAACACTGTTCCTTCACTCCTACTGAATCTAAATCCTGGAATTCCCTAACCAATTAACACCATGGGAGTACTTTCAGCTAAAGAACAGCAGTGGTTCAAGGAGGTGACTCACCATTCCTTCTCAAGGATAATGAGGGATGAACCATTAACACTGCTTTGCCAAGAACCTAGGCATCCAGAAAAAAATGTTTAAACAAAGAATGCATATTAACAACTTTCTGAAGAGTGGCTCAAGCTCATGACCTACAAGAATCCAATGATAAGTGTAGTCGCTAACATATCCACATTAAAGAAGAGTTTGTAAGTATTCTGGTGGGCCTGCAACTAATACCCCGGCTTTGTAAGAAAAATAAGACCATAGATCATAAGACAAAGGAGCAGAAGTCGGCCATTCGGCCCATCGAGTATGCTCTGCCATTTTATCATAAACTGATCCATTCTCCCATTTAGTCCCACTCCCGCGCCTTTTCACCATAACCTTTGATGCCCTGGCTACTCAGATACCTATCAATCTCTGCCTTAAATACACCCAGTGACTTGGCCTCCACTGCTGCCCGTGGCAACAAATTCCATAGATTCACCACCCTCTGGCTAAAAAAATTTCTTCGCATTTCTGTTTTGAATGGGCACCCTTCAATCCTTAAGTCATGCCCTCTCGTACAAGACTCCCCCAACATGGGAAACAACTTTGCCACATCCACTCTGTCCATGCCTTTCAACATTCAAAATGTTTCTATAAGGTCTCCCCTCATTCTTCGAAACTCCAAGGAATACAGTCCAAGAGCAGACAAACGTTCTTCATATGTTAACCCTCTCATTCCCGGAATCATTCTAGTGAATCTTCTCTGTACCCTCTCCAACATCAGCACATCCTTTCTTAAATAAGGAGATCAAAACTGCCCACCGTACTCCAAGTGAGGTCTCACCAGCGCCTTATAGAGCCTCAATATCACATCCCTGCTCCCATACTCTATTCCTCTAGAAATGAATGCCAACATTGCATTCGCCTTCTTCACTACCAACTCAACCTGGAGGTTAACCTTAAGGGTATCCTGTACAAGGACTCCCAAGTCCCATTGCATCTCAGAACTTTGAATTCTTTCCCCATTTAAATAATAGTCTGCCTGTTTATTTTTTCTGCCAAAGTGCATAACCATACACTTTCCAACATTGTACTTCATTTGCCACTTCTTTGCCCATTCTTCCAATCTATCCAAGTCTCTCTGCAGACTCTCCGTTTCCTCAGCACTACCCGCCCCTCCACCCATCTTCGTATCGTCAGCAAACTTAGCCACAAAGCCATCTATTCCATAATCCAAATCGTTGATGTACAATGTAAAATGAAGCAGCCCCAACACGGACCCCTGTGGAACACCACTGGTAACCGGCAGCCAAACAGAATAGGATCCTTTTATTCCCACTCTTTGTTTCCTGCCAGTCAGCCAACGCTGTATCCACGTATGTAACTTTCCCGTAATTCCATGGGCTCATATCTCCTCATGTGCGGCACCTTGTCAAAGGCATTCTGAAAATCCAAAGATACAACATCCACTGCATCTCCCTTGTCTAGTCTACTGGTAATTTCCTCAAAAAATTGTAATAGGTTTGTCAGGCAGGATTTTCCTTTAAGGAATCCATGCTGAGTTCTGCCTATCTTGTCATATGCCTCCAGGTACTCTGTAACCTCATCCTTGACAATCAACTCCAACAACTTCCCAACCACCGACGTCAAGCTAACAGGTCTATAATTTCCTTTTTGCCTCCTTGCCCCCTTCTTAAATAGCGGAGTGACATTTGCAATCTTCCAGTCCTCCAGAACCATGCCAGAATCTATCGACTTTTGAAAGATCATTGCTAATGCCTCCGCAATCTCCACAGCTACTTCCTTCAGAACACGAGGGTGCATTCCATCTGGTCCGGGAGATTTATCTACCTTTAGACTATTCAGCTTCCTGAGTACTTTCTCTGTCGTAATTGGGACTGCACACACTTCTCTTCCCTGCCACCCTTGAGTGTCTGGTATACTGCTGTCTTCCTCAGTGAAGACTGATGCAACATACTCATTCAGTTCCTCTGCCATCTCCTTATCTCCCATTACAATTTCTCCGGAATCATCTTCTATCGGTCCTATATCTACTCTCACCTGTCTTTTACTCTTTATATACTTGAAAAAGCTTTTAGTATCCTCTTTGATATTATTTACTAGCTTCCTTTCATAGTTAATCTTTTCTCTCTTACTGACCTTCTTAGTTTCCTTTTGTAAGCTTTTAAAAACTTCCCAATCCTCTGTCTTCCCACTCATTTTTGCTTCCTTGTATGCCCTCTCCTTTGCTTTAACTTTGGCTTTGACTTCTCTTGTCAACCACGGTTGCATCCTTTTTCCATTCAAAAATTTCTTCTTTTCTGGAATATACCTGTCTTGCACCTTCCTCACTTCTCGCATAAACTCCAGCCACTGCTGCTCTGCCGCCTTTCCCGCCAGTGTCCCTTTCAGTCAACTTTGGCCAGTTCCTCTCTCATGCCACTGTAATTTCCTTTACTCCACTGAAATACCGACACATCAGATTTCGGCTTCTCTTTTTCAAATGTCACAGTGAACTCAATCATATTATGATCACTGCCTCCTAAGGGTTCCTTCACCTCAATCTCTCTAATCACCTCTGGTTCATTACACAATACCCAATCCAGTACAGCCGATCCCCTAGTGGGCTCAACAACAAGCTGTTCTAAAAAGCCATCTTGCAGACATTCTACAAATTCTCTCTCTTGAGATCCAGTGCCAACCTAATTTTTCCAATCCACTCGCATGTTAAAATCCCCCACAATTATCATAACACTGCCCTTCTGACAAGCCTTTTCTATTTCCTGTTGTAATTTGTAGTTCACATCCCTGCAGCCGTTTGGAGGCCTATAAATAACTGCCATCAGGGTCCTTTTACCCTTGCAATTTCTTAGCTCAACCCATAAAGATTCTGCACCTTCCGATCCTATATCACCTCATTCTAATAATTTAATATCATTTCTTACCAATAAAGCCACGCCTCCCCCTCTGCCTACCTTCCTATCCTTCCGATGCACCATGTATCCTTGGACGTTCAGCTCCCAGAGACATGCATCCTTTAGCCACGTCTCAGTGATGGCCACAATATCATACCTGCCAATCTGTAGCTGTATAACAAGATCATCCACCTTATACCTTATGCTGCGTGCATTTAAGTATAACACCTTAAGATCTGTATTTGGTACTTTTCTCTTTGATTTCACTGCAACTTTGTTGCACTGCAACTCATCCCAATGGCTACAAATTTGCCCCATCACCTGCCTGTCTTTCCTGACATCTTTACTGCTCACTATCTTAGATTTATTTCTGGTTTCCCCTTCCTCCGCTCTATCATTCCAGTTCCCATCCCCCTGCTAAATTAGTTTAAACCCTCCCTAACAGTTCTATTAAACTTTCCCGCCAGGATATTGGTCCCCTTTGGGTTCAGGTGTAACCTGTCCTTTTTGAACAGGTCATACTTCCCCCAGAAGAGATCCCAATTATCCAAGAAACTGAAGCCCTGCCCCCTGCACCAGTCTCTCAGCCACGCATTCATCTGCCTGATCCTACTATTCTTGCCCTCGCTAGCATGTGGCACAGGTAACAATCCCGAGATGACTACCCTGGAGGTCCTTCCTAACTCCTGAAAATCTCTCTTCAGGACCTCTCCTTTGTCCTATCTATGTCATTGGTACCAACATGTACCAAGACAACTGGCTGCTCACCCTCCCCCTTCAGAATATTCAGGACCCGATCCGAGATATCCCATACCCTGACACCTGGGAGGCAACATACCATGCGGGTATCTCTATCAGACTCACAGAATCTCCTGTCCGTTCCCCTGACTATAGAATCCCCTACGACTACCGCATTCCTCTTCTCCTTCCTTCTCTCCTGCACAACAGCGCCAGGCTCAGTGCCAGAGACCTGGTCACCATGGACGTCCCCTGTCAGGTCATCCCCCTCAACAGCATCCAGAACAAGATAGTTGTTGCTGAGGGGGACAGCCACAGGTGTGCTCTCCACTATCCGTGCATTTCCCTTCCCTCTCTTGACCGTGACCCAGTTTTCTAACCCCTATAGCCTAGGGATGACTATCTCCCTGTAGCTCCTGTCTATCACCTCTTCACTTTTCCTGATAAGCAGTAGGTCATCAAGCTGCAGCTCCAGATCCCTAACACGGTCTCTGAGGAGCTGCAACTCGGTGCACCTGGCGCAGATGTGGCCATCAGGGAGGCTGGAGGTCTCCCAGGATTCCCACATCTGACACCCTGAACAAACCCCTAACCCTGCAGGCATGCTATCTAATTCTACTGGAGTGTAACAGGAAAAATAAGTCTACTCACCCACTTACCTCGCTAAACAGACGAACTTTTTAAACTGTTAGCTCGTACCGTTAGCTGTGAGAGCCCTGCTGTTCCTGTCTGTCCGGGCCGATTTGTGAAGGGGGGGGAGGGAGAAAAAAAGAGTTGGTGCTTTGCTCTTGCCTCTTCCCGTTTACCACCGAAGCCCGTTGAAGCCAAAGCCCTACACTCTGCTCCCACTCACTCCACTGCCCGCTGTATAAGGTGGTCTCCTTTTTAAACTCTCCGCGCGGTCCTGTTGACGTCACGCGCCTGTGCAGTCTCGACCTTCTTGCACTCGAAGAAGTTTTTTTTAAAAAACTGTCTCCGTAAATGTAAATATCTAATCAGCCAATCATGTGTCAGCAACTCAAGCGTAAAAGTATTCCCACACCAGTTTGTATGGTGTTTTTTTTTGCTCCAGATTCCAACATCTGCAGACTCTTATATCTCCAGCAATAAATAATAGATCATTGTTTTGCACTTCATTCTGGTCTCCAAAGTGAAGGAAAGATGTGAAGATGCAGAAATGTATGAGGATGTCAGGGGTGAAGAATACTGGTTATGAGACAAAGTTGGAAAGGTCAGTTTGTTTTCTTTGGGACAAGTAAGTAGGAATCTGAAACTCTGAAAAATTGGTGGAGAAGCACCTTTTTACCTTAATGAGCTGAGAAGAGGGTTTCAGTATTCCTTTTTGGCTGGCATTGACACAATAACCTCACAGGTCCCCACCTGCACTGCACTTTCTCTGTAGATATTACACTTTATTCTGTATTATGTTATTGCTTTACCTTGTTCTACCTTAATACATTGTGTAATGATTCAATCTGTATGAACAGTCTGCAAGACAAGCTTTCTTGGAACATGTGGTAATAATAGACCAATTCTAATTCCTATTTGAGGAATTGAATGTTCTATGATCTATGTCAGTTAGACAGTTTTAAAATAGGTGAGTTAACATTCACACCCTAAGCTGAAAAGCTAACGATGACTTTCTGATATAAATTAAGCCCAAAACACAGTCCCATATACTGGAGGTATGGGTTTAATTGCCACTCTCTGTGAGATCCTAAATTTATTCAAATGATGCAAAGTTGCTTAATGGATGGCAGACATTTCTCTTCAATGACGAAAAGGAAGTTGTCATTGATTCTTACTGGCCAACTGGGATCAGTCGAGACATTGGAACACTGCCTACAGCCTGAAATAAAATGAGCAGATGTCCAGAAAAGACCAGACCAAGGGATGGAAAATGGTCCCTAAAATACGAGCGGAATGAGCAAAATAAAATTCATTGTAGACTATCTCAAGTATTATTTAATGACTCTTATAAGGTTGCTCACCTTGTAGTGGAATAAGAAGATCCCAAAAAAGAGGCTGTAGAGGTCTGAAGTCAGAATGGCAAGGTTGACTGAGGTGGCATTACTGAGCTTCATTACAATGGGTAGGAAGCTGTACCAGCCAAACATGCAGGCAGCAAATGAAATGAATAATAACACTGTGAAAAAAAGAGAATGATGCACATGAACATAATCTCAGTATTCTACTGCAGGTGCTTAAAGTTGTACAATTAGTTACAATACTATTGAAGTCATTCTCCATCATTTTGAAGTAACTGTCAATTGGTTCTCTTGCTATCAGGGTGGCAGGAGTCTACATATTGATCAGTTTGTATCAGACTTGCTAGCTTGATTTGAAATGAAATTGGATGCTTATTAAACTTCACTCCAGGGCAGTATACCTTACCAATGATCTTACTGTGAATATACAATCATAATAACGATCACCTTCAACAAATCAAACCAAAAATTCAACTTTAATTTTTGACTATTATTATTGTCTATATAACATCTTCTGTGCTACTGACAAAGAGTTAATTCAAACGCAAATAGGTCCTTCTAAATTGTCATGCCCTGGTTTTCCAAATAACATCCCCTTGTTGCAACGGTGGAAGGAGTATTAAAATCAACTGCTCTATTTTTACATTCAGAGAAAGATTGGGTTTCATAGTCATAGTCATATTTTATTGATCCCGGGGGAAATTGGTTTTCGTTACAGTTGCACCATAAATAATTAGATGGTAATATGTAAATTATGCCAGGAAATAAGTCCAGGACCAGCCTATTGGCTCAGGGTGTCTGACCCTCCAAGGGAGGAGTTGTAAAGTTTGATAGCCACAGGCAGGAATGACTTCCTATGATGCTCTGTGTTGCATCTCGGTGGAATGAGCCTCTGGCTGAATGTACTCCTGTGCCCACCACTACATTATGTAGTGGATGGGAGACATTGTCCAAGATGGCATGCAACTTGGACAGCATCCTCTTTTCAGACACCACCGTGAGAGAGTCCAGTTCCATCCCCACAACATCACTGGCCTTACGAATGAGTTTGTTGATTCTGTTGGTGTCTGCTACCCTCAGCCTGCTGCCCCAGCACACAACAGTGAACATGATAGCACTGGCCACCACAGACTCGTAGAACATCCTCAGCATTGTCCGACAGATGTTAAAGGACCTCAGTCTCCTCAGGAAATAGAGACGGCTCTGAGCCTTCTTGTAGACAGCCTCAGTGTTCTTAGACCAGTCCAGTTTATTGTCAATTCGTATCCCCAGGTATTTAAAATCCTCCACCATGTCCACACTGACCCCCTGGATGGAAACAGGGGTCACTGGTGCCTTAGCTCTCCTCAGGTCTACCACCAGCTCCTTAGTCTTTTTTACATTAAGCTGCAGATAATTCTGCTCACACCATGTGACAAAGTTTCCTACCATAGCCCTGTACTCAACCTCATCTCCCTTGCTGATGCATCCAACTATGGCAGAGTCATCAGAAAACTTCTGAAGATGACAAGACTCTGTGCAGTAGTTGAAGTCCAAGGTGTAAATGCTGAAGAGAAAGGGAGACAAGACAGTCCCCTGTGTAGCCCCAGTGCTGCTGATTCACATTATGCTTTCCTGATCAAGTAACATCTTGATTTCAAAATTTGTCTCATTGCTTTTGAATCCCAACATGATTTTGCCTCATCCTATCCCCATAATGTCACTCCACACTTTAAGAAAGGAGGAAGGCAGCAGAAAGGAAATTATAGACCACTTAGCCTGACCTCAGTGGTTGGGAAGATGTTAGAGTCAATTGTTAAGGATGAGGTTATGGAGTACTTGGTGACACAGGACAAGGTAGGACAAAGACAGCATGGTTTCCTTAAGGGAAAATCTTGCCTGACGAACCTCTTAGAATTCTTTGAGGAGATTACACATAGGATAGATAAAGGGCATACAGTAGATGTTGTATATTTGGACTTTCAGAAGCCCTTTGACAAGGTGCCACACATGAGGCTGCTTACCAAGTTAAGAGCCCTAGGTATTACAGGAAAGTTACTGGCATGGTTAGAGCATTAGCTGATTGATAAGAAGCAGTGAGTGGGAATAAAGGGATCCTTGTCTGGTTGACTTTCAGTGACTAGTGGTGTTCCGCAGGGGTCGGTGTTGGGACCGCTTCTTTCTATACTGTATAGCAATGATTTAGATGATGAAGTAGATGATTTTGTTGCCAAGTTTGCAGATGATAAGATTGATAGAATGGCAGATAGTATTGAGGAAACAGGTAGGCTGCAGAAGGACTTTGACAGATTAGGAGAATGGGCAAGAAAGTGGCAAATGAAATACAATGTTGGGAAATGCACGATCATGCACTTTGGTCGAAGAAATAAATGTGCAGACTATTTCTAAACAGGGAGAAAATCAAAAAATCTGAGATGCAAAGGGACTTGGGAGTCCTTGTGCAGAACAGTCTAAAGGTTAACTTGCAGGTTGTGTCAGTGGTGACGAAGGCATATGCAATGTTAGCATTCATTTCAACAGGTCCAGAATACATGAGCAGGGATGTAATGCTGAGGCTTTATAAGGCACTGGTGAAGCCTCACCTTGAGTACTGTGAACAGTTCTGGGCTCCTCATCTAGGAAAAGATGTGCTGGCATTGGAGAGGGCTCAGAGGATGTTCACAAAGATAATTCTGGGGATGAAAGGGTTGTCAGATGAGATATGTTTGATAGCTCTGTGTCTGTACTCACTGGAATTTACAAGGATGAGGGAGGATCCCATTGAAACCTTTCGAATATTGAAAGGCCTAGATAAAGTAGATGTAGAAAGGATGTTTCCCATGGTGGGGAAGTCTAGGAAAAGGGGGCATAGCCTCAGGATAGAGGGGTGTCCATTTAAAACAGATGTAGAGGAATTTCTTTAGCTATAGGGTGGTGAATTTGTGGAATTTATCACCACAGGCAGCTGTGGAGGCCAGGTCATTGGGTGTACTTAAGACAGAGCTTGATAGGTTCTTGACTGGACATGGCATCAAAAGTTACAGGAAGAAGGCCAGGGATTGGGGCTGAGGAGGGTAATAAAAAGGATCAGCATGATTGAATGGTGGAGCAGACCAGATGGGCCAAATGGCCTAATTCTACTCCTATATCTTATGTTCTTATGGTCTTATAATCTGCTCCAATATTCCAGACTCCAGAATCTCTATACTGGCCTCCTAATCAGCCTAAAAATAATTGATCCGTGACTGTGTACTGTGCTTTCGACTGGCAGAATCAGAACCCGAATCAGGTTTATTATCACCAGCATGTGTTGTGAAATTTGTTAACTTAGCAGCAGCAGCAGTTCAATGCAATACACGATAGCCCAGAAAGAAAAAAAAGTAAATCAATTACTTAAATCAATCAGTCAAAAAGTAAATGAAGTATATATATATGTATGTATATTAAATAGTTAGAATAAAAACAGTGCAAAACAAAAATTATATATAAATTGAGGTTGTGTTCATGAGTTCAATGTCCACTTAGGAATTGTATGGCAGCTTCTTCAGCCTGCAATCCTTTCATACAAATTCACATTTAAACAAATATGCATGATTCATCCTGCTTGTAAAAAAAACTGTTCTGATTTCCAGTAAACCTCCTCTAGGATTAAACTCAACTGCTGAATATTTCAAGCCTTTTCTCTTCTTGTTGATGTTGCTAGAAACAATAATGTGTACGTATGCCTCCAATAATCGCATCAATATTTTCTCGTGGCTTTAGGAAAAGCAACTATTCCACTTAAATGCCATTATGTACATTTGGGGCTATCATATTGTCAAAAATGATCACTATCTTCTTAAATAGACTTTAACTTCTAAGGAGGAATTGATACTATTTGTATTTTCAATTATATTCATCAATATAAATTTATGTGTGTTTCTCTCCATGTAATACCACCTTGGAATGTTGGAAAGAAAAAAATCACAAATTGCAACTACATAATTCCAATGAGAATAAATTATTACATAAGGGTTGTGCCTTCCTCAGCGTAAGCAACATCATTACTTCAGCAGTGTAGTGCAACAATTAGATACCAGAACAGTGTTGTACAAATCCAGCATTTGTTGTGTCTTTGAAATTACAGAAGGAGAGCAACATTGAACGCTTATTTTTTCCTTCATGTTCAGCAACAAAAGCTGACAAATCTTGGCACTGGATTTTCTTGGTGGACAATTGAAACGGAGATGAAAAAGTAGATGGCTGAGTTCTCCTTTTGCTGTTGCATTATTCAGAAGGTACAGATTAATTGAGAAACAGCGTTGGCCTGACTGTGATGCCAGAAACTCATGATTTAAATTTGCATCACATCTTCATATGTGATGTACTTGAAGGTTGCCATGGCTCCAAAAAACTATAGAGTAACTGAGATTTACTTGTTTCAGGAGAACAATCAAGGATATTAGAGAAACAAATCAAAAGCATCAAAAAGGACAATCTATTCATGGAATTTAATGCATTTCATTAAAGATAAACAGAGAAGAGGGATTCTTTTTCTCAGAACCATATTCACAGTATACACTCAAAAATGCTTGTGGAGTAGTTCAGTGGAAATGTTCAGATGGCAGACCTTAACATAAATGAAAGCTTACCGATTTGCCAGTTCCAATTAATGTTTGCAACTTCATTGTGTTCCAGAATGCCTCTACAACAGAGAAAAAAACATGAAAACTTGCCTTTAAAAGAAACACCAGAGATACAAGACCATTCAAAGAAATACAGTCACATAACACTACAGCACAGAAACAGTCCCTTCAGCCCATCAGCTCCATGCTGAACTATTGTTCTGCCTCAACCCATTCACCTGCACCCAGATTATAGCCCTCCATACCAGTCCCATTCTTGTACCTGTGCAAATTTCTCTTTACTGTTGAAATCTAACCCACAAGGTCTTGGCCCAAAAAATCGACTAATTAGTTCATTTCCATAGATACTGCCTTACCTGCTGAGTTCCTCCAGCATTTTGTGTGTGTCTGGTTTGGATTTCCAGCATCTGCAGAATTTCTTGTGTTTATGTATTTAAATTTACCTGAATGAACACTTGCCCACAGGGTCGCCTACTGAAAATTGGAAGTGATATTTGGCTCTAGTTGGCCAGTGTGGGCAGAATGGGACAAACAGATTTCTTCTTTGCCGCATGTTTACGTAGTAGTTGAGTGGGATTCAAGAAATTTTCATTTATGGGTTCTCCTATTCTGAAAATTGATTTTGTTCCCCATTGCTCACTGTCTCATATTTCAGTAACAACCTGTAATTTACACAGCTAATTGGAATATTGAAATAATATTTGTCCTGCTTTTACAATCTAAAGCAATGTTAAGAATGTCATTTACAAACAGCAAGAATTATGCACATTGTAAACCTTTTCAAAGCCATGAAACAATTCTCACCATCAAGGAGAACTTACAACAAATAAAAAGCAGTTTAAGCCCCGGCCACCAAAAACTAACATTACAGTGGCACAGGCAACAAACAGAGAAATATCTGAGGCATGTAAGAATGGAACAGCAGTTATCATGGGGGACTTTAACTTGCACATAGATTGGGTGAATCAAGTTGGTTGAGGCAGTCTTGACGACTTCATAGAATGCATCCATGATAGCTTTCTTGAACAGCATGTTACTGAACCTACAAGGGAACGTGCTATCTTTGATCTGGTCCTGTGCAATGAGACAGGTAAAATTAGTGATCTTGTAATTAGGGATCCTCTTGGAAAGAGTCATCATGGTATGACTGAGTTTCTCATACAAATGGAGGGTGCAATAGTTCGGTCGAAAACCAGTGCGTTATACCTAAACAATGGAGACTTCAATGGGATGAGGGAGGATTTGGCTAATGTAGACAGGGAACACAGGTTATACAGTGGGACAGTTGAGGAACAGTGGAAGACTTTCAAAGAGATTTTTCATGGTACTCAATGGAAGTATTTTCCAATTAAAAGCAAGGATAGTAAGGGTAGGGAGAGCCAGCCTTGGATAACTAAGGAAATAAAAGAAGTCACCAAGAGTAGTGGGAAACTGGAAGATTGGGAAAACTTTAAAGAACAACAAAGAACCATTAAGTGAGCATTATAGAAAGGGAAGCTAGATTATGAAAATAAACTAGCACAAAATATAAAAATGGATAGTAGAAGTTTTTATAATTATATAAAGCGGAAAAGGGTGGCTAAAGTGAACACAGGTCCCTTGCAGGACGAGAAGGGGGAATTGATATTGGGTAATGAGGAAATAGGCGAGGTTTTGAATGACTATTTTGTGTCAGTCTTCATGGTGGAGGACACGTTTAACATGCCAAACAGAGATGTTATGGATGCGATGGGAGGTGGGGACCTCAATACAATAGCTATCACTAAAGAAGTAGTGCTGAGCAAACTTGTGGGCCTAAAGATGGGTAAGGCCCCTGGTCCTGATGGACTCTGGGCAGGTGCTAGCAGATTGGAAGACAGCAAATGTCACACCACTGTTCAAAAAAGGATGTAGGCAAAGGCTGGTAGCTATAGTCCAGTTAGTCTAACATCTGTAGTTGGGAAAATGATTGAAGCTATAATTAAAGAAGAAATAATGAGGTATCTGGAAAGAAATGAATCCATCAGCCAGATGCAGCAAAGGCAGGTCCTGTTTGATAAACCTCCTGGAGTTCTTTAAGGATATAATGAGCGCAGTGGATAGAGGGGAACAGATGGACGCTAGTTACTTGGATTTCCAGAAGGCATTTGATAAGGTGTCACATAAAAGACTTATCCATAAGATGAGGATGCATAGAGTTGGGGGTGATGTATTAGCATGGATAGAGGATTGGTTAACTCATATAAAGCAGAGAGTTGGGATACATGGGTGTTACTCTGGATGGTATTCAGTGGTGAGTGGTGTGCCACAGTGGTCAGTGCTGGGCCCACAACTGTTCATGATATAATTAACGATCTGGAAGAGGGGATTGAGTGTAGTGTATCTAAGTTTGTTGATGATACTAAATTGAGCAGAAAAGCAAATTGTGCAGAAGATACAGAGAGTCTGCAGAGAGTTATAGATAGGTTAAATGAGTGGGCAAGGGTCTGGCAGATGGAGTACAATGATGGTAAATGCAAGGTCTTTCACTTTGGAAGGAAAAATGAAAGCAGATGATTATTGAAATGGAGAAAAATTGCAGCATGTTACTGTGCAGAGGGACTTGGCAGTGCTTGTGCATGAATCACAAAAGGTTGGTTGCAGGTGCAGCAGGCTATCAAGAAGGCAAATGGAATAGAAACACAGAAAATGAGAAAACCCTCAGCACAATACAGACCCTTCGGCCCACAATGCTGTGCTGGACATGTACTTACTTTAGAAATTACGTAGGGTTACCTATAGGGGACCCCACGCACCCCTCATACAAACTCTTCTCCCTCCTGCCATCTGGCAAAAGGCACCGAGGTATTCGGGCTCTCATGACCAGACTATGTAACAGTTTCTTCCCCCAAGCCATCAGACTCTTCAATACCCAGAGCCTGGACTGACACCAACCTACTGCCCTCTACTGTGCATATTGTCTTGTTTATTATTTATTGTAATGCCTGCACTGTTTTGTGCACTTTATGCAGTCCTGGGTAGGTCTGTAGTCTCGTGTAGTTTTGTGTTGTTTTGCATAGTTCAGTGTAGTTTTTGTATTGTTCATGTAGCACCATGGTCCTGAAAAATGTTGTCTCGTTTTTACTGTGTGCTGTACCAGTAGTTATGGTTGAAATGACAATAAAAAGTGACTTGACTTGATTTGACTTGTACTCTCTATTTTTTGAAGCTCCATGTACCTATCCAGGAGTCTCTTAAAAGACCCTATCGTATCCGCCTCCACCACCATTGCCAACAGCCAGCCCATTCCACACACTCACTATTCTCTACATAAAAAACTTACCCCTGACATCTCTGTACCTACTTCCAAGCACCTTAAAATTGTACCCTTTCATGTTAGCCATTTCAGCCCCACGGAAAAATCCTCTGACTATACACACGATCAATGCCTCTCATCATCTTATACACCTCTATCAGGTCACCTCTGATGCTCCGTCGCTCCAAGGAGAAAAGGCCAAGTTCACTCAACCTATTCTCATAAGGCATGCTCCCCAATCCAGGCAACATCCTTGTAAGTCTCCTCTGCACCCTTTCTATAGTTTCCACGTCCTTCCTATAGTGAGGTGACCAGAAATGAGTACAGTACTAAAGGTGGGGCCTGACCAGGGTCCTATATAGCTCCTAAACTCAATCACACAGTGGATGAAGGCCAATGCCTTCTTAACCACATGTCATGGTCTGGTCCATGAAGTCTGCGTTCTGGTTCATGGTCCGGTCCTTGTACTCCAGACTCCGGGTCTTTCGGCTGTCCCTTGTTTCAGTTGGGCTTAATCATAGGCACCTGATGCTCGTCTTGGGGCTGGGAATACAAGTGGCCCTGGGATCGAGTGTGGTTGCTGGTTTGTCTTGTCAGTATCCCGTCCTTGTCTCTGTGGGTTAAGTCAGGCTATCTTTACTGTTACCCTGCGGATGGATCTGGCCCTTCCTGTCCTTGCCTCTGTTGGGTAAGCCAGGCTGTCTTTGCTGTTACCCTGAGGCTGGACTGTTCCCTTCCCTTCCCCTTCTTTCTGGAGCCTTGCCTGCAACCTGTGTCTGGAGCCTTGCCTGCAACCTTGTCAAGTTCTACCACTGGAGTGAGACTGGACCCTTGCTGTGTCAAGATAAGGAACTGTCTATTGTTGTTTGGTACTGTCTCTGTGTCCATGCCTGTGCTAGGTAGATCTGGCTGTTTGCTGCTACCTAGTGTTGGGAACTGTCTCTGCATCCATGCCTTTACTAGGTAGGTCTGGCTGTTTGCTGCTACCTAGTGTTAGGAACTGTCTCTGTGTCCACGCCTTCGCTAGATAGGTCTCGCTATTTGCCGCTACCTAGTGTTGGGATCCCTCTCATCATGTTCAGCATTCTGTATGAATCCCAGCCCTATGTCCTGTTCCCAAGGAGGGGTCCTGGCTCTGTGTTCCTGTCTCTCAAGTCCAAGGCTCTGTGTTCCCGTGCTCTAGACCAAGGCTCTGTGTTCCTGTCCTCCCCAAGACTAAGGCTCTGGGTTCTGAGGTTTCTGTCATCCCAAGTCCAAGGTTCAGCTGTTCCTGAGTACCAAGTCAAGGCTTCATGTTCTCGTCCTGTCCATGTGCTTCGTCCTGAGCTGGAGTTCCCTCATCCTGTACTGGAGTTCCCTCATCTTGCTCTGGAGTCTCTCATTCTGTCCTGTAGCCTCATTTAGTCCTGTCTCCCAAGACTACGTCATGTCCTCGCCTCGAAGAACCCAAGCCATGTCCAGTGCTGTAGCCACGTCATGTCCTCATCTAGTTCCGGAGTCTGAGCCTGAGTCAAGACCCAGGTTCTGGGTCCTTGTCCAGTCTCTGGCTGGGAGTCCAAGCCCAAACTCCTAGTTCCCAGTTCCTTGTCCTGGTCCTGCTTGCCTAGCCAATGTCCTAGCCCAAGTCTGTGTTCTTGTCCCAGTTCTCTAGTCAAGTCCTGTTCCTAGTACTTCAGCGTGTGTCTTGCACTTGTGTTCACCTCCCAGTGCCCCACCTTATGACAGCACAGAGTCAACCTGCACAGCAGCTTTGCGTGTCCTATGGACTCGAAGCCCAAGATCCCTCTGATCCTCCACACAGCCAAGAGCCTTACCATTAATACTATGTTCTGCCATCATATTTGACCTACCAAAATGAGCCACCTCACCCTTATCTGGGTTGAACTACATTTTCCACTTCTCAGCCCAGTTTTGCATCCTATCAATGTCCCGTTGAAACCTCTGACAGCCCTCCACACTATCCACAACACCCCCAACCTTCGTGTCATCAGCAAATTTACTAACCCATCCCTCCACTTCCTCATCCAGGTCATTTATAAAAATCTTGAAGAGTAGGGGTCCCAGAACAGATCCCTGAGGCACACCACTAGTCACTGACCTCCATGCAGAATATGACCTGTCTACAGCCACTCTTTGCCTTCTATGAGCAAGCCAATTATAGATCCACAAAGCAAGGTCCCCTTGCATCCCATGCCTCCTTACTTTCTCAAAAAGCCTTGCATGGGGTATGTTATCAAATGCCTTGCTGAAATCCATATACACTACATCTACTGCTCTTCCTTCATCAATGTGTTTAGTCACATCCTCAAATCAAGCTCATAAGGTATGACCTGCCTTTGACAAAGCCATGCTGACTATTCCTAATCATATTATGCCTTTCCAAATGTTCATAAATCCTGCCTTTCGGGATCTTTTCCATCAACTTACCAACCACTGAAGTAAGACTCTCTGGTCTATAATTTTCAGGGCTATCTCTACTCCCTTTCTTGAATAAGTGAATGTTGGCCTTCATTGCTAGAAGGATTGAACTTAAGAGCAGGGAGGTTATGCTACAACTGTAAAGGGTGCTGGTGAGGCCACACCTGGAATACCGCATGCATTTCTAGTCTCCTTACTTAAGGAAGGTTATACTGGTTTTGTAGGTGGTGCAGAGGTTGTTCACCAGGTTGAATCCAGAGATGAGAGGGTTAGACTATGAGAAGAGAGTCACCTGGGACTGCACTCGCTGGAATTCAGAAGAAAGAGAGGAGATCTTGAGGAAACATATAAAATTATAAAATAAGACAGAGGCAAGAAAGTTGTTTCCACTGGTAGGTGAGACTAGAACTAGGGGCCATAGCCTCAAAATTCAGGGGAGTAGATTTAGGATGGAGATGAGGAGGAACTGCTTTTCCCAGAGAGTGGTGGATCTGTGGAATTCTCTGCCCAATGAAGCAGTGGAGGCTACCTCAGTAAATATATTTCAGACAAGTTTAGATAGATTTTTGCAAGGTATGGGAATTAAGGGTTATGGGGTAAAAGACAGGGAGGTGGAAAGGAGTCCATGGCCAGATCAGTCATGATCTTATTGAATGGCAGAGCAGGCTTGATGGGCCAAATGGCCTACTCCTGCTCCTACTTATGTTCTTATGTTCTTATTCCTTAAGTATGGGTCTTGAGCTGTTTTGCAATGGAGTGAACTGAACACAATTAATTCAGATTCTAATATCATAAAGAACTTTTTAAGCTCTGATTCATATCCTCAAGTGCTACAAGGTCCGACTTACCTGAGCAAACAGCATTTTTCTGAGATAATCAATAGTTGGTTAAGAAATTAGATGCACAATATATTAAAACAGTCAATACAATTTGCTGGATTCCTCAAAATATATTAGTGAAAATTTTACTCTTACCATTTTTCGTATCCTATCATTGTCCTGTTCTCTATATTTAAAGATTGAAATATATTGCTTTAAAATAAACTAAATTATTGATAACATTGTGCTTGCATACAATGAATATTAAACAATACCATTAAATTGTATACAATTTAGAAAGAAACATTACTATTCCTTACAATTGTATACCACTAAAGAGGGTTGCAAACAGGCCAACCATCCCCAGAAATTCCTCTGTGCTAAAGTTTTTCACAGTGAATTCTTCACATACATTCGAAATTCCATAGAGAATAGCACCCCCCAGAACAAGCAGGTCTCCCAGCAGTTTATTGATACCTATTAAGAACAGAGACAAATAAAAAATTAAGATAAAAACAGATATGTTATTGGCATGGATTTATGTAATAATTCAGAATGTGTAGCCAGTTTATATCCTTACTTAACTAAAAATAAATTCTGAATATATAAAATAAATTTCAACAGAAATATTTCAATCAATAAGCTCATTTAAATAAGAACTTACTTCCCTTTACTATATTGCTTATGAATTATCAGACTTCTTAAAACTTAAGCCTACATCCCATTTGAGGCACATTACCCATTTTAAGCTTTTCACAGTAGTGCAGTATTTACTATCCACAAGGCAACAATTAATTATCTTATTCAATTGAACGTTCCTATAACCCCCCCCACCCCCCAGAAGTACAAGAATAGCTACCACAAGGGAACTTCAGTACTTTGAAGTTTCTCTCCAAGATGCACAATATGAAAATATATTGTTTGGCCTTCATTTATCACTGGTTCAAAATCCCGAAGGTCCTAATCTACCTAAAGAGATTATGATAAACATGAGAAAGTCTGCAGATGTTGGAAATCTAAAGAAACACACAAAATGCTGCAGGAGCTCAGCAGGTCAGGCAGCTTATATGGAAAAGAATAAACAGTTGACATTTCAGACCAAGACCCTTCTTCAGGAGGAAGGTGCCAGAATAAAATGGTGGGGGAGGGGAAGGGGGGAAGGGGGATAGCTAGAAGGTGATAGGCGAAGGTGAAGGTGATAGGGCTGGAGAAGAAGGAATCTGATGGGAGAGGAGAGTGGACCATAGGAGAAAGGGAAGGAAGAGGGGACCCAGGAGGAGATGATAGGCGATCGGCAGGTAAGATGAGTTGCCATAAGGAAAAATCTATATTCATGCTATCAGGTTGGAGGATGCCCAGGTGGAATATAAGCTGTTGCTCCTTCACCCTGAGGGTGTCTCATCTTGGCACAAGAGGAGGGCATGGACTGGCATGTCATGTTGGGAATGGGAATCAGAATTAAAATATTTGGCCACCAGGAAAAAAGTTAATGGACAAGATCAATGAATGAATATGAGAACAACAACAGTTACGCACTCATTTCTGAAGTAAAAAAAAACACAAAAGCAGAATGCATCTAAACATGGTCAAAAAAAGAAGAATATTATTACATCAGAAGATGAATCATATCAAGTTTTCAAGAAAATGAGCACACTCTTTTGGAAGCAGGTTGCTTTGCAAGATTGAATCATAAAGTATTAAAGGAAATTTGCAAGGAACATAAAAGCTGATGTAAAAAAAATCCTGCAACTATGTAAAACATGAAGGATTTATTAAGAGAAATTTAGGATCTCTACAATATGAAATGGAAGAATTTATAATCAGGAGCAAGTGTCAGGATGATTAAACAGATACTTTGTCTTTATGGAAGAGAGCACAAATAACTTTTTAGAAATACTTGAATAACAACAAATCAAAGCAAAAAACGAATTAATAGAAATTAATCAGTAAATAAAATTAGTGCTAGTGAAATTAATGGCACCTAAATCTGGTAAATCCCTAAGGTCTGAAAACCTGGACCCCTGTGCGTTAATACAGGTACCATGGAAATATTGTACAGAATGCAGTTTTGTCTTCTACAAAATTCTTTGATCATGGAACAGTTCCATCAAATTGGAAGGTAACAAAAAGGAGAAAGAAAACAGAGAATTACAGATTAGTTGGCCTAATATCAGTACGGTGAAATTCACTAGAATCATTTACTGTATAATGGATATGATAGCAAAACACTTTTTAATTTTCAATGGAATTAGACAAAGTCAACATGGATTTATGAAATGGAAGTGGTGTTTGATGATAAAGAGAGACACAAGTACAATGAAGATTCCCCTGGCTGATTCCTGGGAGGTACAGACTGTCAATTTCAATGTGTCATAAAAATAAAGAAAATCTTGGTGACTGAGTGAGATCTAAAATAGAGCAATGGCTGAAAACCTGATGCAGCTCCATAAATCAACAAGAAAAAAAGACTGTAAGTTTTGAAAATCTGAAATAAAATACAGTGTTGGAAATACTGAGCAGGCAGCGTCCATGGAACAAGAAACAGTTAATTGCTTCAGATTAAAGAGCTTTTATCAAAGTTCATACTGTGAATGTAAGTTGCAGAGAAAGGTGGGAGGATAGTGAACGGAACACAAAGGAAGATCTCTGATAGGGTGAAGGACAGGAGAGATAAAGCAGATGTCTGTCTGAAAGAGGCTGGTAAAAGCTCATTAAGCAAAATACTGGACAAACTCAGGTCGGTCAGCATCTATAGCAGCCTTTCTCATCCTTTTTGTCCTGGAGGAATCCTTGAAATAATTTTCAGGCCTCAGGGCCCCCTGCGTAAAAATTATCATATCTACAGCTCACAGTAAGTTGTAGATGTAATAATCAAAAATAATTGTCAATGCTCTTTTGAGTAGAGAATGAATTTTTAGTCAATCTTTTTTGAAAAAAAGCAGGAAGTTAAGCTTAGCTTACCTTTCTTGAAATAAATCTTTCTTTCTCTTTCACAAATTTTAAAAGCTCTTAAGGCAAACATAATGTTCCTGTTAAATAACTGGCTTAAGCCAAAATGGGATTTATTTTTTCTAAAGGTAGGCTCGGTAAATTTAACTTAAATAAAGGTTGCAAATTGTTTTTAATTAATGCTATTTACAACATGAAAATGTATTGGCAATGTTTAATAGTAAAGTTACTAAAAACCATTAGCCAAAAGAATGTGAATAAAAATATAGCCTAAGATACAATTTTATACAAGACTTTGAAAAAAAAACATTTTCTTACTAAGTGACATGATCAAGCTCAAATATAGGCCTAGCTTATAAAACCTGTGCTTGTTTTTTGCTGCAATTTCGGGTTGAACTTGAGATAAGCGCACACGGATTTCACCTTCAAGTGAAATGAGATGATTTCTATCCTTGTTCTTGATGCTTGTTACCCAAGAAAAAGCTTGCTCACACATGTAAGAAGTTAAAGACTGCAGCAAAATGTTCATTGCTTTCTTATGAATGGCAGGATACTCTTCTTTCACAGCAATCCAGAACTTGTCACTAAATCTCATCTTGAGTGCATGATCAGACTGCAGCTCATAAGATTCTTTGTCTTCTCTCAAACTCAGAAGACTGTAATTCTTCATCATTAACCTTATCAGAATTGTCCATAGGCCAAGGCCTAGAATCCTCCTCTTCCATCTCCCACCTCCTCTTGAAGAATCACACCATTGGACCAACAGACATGTCTGTGAAGCACAGGGGTTAATAAAATACCCCTGTGTATTTAACACAGGGAGAGGCTGACATCACAGCCCAAGCTGGGTGAGTCCATTCAATGCTTGGAAAATGCACTCCACACTCACCTTCAGCTTACTGTCTCCCCCTCTGTGCAGTACTGTGCACACCATCAACCTACCATCCTTCCTTTCGTGCAATACAGTGCTCACCAATTATCAATGGCCTCCCCTATCTCACGTCAAAAACTGAGTGGACTCAACCAAATAAACACGGTCCCACAGCGCACTGCTATATTGGGCTGAGAAACCTCTAACGAGATTGCTAACGGGCTGCCCGGTCACTGCACACCACTGCAAGCGCTAGCATCGCTCATCACGCGAAGCTCACAAAAAATTATGCTTATTTTTTTAAAATCACGATCTCTTGAGGAACCCCTAGCGACCTAGGGTTCCACAGAAAAACCCTGATCCGTGGAAATAGATAAACAATTAATGCTTCAGGATAAGAACCTTCAGCGGTTCCGATGCTCCATTGATGTCCTGTAAGGTCAACTACCACTCATTGAATTGACTTGGAACCCAGCAGTGAATGTCTGCCTTTAAGCTTCTACAACTAACTTGTTGCATTGTTTCTGTCCCAATACCATCAAAACATGTCTTGGAATAACCCTTAAGATCAACCATGTTCCTTCCTAAGGATAGATGACTGAAATGCTTGAACACAGATATCATTCTCCGCAGTGACGTGTGTCAGTCAGGACTTGAATTTAAGCTCCTGTTGTTTCATAGCACACTACTTTATATCACAGATGCAACACAAAGGAATTCTGCATCAACTGCCATGGTTCTAGTATTTTGCAGATTCCCCCTTTGTGACTACTTTTGGAGAAAGCTGGTCTCTCCATGTCAGTATTTCTTTATCAATAGCACTGTATCGTTCACCTTGTGTTCAGAATAGCCAAGTGTGTCCTTCTGGCATGAGTAGCACTTGGTCTCTGTAAATGAACAACTTTGATGAAAATGACTGGCGGTACCTCTGCAGACTGACTTGTGTCACTTAAGGTCGCATGATGCTCCCGCAGTTTCTGGATCAAAGCTTTGGGAATTGGATTGGATCTCTGGCTGGCAAAGGAAAAAATTCTCTGGCATTTTGAATTGCCATCCCAATAGAAGTCCTGCAAGCTAATTAAGAGTGAGACTTTCTTCTCTTCAACTACTCAAACTCATTCCCAATTTAAAATCTGCCCAAATTTACATTACAATGCTAGTTTTCTCGATGCAAAGATATGAACATTCACAATTTTGCCTTATTCAGATTAAATGTGATAAGTATACAGCCCTCATTGTCTCCAACACTGGTTGATTTAAATATTTTAAACTCTATATTACCCCTGCAAATGGGATATCTTCAGCTTTCTGTAGAACTCCGAAGTTGTTGAACATGTGATCTGCTCACATGTGGTTGCCCCACTGCAGTTGACATGTCAGAATCCAGAAGCTTCCACATATGAACTTTGCTTTCAATCCACTGACTATTCCCACAGATTTATTGCACCACCAATCTTAACCCCACCATTGCAAAACATCTTTACTCTCAGAGATTAGAGATTCCCCCCAAACTTCAGGATTGAATTAAAATGTTATCTTCAGCAGACTTCCTGTTTTTGTGCCATGGCTTCAATTGCTTTCTTAATTTGCACATTGTGTCCATTGTCACATCTATTTAATATTGTGCATTTAGTAAGCCTAGTCTCCTATCATACTTCTTACCATATTTCTTTTTGAATATCACCTAGCATGTGTATGTCTGTGAACTACTGACTTTTTTTAATAGTTTCTTCACTACTTACTACACTTTCTGCTTTGTGTCAACTAGAAATTTCAAAATCAAATCCTGTTCCACAACCATAAGTAGGTTATATATACCAAAACAGCACTGGTCATAGCATTGCTCCTGCATCATCACACTCTCTGCTTTCTATGCTTATTAACTTTGCACCCATGCAGCCATTTAAAATTCATGAATACAATGTTAGTGGCAACATCATCAATACGCTCTCTGTAGGTTTCTTAAAAGATTCGACAACTTGGCCAAATACAGTTTTCCCTGCACAAACCCAATAGCTCAGCAATTCCCATCCTTTTCAATGCCATGGACTCCTATTATTAACCAAGGGCTCTGTGGACCCCAGGTTGGGAACTCCTGCAATAGCTCTTCTTTACTAGTCAATAATTGCACAAGAGGCAATTTTAGGAAATAAACTCCAGAGTTTCTGCAGGTGCTGAATCTTAAGCTATTTTCCTGTTTCCATCAGCTTCTTGCTTGGTCTGTAACCGCCAGGTTCATTTTTCTCCCTTCTTTTGAACAAGGGATGTAGCATTTTGTAATCTTCCTGTCCTTTGGTAGTTTGTGAAATTGGTTAATTATTATCACATACTGACATGCTGTGAACCATGGTCATTAAGGATTTGGAAAACTATGTGCCAATGCCTCCATAATTTTATCCCTATTGCCTTCAGAAACCCAGGATATATTGTCTCTGAGAGTCCTCATTTACCATGACATGGTAAAGTCCTCTTATTTGGGAAGCATCATGGCAAAGTACTCAAATCATACAACAGCTTATCCACTGTTTCTCTGAGCAACCTTTTTCACCTTTATATCTCTGCATGACACCTTTCTCATCTTTAACCATTTATACTGTCTCCCCTTTCATTTCCTTTTTAATTACCTTCCATATTTACTATTGCCAAAATGATATCTACTACATGCACCACAATAGGGTGGAACTCTGGAAGTGACTGCCTGCTGAAAGAGCGATCAGTGATTCTCTGGATTTCATCAGTCTGTTTCTGGTTAGAGTGGAGATCACCTCTTACAAGTGATAAATATTGCCATAAAATCAACTCCTAGACTAACCATGATCAACTGAATGAGGCAAGAGGAATTTCTCAAAATTTTTCCCTCCAATTACCTGGGGTTTTAGCTGTATGTTAGATATGGTGGGCAATGTATTTAATATAAGATAACTTATATATTGTAGGAAATGCTTATGACTTGGAAGCCCTTCACTCAGTTCATACCCATGCAATAACAGTTCACAACATGAAACATTTCACACAGTTCTACATATTGCCAGGCCTCCTGCATCGATTTGTCTTACCTGTTCCTTGATCTTTTGAACTCAGAAAATCTGCACAAACCATAATTCCAACGCCCAGCAAACACATTAGAACGGCTACAAATTGGATGGCTTTGTATCTTGAATGTAATATGAACCATGATAGGACCATTACCACAGGAATGACAAAGCAATCTAGGAGCTAAACATGGATAACAAGCACAGATTAACATAGTTCATTTATAAACAATCGACTTGGAAGAACCTACCGAGAATGTGTGATTTATCATTTACCATTTCTTCTTTCTAGTCCTACTGAATAGCAGTGCCCATTGAATCTATCAGGTCACATTGAAACTAAGTGACATACAGTGTGTCTGCCCACATTGAGACCTGGAAGTATAAGGTCTCGCTACTTTAATTCACAGTCTAAATCACTTAAAATCCAATAACTGGCATAATATCTAAACATCCTTTATTTGTCATTCCAAGTTAGGCTTTTCCTGCTAAAGACTTGTTTTCCATCAGTTTCAATTTTCTAATGAGATTCATGTTGCATTTTTTTGGCAATCCACTGATTTAAGACGGTAAGGATTTTGAGATAGACTTATGCTTGCTCAGACCTGATGTGTGACCATTGTGGTTCTGGAGGTGTTATTTTACAAGGATATGTTTGTCTCTATCTTTTCCATATTGGTAATACATATGGTCAGAACATGTACTTTTGGGCT
The DNA here is from genome assembly GCF_963921235.1 of Mobula hypostoma. Lineage (NCBI taxonomy): Eukaryota > Metazoa > Chordata > Chondrichthyes > Myliobatiformes > Myliobatidae > Mobula > Mobula hypostoma. Next base: position 138,926,523 of record NC_086103.1, read on the forward strand.
TTCTCATATTTTATATCCTACCTATACTTTTATTCTAAAATCAAGAACCTCGACCAGATGAAAGCATTCCAAATGACCAATTGGGCTCCGGTTTGTTTCTGAGAGGTACATTCATTGCAATTGTAAATACTAACACCATACTACTTGAAAGTAGGCAATATGACATACTGCTACAATTTTTTTAAACTCCATAAACTTAATCTTCACTTTAATTTCCAAGTGTATGGCACAATGGGCTCCTAACTCAAAAAACGTAGAACTGCTGGAATGTCAATCCTACTCTGCACTGAATATGCTAATCTTATCCAAGGTGGCAGTGAAAATACTCCCTCACCATTGAAATAGGAAAAATATTCCAGTATTCCCAATCTGGATAGTTGAAAATGGTCAAATGCACGCAATGATTGAGTAACCAGATAGGATTTAGATATAATGCCCTTTAGCCCTAAGAAACCCCTGCCATGGGATCTCCACCTGAATGACCTGTCAGACTGTTATTCAGATTCAGTAAAACTACATCTGGATGTGATTTAGTAAAAAAACAGACACAAGTGTTAACTGCATACTAACCCACAGTCACCAAACAGGAAAACATAGGATATGGCTACGTTAAAAGGTTGGGTGCATACCTGAACACTTGTTAATGTTGTATACTGGTAAGCTTTGACTACCATATAGTTTGCTTCAACATCAATGAGTCCCAGCAGAAGATATTTCCACCATTTTGCCTTCAGTATTTGTACTAAAGTTTCATTGCCTGATTGGAAAAAAAATAATACAGCACTTCAACTTTGGTTACAATTACTTTAGTATTATTCTGAATGCTCTGCTGATTCTGAACACTTCAAATAAATTAATTTTGTTCATAACTTACCCTGTCTAAAAGCCAATATTCCAGTGTAAACCAGGAACAATAGAACGTAATTGATAAAGCTCTGAAGCATTGGAGTGTTGACAGAAAAAACATCTGCCAAGTATTGACTGCTGACTGCAGTTCCGCATAATAACATGGATAATCCTTGACCAAGGAGCAAAATCTTCAGCAGATTCCTAGAACAGATCAAGATTTCTGGTAAGTACATTGTAATTTGGCCACATTGAAGTCAATTTGTAAGGTACGGTAAGTGTTATAGAGAAAGATGCAACAATGAACCCCAATAAACGTACATAAATGTCTCTGGCTGAACAGATCTTAAAGTAAAATTTAAGTCGTACAGTGGCTTTTAGAGTAATATAGTCATAGTCACAGAGAAAAACACCACAGAAACAGGCCCATCAGTCCATTGAGAACATAGTGACCACCAAAAATCACTTTCACTAATCCTACGTTAATCCCATTTTTTAAACTTCTTCCTACACTGTCATCAACTCCCCGTGGAATCTCCTGCTCACTAGGGGAAACTTACAGTTGATCAATTATCCCATGCAAATTTGCATTGTGGGAGGAAACCAAAGCACCTAGAGGAAAGCCACACAATCACAAGGGAGCGTGCAAACTTCACACAGTCAGCACCATGAGGTCAGACTGAAACCAGGTCTCTAGCACTGTAAGGAATTTGAAACGTTTTCCAATTGACAGCTGCTTGGCTGATCTCATCCAATAAAAAAAAGTACAAAATGACTGGAATTACCTTCCTATAAAACTGCATTATAGGCATCTCTTTGACCCTTGATACTGCACTACAACTTTAGCCTTTTTAAATAGGTGGACTGGAAATGTGGTATGTCTAACAGGTTGCGAGATGCAAGCCTAGGACAGGTAAGGTTTTTACTTCAGACAGTCAAGGAAAAAAGTAAACTCCATCAGAAACCTGCTTTGAAATTGAAAAGATAAAAATGTAAAACAAGAGTTAAAACAAGATTTCAACAAAGTAACTTATTGTTTCAATGGAAATATCTTGATGTATAAAAATGTGTTTGTCTATGCATTGGAATTGAATTCTAAGAGGCTACACAATCAGTGGCTGTGGAGGCAGGAGATATTGTGCTGCATTTGAAGGATGTTGGGTTATATCAGGTAGGCTTATCAGACTGGTGGGTAGGATGTGTCATTTAGGTTGAATTGGCAGATCGTTGAGTGGAGGGTGTTCATTCTGGCTCAAGTTAAGCAGCTGGGACACACAAGGATGGTGAGCTTGGCGAAGGATTTATGACCACTCTTGTCATGGGAGAGGAGGCAATGCTTGAAGGAGAGCCAAGAAAATAATCGATTTAAGGGGACCTGGCTTGCCAGCACCCCGCCTGAGACTTTCACAAATAGTGGATACATCACCTAAAAACTGACAACAAGAGCTGTGACGACCTCCTTCTGCACAGGCCAGTGAATGTCTTTAGACGTCATTCAGATATGTGGGACCCTTCATCTCTTAGTGTATCAGGTATACAGGTCATCTGAAATGAAAATCACAAACTTTGCGCAACTCATATGCTCTCCAGTTGAAACCTACATCTTATTTTTCATTGAAATTAGATTATGTCCTGCAGAAAAACATGAAATATTTTTCTTCCTCTGATGATCTCCTGTTTTTTTTCCCTCTGATGATATTAACTACTCCACGCTGACCTCAGTCCTCCCTTATTTGTGAGCCTCACAATTGTACTTCCCCATTGAAATGATCAGAGTCTCCTGTGTGATCATGAGCTGTCTCTCACTACTGGCAATTCAAAAACTTTGACCATTAATGAGTAAGAACACTCTGTGCTTCGAAAAATTTCCCTTCCTATTTCACTTTGAAAATTGCTGCAGATCTGAATTCTCAATTAACTTCATTGGTCTCACCTATAAATGGAATCTTCAATCAAAGATAAGAGTGCACTTTGAACATGTATAGATTACACAGACAAATCGTCAAATGTAATAAATTGATATGTTAATTCAACCACTCATCCGCAATAATTTCATAGATTTTGGAAAAAAAATAGGATTAATGGCTTCATCTTAATGATATCATTATTTTCTTAGCAGTTAAAATATACAAAAAAACTGTTTGTATAATGTAGTAGAAGATGAAAATCTTTAATTTTATTTTAATTGTTCAAAGGTTAATTTTAGTACTTAGATAGTGGAAAGTCTAAAAGTCAAAAGCATAACCAGAATTAGGAAAGTACCTTTGTTTTAATAGATCCCACCAACTCTCAAACCCTGACCTCTGCTGTCGAAGTGGAGGCAAAGAGTAACATACAAAAATCAGCATATTTTCCACAACCAGGAAAGAGTTTAAAGAGGCCTTTAATCCTAACATACATTTATGTTAATTTATCTGCTATAGAATGGAAATGAATTAAAAATGTAAGATATTTTGTTAGGTACTGTATATATTCCATTTTCAGTCATTCTTACTCGTAAATACAACATGAAGACCTATTATTTCTTAAAGTTATTCCTAACTGCTGGTGACACTCCACCACCACATTTAATGTTTATGTTTTGAAAGCTCTGTGAAGATGGTGGTGGCTTTTCATGTTGTAAATTGTTTGGAATCCCAAGACCTTATTCCAGCAATTAAAATGGTGTTGCTTATGAAAGTCATGAAGATATGTGGCTCAGACAAAAGCTCTCTGGCCATGAGATAAAGTGACATTACTGCTCCTCTCCTCAATGATAGGAATTGTTAATGTAAGTTTAGAACAGGGGCAGGCAACCTACGGCCCGCGAGCAAATATTGGGATACTATGCTTATCCAGCCCGCGATCTATTTTTTCTTATTCTGAGTGTTTCACGCAACCACACTGATGGACATGCTTGGCGTCTTGTTACACTGGCCCCAGGTTCTATTTTGTTCCAAACCAAACACTGGTATATACCAATGACAAGAAGGCAGACTACCTTATTAATATGCATTAGATACTCGCCATGCACGCGTAGGTTTTCAGATGAGATCGTTCAAATTTGTAAACAGAAACAGCATCACTGTGTTTTAACAAGGAATCCACGCTAAGTATCCAGATGTAGCCCCCTGGTAAACCTCAGGTTCACTCAGCTCGCTTCCGTCTAAAGGGAGCAGCCTTCAGCCCAGCCAAACTAGGTAACCAAGTTTGTGTAGATGCTGTATGATGTACCCCACCCCACCAAATAACAGTACACCATGTGCGATTTACAGGATACAATTTATAGATCTTACTGGAACTATGTAATTAATAGAGATACAATACAAAAGGAAAAGAAAAAGGCGCCAAACTTAACAGAGTTCAACCACTTCGTGCACAACCATTGGAACTCAATTAACGGGGTCCTCTTTCCTTGATTACGATCTCCTCTGACCTCCTCGACCCGCCGCCTGGGACCAACCACGGTGGTCGACCAGACGCTCCGCACGAGTCTGTCCTTGTCTCCTCTCCTCGCCGAAGACCCTGGGCCTTGGACTCCCGCTCAGGGTCCATTCCGTTGCCCAGCTTACAGCGTCGCGTCTCCTCTCTCTGTCCCCATCGCGCCTTCTGCCCCAAAGCCCGCAAAAGCAATAGCTTACACACACACAAGAAAGAATAACATCAATCCCAATTGGTTAGCAAATGAATACAATTCTCGTTATCAGTAATTATAACCCAAAACAAGCTGCTAGAGAGAGAACTAGTGTCTCAGCAGTTAACATCACAGAGAAGCCATTTTATTCACCTTAGCAGTAACATAAAAGAAGAAACCCCTTACACAGATATTTACATGTGCTACGATATTTGTTGAATAACTTGCGTTTCGAAATAAAACGGAAGAAAAAAATTCCAATGGCAATGAATGCAAAACACAGGAAGGTAGACACTGAGTGCTGAAATTTCCAAGACACTTGGACACTAGGATACTTCTACATCGAGCAAGATGGGAAACTAGTTTGTCTCACTTGCCTAGAAAATTTTGCTGTGAAGAAGGTGGTAAATATCTGGCGACATTACGAGACCCGCCATAGTGGAAATTTTAACAAGTTCACTGGGCAAGCAAGGAAAGATGAAGTTGAGCGATTGAAGGCTAGTTTCGGAAAACAAACGTCATTTTTTTGCCAAGAAAAGCAGTGAAACTGAAGGAAATACCAGTGCCAGCTACGAAGTCTGAAAACAACTTCAAGGAAAAAATCAGCTGATGCATGAGATGTATGGTCATATTGTGGCCTTTGAAAGAAAGCTGCAATTGTGGGAGTACCAGCTTCAAAAAGGAAATTGTGCACATTTTCCCACTTTTCAAAAATGTAAAGCACAAGATCCGGGCATTTTTGTGAATATGGTCCAAGAATTGAGAAAAGAGTTTTCATCTCGTTTTGCTGATTTTTGCTTGCATGCAAATGAGTTCAAGCTGCTTGCTACTCCATTTGATGTGGAAGTGGACACTGCATCAGAAATTTTTCAAATGGAATTGATTGAGATGCAGTGTGATGACATATTGAGATAGAAATTTCATTCTGAAGATGTGGCAGTGCTTGACTTCTATAGAAAATATATTCACCCAGGTGGGAAGTATTCTAACTTAGTGGACCATGCGAAAAAGATAGCATCATTGTTCGGCAGGCAGCACTTTTCTGTGTGAACAATTATTTTCAAAAACGAAGCACACCAAGAACCATTTGAAAACAAGATTGACTGATGCCCATCTGGGTAATATCTTGCTCTTGGCATCAACAAGTCTGACACCCAATATCGAGAAACTTTCAAGCAACAAACAGATCAAGTTTCAGATTGATCTATCGACTGTTTGCATTAGAATTTTTTTTTATTATACTTAAGTTACCACCATTCAATGCAATATATTCATACATCTTATGTTTAAAGATTCTTTGTGTCCTTTTAATAGATTCAAAAGATGCCTTGATTGAAATAAATTGCAACTAAACTGAGTTATTTGATTACTAATTGGCATCCTTGGTTAAACACAAATGATTTTCTAGCATGCGTTATTCATTAATTCGAGGCAAAACATAACTAGATGTATTTAAATGGATAATTCCCAAATTTAAAGTTTTTTTATGGCACTTATCTGGCCCACCGTCCGCTTATTAATATGCGATCCGGCCCACAGAGGCAAAAAGGTTGCCGACCCCTGGTTTAGAATATTGACGCAAAAGTTTTTCAAAATTTTATATACCATGTATGGCCAGTTGGAAGCTACAAGTTTGATGTCTGACAAAGGTGCCAATCAAGCAAACTGTTTAATTTGATTGTCAGGTGTGTGATGGAATCATCTCCACTTGCCTGCATGAATGTAATTCTGCCATTCAGTATAAAGAAAGCACAAACAAAATGCTGGAGGAAACCAACAGTATCAGGCAGTATCTGTGGAGGGAAATGGACAGTGGACCTTTCGTGTTGAGATCTTTCATCTGGACTGAAAGACTGAAAGGAGATAACCAATATGAAAATGTGAAAGTAAGGGGTGTGGTAAGAACTAGCAAGCAACAGGGGGACTCACATGAGGAGAGGTGAAAGCGGAACTGACAACAGAACTGATAAAAGTCTACTATCTTGTGGAACGAACTTTGAATTCTCCAATTTCAGGTGAACTGTTCCCCCTCTGTACTTTTTCTCTCTCCTCCTCATCTACCCAGTTCTTCCTAAAATCCATCACCTTCTTTCTTTCCCCTCCTCCATCTTCTCCATCTGCCCATCATCCACACACTCCCTCCACTGGTTCCCCTCATTCACTGTTCCCATCTCCCTTACTTGATTCCATGATCCACCTTCCTCCCCGTCAGATTCCATCATCTTCAGTCCTTAGTTGCCTCCAATTATCACCTCCCAGCTTCTCCAGATTTCAACATCCACATTCTCCTTTGTCTTACTTGATTAGACACTGTACACTTCCCTTAAAAATTCATGCTCTCTCACACAGAGCAGCACAGTGACAGTAAGTATCGTCTACAGTAGCAATTAGCCAAGTGTTGATTGCACATCCCAAGCATATGTTCCGTACAATGCTATTAAGCAATAGTAATACCATCTCCAATATTCTATTCTGATCATAAACTATGCATATTTGAAACCATAATGATGAAACCATGAAATGTATTCATCATTATGAGGGAAATGTCTTGGAACTCCTTGCCTAATCCCATTCTTGGAGTTCCTTCAGCATTAATTCAAGAAGCCAGATCGCTACTACCTTCACAAAGGCAAATAGAGAAGGAGAATAAATGCTGAATGGTCTGTCCTACCCATGTTCTGTAATATGAATAATTAAGTGTCGGGGTTGAGATTGTGAAGTTTAGAATCAGATCATTCTGAAGGAAGAAAATTGGTCATCAAAGCTTCAAAGATTCAAAGTACTTTTATTATCAAAGAATGTATAAATGATACAACCTTGAGATTTGTCTACTTACCAGCAGCCACAAAGCAAAATACCCAAAAGAACCCAATAAACAAAAATAAAGACCAACCCCCCCAATATGCAGAGAAAAAGAGAAAAAAACACAAATCATGCAAACAATAGAATGGAGCACAACAACAGCATTCTGAACCAAATTGAGTTCTTAGATCCAAATCCCCGGTGTTGGCCCAAAGCCTCGGTATTCAGTCTGTCATATTTGGAGGGCAAGTCACCGTTTCAGCTGAGCAATGTCATGTCATGGCTCTGCTGGCTGCTTTTGCTAATAATTGGGAAAAGCCTGACAGGATAACATTTGATCAGATTTGTCATTGTTATGATAGGGCTCTTTGCTGCACAATTTTCCACCATGTTGGGAAAGGAATTGTATAATGAGGGGATCCACTTCATCCTGATCAATGGGTTTTCAGATGAATTGGATGACATGTTTGATGAAGCCAGCTGCCTATTATCGTCAGGTAGAGTGAAACAAATTAGTTGGACTTAGGGCATAGAGATGGTGACCAACATTTATGTTTTTCTAGGATAACTGAATCATTTTGGCCTGTACCTTGCTGGGCTTCACCATGGATGGAAGCAAGGATGCTCACAGTGACTGAATTATCTACATTCATTCTCACTGGCTTTCAAAGCCTCTGGTAAAGGATCGTTGACGTGAAATATTAATTCTGCTTTCTATCTGCAGATGCTGCCTGATCAGCTGAGTATTTATATCTATTTATAGTCTGTGGTGTTAGGTAACAAGCATGTTGATAATACTGTATAGAACCTTCATGAGTTGTGTCCCCATTCTAACACATCTGATAGCTCCACTTATCAAGGAGTTCTCATCATGGATGACCTCACCTGGTCCCTCAAGATCAGCTCCCCGAACAGAAGGTAGAGCAGTGCCTCCACTTCCTAAGGAGATTGAGGCAAGCAAGGCTCCCCCCACTCCCCCACTCCCACCACCATCTTAACTGAATTTTACAGGAGCACCATTAAGAGCATCCTGACAAGCTGCACCTCCATCTGGTGTGGGAGCAGCCAAGCATCAGACCAGAAGTCCCAACAAAGAACTGCGAGAATGGCTGAAAGCATCATAGGGGTCTCCCTACTATCCATCAGGACATTTATCAGGAGCGCTGCGTATGCAGGACCCTGAGTATTATCAAGGATCCCACCCATCCATCCAGCATCCTCTTTGAATTTCTACAAAGAGACAGGAGACTCTGATGTATAAAGACAAGGACGGTCAGGATGGGAAACAGTTTCTTCCCTCAGGCCATTAGGCTTCTGCACTCCCTGCCACATCGCATCGAAGTGTCACCAGTTAATCTGTTCCGTACCTGACAATATTTAATTTATGCACTTTACTTTGTTTATTTATGTGTAATCCATCTGTAGATTTTATCCTTATTTTCCTAAGTTATTGTGTGTTGTGTGTACTACTGGGCTTTACACCCTGGTCTGGGGAAACACTGTCTCATTTGATGGTATACATGTATATAGTTAAATGGCAATAAACTTGACTTGACTTGACTTGCCCTTGGTTTGATGGTGACCAAGGGAGCAAGAGGTGTGCTGACAAGAGCTACAAACTGTGGCATTAGGTGATTCTAATAATGATGTATTGCTTCATGGAAAAAAGATATGTGTAACCAGATCTGATCTTCACCTATTCTCCTTTTCAAAGGGACTGCGGTACACAATATAACTGAGGATGTTTTCAGCCTAAAATTGAAACCGTTCCCTCATAAGCGCTTGGGAAAAGTTATTCCTAACAATGTCATAATGGACAAATATGTCTGCGACTGAAAGGTTGGCAAAGATTTGTAATATTGTAATTAACAATGAGAATGCAAATGAAAAGTGATTTTAAGTGAACAGAATACTTTTTAGGTTGAATAGCTAAAATTTAGCTGTTTTCATTTCTAACAATAATAGACACAGAACACTTCTGTTTTAAACTATAGAATACTTGGAATAGTTGGATCATGTTGCATTATTTTTCTGTCAATTGAGAACACGATATTGAGAAATTTAAGTTAAACTTTCACATACCTACCATGTCAAACATTCTCTTAGTTTGGCTTTCTCTATCACATTGGAGAAAAAGTTCTTGACTCTGTTGCTTCTCTCTGATATTTCCTCAGTGTTCTCCATTGCTCAAGTCAAAGGACACAGAAAACGAAAGAGGAAACTGTGAACTAAAGGCAAAAGAAACAAAATGAAAGGACAGCAAAGATAACCTGACTCATTCCTTATCACTTCAGTAAGGGAATCTGATTGAATGATTAACCCTCTTAACACAGAATGAAATAAGATAAAGCACTTGTTCACCTAAATGGCAAAGTTCTTGTGAGAGCTGTAAAGAGGAATGAGTAAGAATGCTAATTCGTAATGTGTATCAAAATAAAGGGCCATTGAAGCAATTAGTTTCAAAAATAAGCAAATTGTATTGTAGTGATATTCATTCCTGATTAAGTTTTTGAACAAAAGGTAAGAAAAAGAAATATATCCTGTAAAATGTAGTGTTTAGGAAACACTTTCAAGCAGACTTTATGACCTCTAAATCTACAATTGCAATTAATCTTCTGAATGATTTACTTACATAAGAATCACCCATTTTATCATTTACAGCAGATGTTATGGTAGTTTGTTAAATATAGTAGACAGCCTCATAATCTTATTCATAGATAAAACTAACTATGTGGTTTAAATATTTGCCAGAGAACACATGGCATGCTAAACCAATGTGATCATATGTAGCTGGAAGACACCTCTTAAAAACAATATATTCTGGACATAGATTAGAAGCTGGAACATAATATAACCTTCAAATCAATTGCAATTTCTGGAAAGTGTAACAAAAACAAGGGATTATAACTTGAATAAACAGAAGTTAGTATGTACATTGGATAAATACATGTTAGAAAAAGTTGTCATGCTAAACTGTAACAAAATTGTTATAATTAATAATATTAATGTCAGAAAGATAAACATTTTCAAAATCAACTAAGCCCTCAAAATCCTGATCCTTTGGAAGAAACAATAGGTGACATTTTTGAGGAATAAAAATTGACAGCAGAAAACCAATAAATGTATAGAAGATAGTACAAGGTACTTCAGTATCGGCAGACAAGAGAGAATCAAACTTAACCCAGGTCCTTGCCTAATACCAGCGCATAAGAGGCACAAGGGTCTGCAGATGCTGGAAATCCTGAGCAAAACACACAAAATGCTGGAAGAACTCCACAAGTCAGGTAGCACCTATGGAGAGAAATAAAACAAATCACAAGGTTATATATGGTGACATGTATGTACTCTGATAATATATTTTACTTTACTTTGAACTTCGTCAATATTTCAGGCCAAGACCCTTCATCCCAAAACCAGCCCATTAGAACCAAGTTCAATATCACTGGTGTATGTCGAGACATTTGTTGTTTTGTGGCGGTGGTATTTTGCAAAATATAATAATAGAAACTGTAAATTACAACAAGTATATATAAAAAAGAAAATTCAATTAAATAAGTAGTGCAAAGAGAGAGGGAAAATACCGAGGTTGTGTACATGGGTTCATTGTCCATTCAGAAATTTAATGGTGGAGGGGAAAAAGCTGTTGCTGAAATGTTGAGTGTGTGTCTTCAGGCTCCTGTACCTCCTCCTTGATGGTAGCAAAGAGAAGAGGACATCTCCTGGGTGATGAGGGCCCTTAATGATGGATGCCACCTTTTTGGAGCATCACCTGGGTGTTGTGGAGGCTAGTACCCTTGATGGAGCTGGCTGAATTTACAACTTTCCGCAGCTTTTTCCAGTCCTAGGCAGTGACCCTCCATACCAGATGGTGATACAACAGTTAGAATGCTCTCTATGGTACATCTGAGGAAATTTGCAAGGGTCTTTGGTGATATACTAATTCTCCTCAAACTCCTAATGAAATATAGCTGCTGTCATGCCTTCTTTGTAATTTCATCAATATGCTGGGCCCAGAATATATACTCAGAGATGTTGACACCCAGGAACTTGAATCTGTTCACCCTTTCCACTTCTGAGCCCTCAAATAAGACTAATGTGTTCCATTGACTTACCCCTCCTGGAGCCCACAATCAATTCCTTGGTCTTACTGATGTTGGGTGCAAGGTTGTTGTTGCAACACCACTCAACCAGCTGATCTATCTCACTCCTGTACACCTCCTCGTCACCTTCAGAAATTCTGCCAACAATAGTTGTGTCATTGGCAAATTTATAAATGCTATTTGAGCTATGTCTAGCCACACAGTCATAGGTGCAGAAAGAGTAGAACAGTGGGCTAAGCACACACCCTTGAGGTGTGCCAGTGTTGTTTGTCAGTGAAGAGGAGATGTTATTTTTGTTTCGCATAGACTGTGGTCTCCCGGTGAAGAAGTCAAGGATCCAGTTGCAGAGGGAGGTACAGAGCCCCAGATTTTGGAGTTTTTTGATTAGAACTGAAGGTATAATTTTGTTGAACGCTGAGCCATAGTCAATAAACAGCAGCCTGACAAGATTTTCTACTGCCCAGGTGATCCAGGGCTGATGGAGAGCCAGTGAGATTGCATCTGCTGTAGACATATTGTGGTGACAGGCAAATTGCAACAGGTCCAGATTCTTGCCTAGACAAGAGTTGATTCTAGCCAGGACCAACCTCTCAAATCACTTCATCACAATAGATGTGAGTGTCACTGGGCGCCAGTCATTGAAGTAGTTCACCCTTCTCTTCTTGGGCACTGGTATGATTGTTGTCCTTTTAAAGCAGGTGGGAACCTCTGACTGCAGCAGTGAGAGATTGAAGATGTCCTTGAACGCTCCCACCAGTTGATTAGCACAGGTTTTCAGTCTCCTACCATTAGGGCCTTATGCCTTGCAAGGGTTTACCATTCCTGGTAAGCTAATAGAATTGCTTATCAAGATCAAATTTGCATAAAATTCACCTTTGCAATACAATGCAATATTACTTCAGCATATGAGAGTGCCGCTTGGGTCCCCTCCTTGAAATCTGTATACATGAAACAGTTAGACACTCTCCAGTCAATATAATATCACATCATTAGTTAAATATTGTGGGAATTTCCTCTTTAAAAATTCTTTTTTTTTCAGATCTAATTAAACTAGATCTTCCCAGTTAATCTTACTTCTCTTCATAAAACACTTCTCAGTTACAGTTTTTAGTCAACAAGAATATCTAGATTCTTATTCATCCATTGCCAATTCAAAGCCAAAAGCTGCTGGGAAACTCACCATCCCAAACATTGCTGGGAACATAATGGCACTTACATCATTAGTGCTGCATTTAAATAAGGACCCAATCATTTGTGGCAAGGAAGGGATTTGCCATGAGTTGCAATCTGCCAGACGTTACTGCCGCTCCATCATAGTATTATAGTAATTAGGAGCTCAACATTAAACTTGTAAGAGCATCAAAATATGCTGGATTTGCATCCTAAAACTAAACAAATGTCATCACAATACAAATGGACCCAGTATTTTCAGATTGTAAGGACCATCATGAAGTGATTTTTGCTTTCAAGATGTTATTTAATGGTGGAGCTTAGAGTAGGAGCACTGAAACAGTCTTTTGTTCTAAAATTTCAAAGCGTTTAAATTAATATTCCTTTCTGTCTGTTTGCTCTCCTTCTATTCTTTCTTTCCATCTTACTTTTCTCTTTTACTGTCTGCATCGGTCGAAGAGAGCCCCATTGCTGTTCACTAAGACAGTAAATGCCGCATTCACGCTTCCAGCAATTAGTAGCGTCAAAACCTTTTCAAGCTGACAGGTGAAAGAAACAAATACAAAGAGCAGGGCAGATTGCTGCAAACTCTGGGCATTCTTTGCAGGCCTGGCTACATAACTTCAGTCATATTAGTATAATGTTACCTTGATTTCCTAAGAAAGGGAGTTTCAATCTGAAACTAAAGGAAAACTCAGCAGCATAAAATATGTGCCTGAGATAGACTTATTACCCAGCCCTAAGGTACAGTTACCAAAGCCTTTTAGTTCACCAGCAGTTCAAATGTTCTACATTGTAAGATTGGACTGCTTTGGAATGTATTCATAATGACAAGTTTTTGTTACTCTATTGAAAACAGCTTTCTCTTAAACTCTGTTTTGCTTTACAGATTACTGCTTCCTGGTTGGAATGATTTCTAATGTTGTGGTTCAGAAGGTGGTTGGTAGGCATGTAAACATCCTTTCAAAGAATGCAGGCCATTGCGGAATAAGGTTCAGTGGCTATTAAACACCCTTCTTTATTCTCTAGGCAAGATTGTGTGGGCAATTTGCTGACAGTGGCACAGGGAACAGCTGGCCAGTACACTGTGCATGTCAGAATTATAAACTTACAGGGTGTAGCTGTACAACACGGAAATACAAACTGTGCAAGAGGTAGGATAATTAGTCAGCTCAGCCTGGCTTCATGTAAAGGTCTGGGAGGGGTTTCACAATTGACTGAGCTAACAATCTAGATGCTCTTAGTATCTGATACCTCAACTTTATGTAAGCAATTGCTGGTATGACTTCATTCAACCGGATGATGTCAGCATCCTTCATTATTTAAGTTTTCATGTCATTTTAATTTCACTGTCTATTTAAATTAACAGTTCATAAATAATAGTTTATTATTTAATTTTACATATTTAAAAATATTTATCTTTTTAAATACATTTCAACTGTAAATCACACCTTTGAAAGCAAGAGCAACCAAGTTTACTTCTGGAATAGTTGGCCAATGTGGTGTTGAGGCTATTGGGAGACGCGCAGCTTCAATAGATGAGTACAGTAATAAGGCCGGCACGCGGGGCAAGAGCAGATGGTGGACTGGCCTGAGTACAACTTGATCCATTAAAATGATTTGCAAGTCAAGTATCTTCTATGTGGTGCATTTCACACAAATGCAGGTGTAATCATCAATTAGGTGAGAATTAGTCATCGCCTCTGTGCTCAGGGGTCAAATTAAATGGTGATCTGGTGTTCAATTCAGCACCAGAAGCAGACATATTCATAGAAATGTCAGCCATCTGTCAACATGATCCAGCCCACATGTAAAGATAATCTTTGACTCTCACGTAACTCAATCAGTGGAAGCTGTACCACAACAAATTAAGACATATTGGTTCAAACAGTTTAACTAATAGCTGAAGCTTTGCAACAGTGGTATGTTGGGATCGAGTTCTGAAGCATCAGAGTACTCAAGCTAACAATTATAATTTATTCTATGTCCAGTTTGTAATCAATACCATGTTGTTGGGGGAAGGCATGGAAGAGGACATTCAGAAGCTTGGAACTGGCCATGCATTCAGTTTTCGTTCCTTCATTTTCCAGGAACAGGTTTTAAGAAGGAATATTTCAGTGCTCTCCCAGAGTGCCTGCCATTTTTCAACTATGATAAGTTTTGGCTCAAAATGCAGCTGTTCGTATCCAAATTCGACATAGCCATGTTTAATTATCTTCCGTTTTGTTATAGTCTGACATTGATTTCCTATCTGGCCATTCCTTGAATTTAATATTTTCTTCCTGAAGCTCCAATTTCTTCATGACACTATTCCACCCCATCTCTGTAAACTGCTCTAGCCATACAAACTTCAAAAATGGTTGTACTGCTCAAATTCTGACATATGCCTCATTCTTGATTGCCATTACACAAGCATTATTGGATGTGTCTTACATAAACTGGGGCTCAAAGTAGGGAATTCCCTTTGTAAGCCTCCCATGCTCTCTACCCATCTATCTTTTATTGAATAGCTTGAGAAAATAATCTTTTTGGCTGTATTTAAAAGTATTTTTTCTTGTAAAGCACCTTAGAGCTTCATACTATTAGATTGTAAGTTATTCTATTATCATCGCTGAAAATGAGAAACTTCAATGCAATAGTAATGATCTGACCTCCAGAGAAAGCAGGATCTCCCAGTGGCCACACATTTTAATTCCACGTCCCATTCCCATTCTGACATGTCTATCCACGGCCTCCTCTACTGTAAAGATGAAGCCACACTCAGGCTGGAGGAACAACACCTTATATTCCGTCTGGGTAGCCTCCAACCTGATGGCATAAACATTGACTTCTCAAACTTCCGCTAATGCCCCACCTCCCCCTCATATCCCATCCGTTATTTATTTATATACACACATTCTTTTTCTCTCTCTCCTTTTTCTCCCTCTGTCCCTCTCACTATACCCCTTGCCCATCCTCTGGGTTTCCCCCCCTCCCCTTTTCTTTCTCCCTGGGCCTCCTGTCCCATGATCCTCTCATATCCCTTTTGCAAATCACCTGTCCAGCTCTTGGCTCCATCCCTCCCTCTCCTGTCTTCTCCTATCATTTCGGATCTCCCCCTCTCCCTCCCACTTTCAAATCTTTTACTAGCTCTTCTTTCAGTTAGTCCTGACGAAGGGTCTCGGCCCGAAACGTCAACTGTATCTCCTCTTAGAGATGCTGCCTGGCCTGCTGCGTTCACCAGCAACTTTTATGTGTGTTGCTTGAATTTCCAGCATCTGCAGATTTCCTCGTGTTTGCATTTTTTAATTTCAATGGAACCACAAGTATGTTGGATAAAATGCTTCCTAGCAACACCCAAGTTGAATCCCGAGAAATGCTGAGACAAAATATACAAAAGAAAATATTGGTAATGAAAGACTACACAAAGACATCAGAGCTAGATCTTTGCTGAAATTTTTCTTAGTGAAAAATAAAATTACCATATTTGACCTGTGACATCTAATGTACAAATGTTTGTAAAAAAGAAATGAATCACAGTGTAGTATATAGTGACATATATCTACTTTAATAATAATTTACTTTGAACTTTGCTACTAATACCTTCATCAGTTACTAATGATTTTTAATTAGAAGAAGGAGAAGGGCAGTATTTTAAATAATATCAGGAAGCTGGAAATGGAAATTAAGTTCTGTAATTGTGCCTCTAGATACAATCACTTTAATGTCAATTGTAAAAGAAATAAATATGCATGCCAATAACATTGTTCTAGGAGGCATGACTGAGTGAAAGGTAAATTCTGGGTCAGTATGGTGTTATATTTGGTGTCTAGTTATGATAAGTCAGGAGATAAAATTCCAGATACTCAATGGTGCTGTAAAATGACTAACAGAGGAACTCTCAGAGACAGTCGGACAAGAGCCACTGTTTTCCCATCCCTGTGAAGATAAAGAATCAAGAGCAGAGTATCAGAGTGAAAGACAGGTCAAGGTGTCAATAATATATGATTACCCATAGGATCTTGTGGTGCTTGGGAAGTTGAGTGTGAGTCCAGAAACCTTCCTAGAAAAATGATTGTAGTAAAAGTTTAGGATATGTTGGAATTTTCTCCTCTTCGTACTATGAAGTATTACATACTACACTTAACTAAGGAGTTATGTCATAAGATCTCTATTTCTCTGAGACCAACTCTACAGAATCAGTGTGTTTGCTTCTTCCTGTATGTTCATGATGTTGGTGATGCTAAATGGCTTTCCAGAATTTAATTTCCCAGACTTTGTCTCAATCTTTCTATGATGTTTTCCCCATTCTTCAGAAGGATTGTCCTGCATAAAATCTGTGATGACTTCCATCCTCCCTGACATCTTCCATTGACTCAAGCAGTCAACTTGAACTTCCTTGTATCAGCCATTGGTATTTATTTCTAGCACAGTAGACTTTACAACAACTCCAGGGATCTACCTTTGGTAGCTGCATTGGCCTAGGGTTAGAAGCACTGTCACCTCCCTGGAACTATCTTTGAGATCTGCTCTCTACCTCCTCTTCTTGTCATGTACCATTCCGTCCAAATTAAGTTGCAGAAAACTCAGCCTCCTGCTAAGATGATGATCCAATGTGTGAGCAAATGTCCTGCATGTGGCAGAGGGCAATATGTCCCAATGTGTTCACCGAGCACATAGGTCTATTGTCCAATAATTTTCCTTAACGTTTCCTGCATCACTGGGATTCTCTGGATGTTGTAATGAGATGAAGACAGCAAACAGTGTTGAAAGCCAATAAAGTCATTGTTGAGTTCTGTTCATTTGGACAATATAAGTGTTTAGTAGGCATACACATGTTCCCTGTTATGCACGGAAACATCAGGGGAGAAAGAGGGGATTGTGGGATTAAAAAGATGGCAACCCTCAGGAATTGAACTGAGACGTTGAAAGTAAAGTTGTTTAAACAAATGAAAAATGTGTCTTTGCTATTTGTGCTTAACAATGATAGCAGAGGATGGTTTCCAATTATCGAATCCCGCCAGCACTTGATGAGAGCAAGCCTTACGAAAGCTGGAAAAATGAAACTGGAATATGGACCCGTGTTATGGAACTAGAGAAGATGAAGCAAGCCCTGACTGTTACTTTGTTGCTTTCGGGAACAGCGAGAGCGATTGCGATGGGAATTTCAGTGGAAGACTTGAACAAAGATAACAGTATGAATATGCTAATAAATACACTTTGAAGGAAGAAAAGGATCAGATTTATGAGGCATATTCAGACTTTGACAAAACTTATAAGACAATTCTAAAAATATGGGTGATTATATTATTGATTTTGAACAAAAGTGCAGACACATGCGTAAATACAAAATGGGATTTCTTGACACTATATTACTTTTAAATTGTTAGATACGGCATGTCTGGACATAAAGGACAGACAGCTAGTGTTAAAAGCATGTACAGAACTTACACCTGCATCTATGAAATCAGCACCGAAGAGGATTTCCGGAGAAAAGGTTGCGAAGACAACAGTCGGAATTAGTTTGAGTCAGGAAACAGTATACTTCACTGAATAGAAACAAGAGTACAGTATAGCAAGCATAGACTCCAGAGGCACCAGACAAGGGTACCATCACCCGGCACAAATCCAATAAACAAGTACGGTATGTGTAGTATGTCAAAGTATTTACCACTGGACAAGAAACTGTCCACACAGAACCCAACGAGTAAGGCTAACTGAAGAAAATAACAAATCTGAAGAAGTAAAAGAGTACCGTATCACCCTGTTTGCGAAGGAATCACTTACTGATGCAGAGATTTTGATGATAGAATCTCGAGAATCTGCTGTTATTGAAACAGTATGTACATGCACAGTGTGGAGAAAAATGGCATGAAAGCTATGTGAGTGTACTGAACCAGAATGAAGTGCAGAAACTGGTGAATACAGATAAACCTAGTAACAAAGCATTCAAATTTGGAGATGGAAAGATTGTACATTCCACCAAAAGAGTGAAAATTCCCGTTTCAATGTGGTACCAGTGAAAACTCTATTACTCTTGAGTAAATCTTCCCTAAAGAAAGCAGGAGCAGTACTGGATATGGAGAATGACCAAGCAACGACGTTTGAACAGCCAGTGTCTCTTGAGCTCACCAGTTCTGGACTTCAATGTGTAAACATTCTAGATAAAGACATTACTGAGAACCAATGTGAGAATGAAGTACTACTGTCACACAAAACATGACCATAGATGAGAAATGCAAGGTGTTGCTCAAACTTCACAAGCAGTTTGGACACACTTCAATTGATAGACTTCAGAAACTGCTCAGGAGTTCAGAAAACAAAGATGCAGATTATTTTTCCATTCTAAAGCAGATAATTGACAGCTGTGACACATGCCAAAAGTCTGGAAAGCCTAAGCCCAAGCCTATGGTTGGTCTGTCACTAGCACCTGAACACAATGAAACTGTAGCTGTAGACCTGCATGAACTCGAGTGGAGTGTGGTATATATTATTTCTGCTTTTTGCACAATTTTTAATCTATTCAATATACATATACTGTAATTGATTTACTTAATTATTTATTATTATTTTATTTTTTCTCTTCCAGATTATGTATTGCATTGAACTGCTGCTGCTGAGTTAACAAATTTCACGACACACGTCGGTGATAATAAGCCTGATTCTGAATCTGATTCATTGATGAATACACACATTTCAGTGCTGGTAGCATTGTAAGTACAAAGAGACCCTCAGAAGCAGTAAAAAACTTCATCCATTTCTGGATAAGTGTACATGGCCCACTTCGTAAAGTATTCAATGATAATGGTGGGTGAATTTAATAATGATGAATTCAGAGATATGGCAAAAAACTTTAACATTGAAACAAAGACAACAGTGGCATATAGTCCTTGGAGTAATGGACTTCTGGAGCAAAACAATCAAATGTTTCCTGAAATAATGATGAAGGTAAAGAAAAGCAATGGCTGTTATTGGAATACAGCCCTGGACTGAGCTCTTATGGCGAAGAATACCATGCACGATGTACATGGCTGTAGCCCCTATCAATTGGTATTTGGCCAGAATCCAAACCCTCCCTCTGTACTGGATGACAGACTACCTGCTCTAGAGGGTACTACAATGAGCGAGTGGGTTGGGAAACATATTCCAGCACTGCCTGCATCAAGGAAGGCTTTCAATGAAGCACAGTGTTCAGAGAGAATTCAAAGAGCACCGAGGGCACAGATATGTCCTACACAGGACAACCAGGGGATAAAGTGTAATACAAAAGAGCAGATTGCACAGAATAGAAAGGTCCTGAAGTTGTCATTGGTCAGGATGGAGTTGTGGTATTCATGACACATGGAGGTACGTACATATGTGAGAGTGCATTATTCCAGACTACATAAAGCACAAATTGCAGACGATCAGAACTCCGTGGAGAATGACACAAAAAATGAAAAGCATTTACCAGGTACACTATCACATAACACAGACAGGGATGAGGAGAGTGCAGCTGGGGACTCAACAGAGTTTCTGAACAGAAATTATCACAAGTGCAAGGACAATATGGAAGTTTCAGTCTCAATACAGGACAAACTGTGAGATTTGCAGACCAAGACACTGATATCTCATACAAAGCTTAAGTCTTAGGGTGAGCAGGCAAAGCCACTGGGAGAAACAAAAGTTGGTACAACTTGAATTATCTAGAACCAGTCACGGTCACTGGCACTGTAGGACCAGTCGACATGTCACATGTAGACAGATTTCATATTGCATCAAGTACAGAACAGGCTGGACCATCTGAGAAATATCAAGTAACTAATGAGGTGTCATTTTGAATCTGCAAAACAGGATGAAATCAGAAGTTGGAGAAATAATGGAGTTCTTGAGGAAGCCAGAGACATTGGCTAAAAAACAATGTCTATAAGATGGGTATGCACTCTGTAAGAAGCCCCAACGGGAATTATACCAAAAACACACCTTGTGGCTAGAGGTTTTGAGGAACTGAACATAAAAGAACTCCAAAAAGACTCACCACCACTTGCACCAGAGTCTCTCTGACTAATTCTCTCAGTGATATGTCAAAAGCATTGGCAACCCCATTGCATGGACATAAAGTCCGCATGCTTACAGGGAATGGAGCTGTCATGTGACATTCACATTAAACCCCTGCCTGAAGCCAGAAACGAAGGAACACTCTGTGTGTATGGTCTCGCAGATACATCGCTCTACTGGTATAAAGGTCAAGGAAATAATGTTGAAAACAGGTGGAGATCTCCAACTGTTTTTTTACTAGCACGATTCAGGATATCATGTGATAGGAGTACTTGCCTGTCAAGTAGATGATTTCATATGGGGAGGCTCACAAAATTTTGCCACAACAGTTATCCCTCAACTAAATTCAGCCTTTCAGGTTGGACAGGAGGAACGGGACAGATTCTGCTACTTAGCGATAGACATCACAAATGAGAAAATCTGCAGATGCTGGAAATCCGAGCAACACACACAAAATGCTGGAGGAACTCAGCAGGCCAGGCAGCATGTATGGAAAAAGTACAGTCGATGTTTTGGGCCAAAACCCTTCGCAGGACCGGAGAAAAAAAGCTGAGGAGTAGATTTGAAAGGTGGGGGAGGGGAGAGAGAAACGCCAGGCAATGGGTGAAACTTGGAGGGGGAGGGATAAAACAAAGAGCTAGGAAGTTGATTGGTGAAAGAGAGAAGGCCATGGAAGAAAGAAAAAAGGTGGGGAGGAGCACCAGAGGGAGGAGATGGACGGGCAAGGAGATAACATGAGAGAGGGACAAGGGGATGGGAAATGCTGAAGGTGGGGGGGGGGCGGTATGGAGGCATTACTGGAAGTTTGAGAAATCAATGTTCATATCATCAGGTTGGAGGCTATTCAAACAGAATATAAGGTGTTGTTCCTCCAACCAAAGTGTGGCCTTATCACAACAGTAGCGGAGGCCATGGATGGACATATCGGAATGGGATTGGGAAGTGGAATTAAAATGGGTGGCCACTGGGAGATCCCACTTGTTCTAGCCGACAGAGTGTTGATAGTCGGTGAAGCAGACCCCCAATCTACGTTGGGTCTCACCGATATACAGGAGGCCACACCAGGAGCACTGAACACAGTATATGACCCCAACAGACTCACAGGTGAAGTGTCACCTCACCTGGAAGGACTATTTGGGGCCCTGAATGGTAATGAGGGAGGAGGTGTAGGGCAGGTGAGGCACTTGTCTGCTTGCAAGGATAAGTGCCAGGAAGGAGGTCAGTGGGGAGGGACAAATGGACAAGGGAGTTGTGTAGGGAGTGATCCCTGTGTAAAGCAGAAAGTGGGGCGGGGGGAAGGAAAAGATGTGTTTGGTGGTTTGGTGGTGGGATCCATTTGGAGGTGGCAGAGGATTCGGAGAATTATGTGCTGGACATGGAGGCTGGTGGAGTGGTAGGTGAGGACAAGAGGAACCCTATCCCTGATAGCATGGTAAGAGCAGACGTGCATGAAATGGAAGAGATGCAGTTGAGGGCAGCGTTGATGGTGGAGGAAGGGAAGCCCCTTTCTTTAAAAAAGGAGGACATCTCCTTAATTCTGGAATGAAAAGCCTCATCCTGAGAGCAGATGCGGTGAAGATGGAGGAATTGAGAGAAGGGGATGGCATTTTTACAAGTAGATGTGTGGGACGAGGTATAGTCCAGGTAGCTGTGAGAGTGCGTGGGTTTGTAATAGACATCAGTCCATAAGCTGTCTCTGGAGATAGAGACAGTGAGATCGACAAAGAGGGAGGGAGGTATCAGAGATGGACAAGCTAAATTTGAGGGCAGTGTGGTAGTCAGAGGCAAAGTGGATGAAGTCGACGAGTTCAGAATGCATGCAGGAAGCAGTACCAATGCAATCGTTGATGTAGCGTAGGAAAAGTGTGGGACAGTCAACAGTGTAGGCTTGTAACATAGACTGTTCCACGTAGCCAACAAACCCATGCGACAGCCCATGGCTACTCCTTTTGTTTGAAGGAAGGGGGAGGACCCAAAGGAGATATTATTTAGAGTGAGGACAAGATCTGCTAGGCAGAGGAGAGTGGTGGTGGAGGAGAACTGTTGGGTCTGGTGTGCAGAATGAAACAAAGTGCTTTGAGGCCTTCCTGGTGGGAGATGGAGGTGCATAGGGACTGAACATCCATAGTAAAGATAAGATTATGGGGGCCAGAGAACCTGAAATCCCTGAAAAGATCAAGAGCGCGTGAGGTGTCACGAATGTAGGCAGAAAGGGACTGAACCAGGGGGGATAAAACAGAATCGAGGTATGCTGATATGAGTTCAGTGGGGTAGGAACAAGCTGAAACAATGGGTCTACCTGGACAAGCAGGTTTGTGGATTTTGGGTAGGAGGTAGCAACGGGAGGTACGGGGTGCAGGAACTATGAGGTTGGTGGCAGTGGGTGAGAGATCCCCAGAGTCAATAAGATTGGTGATGGTGTGGGAGACAATGGCCTGGTGTTCCTTAGTGGGATCCTCTTCGAGGGGTAAGTAAGAAGAGGTGTCTGAGAGTTGGCACTGCACCTCAGCAAGGTAGAGGTCAATTTAACAGACTACTACAGCACCTCCCTTATCTGCGGGTTTGATGGTGAGGTTAGGATTAGTGCAGAGGGAGAGGAGAGCGATAGACATCCTTGCTGTTGATGGAATAGTACAACTGCACCAAGAAAGCTACATCAGGAATCTTCAGACAATCCACATGGAATCCTCACATGCCACACAACGGGATGCACCCCTCAGTGAAGCTGAAGCTCAGCAGCTTCAGTCAAAGACAGGTCAGATTCTACAGGCGGCAAGGCAGAGCAGACCTGACATCATGTTTATTGCCTGCAACTTGGCGTCCAGCACAAAACCTGCCACAGTACAAACTACATGAGGCAAACAAGATACTGCACAGAATTCAGTCTGAAAAAGTAGCCTTGAAGTTTCAACTTGGAAAAGTTAGCTCACTGAGGCTCACTGTCTTCAGTGATGTCTCACTTGAAAATCTTCCTGATGGAGGAACTCAAGGGGGACATTTTATTGTACTGATGGGAGAAGAGGGAAGATCTTTACCTCTCTATTGGCTATGATAAAGGATCCGAAGAGTTGTACGGAGTTCACTGGCAGGAGAAACTTAGCAACGTCTGAAGGAATTGACAATGCAGTTTTTCTGGTCACAATCTATTCTGAGCTTTTCCATGCTGACCCAAAGAAGAGCAGTCTACAAATAACCTGTGTCACAGACAACTGCTCTTTGCTTGATGCCATCAAATCCACCAAGTCAGTTACAGAGAAGAGACTTCATCTAGGGATAAGCAGGATCAAAGAACTTGTCCAAGCACAAAAAATTCACCACGTGCTATGGTCAACTACAAAGGAACAACTAGCTGACTGTCTCACAAAGAAGCACCAGCTCTTGTGCTCTTAAAGGCACTTAGTGAGGGCATTTGGTACCTTAAGAATTCTATTAACATCAAGGGTTAGAACTAATTTGCATATCCATATGGATATTTGAATCAGCTTTACATTTTTTAATGTTTTAATATGTCTATATAATATATATATATATATATATATAGGATGGGAGATTGTTGAGTTCTGTTCATTTGGACTATGTAAGTATTTCGTAGGCATAAACACTTCCCCTGTTATGGAGGAGAAAGGGATGTTGTGGGATAAAAAGGTAGCAGCCCTCAGAGATTGAACTGAGACATTGAAAATAAAGTTGTTTAAACAGTCATAAAGGCTACAACCTGCACTGACTGCAGCTACAGAGACTTAGTAGACACTAACTTTTCTGACAAACTACATTGCAAAAACTGTAGTTTCCCCATTCCATGGGGAAATATGGTGCTGTGGGGATGTTCAAGCCCATCAGCAATACATCAAGTCATTTCAAGCAACCATCCACTGACAGTTGAATAAACCAATCTCTACCCCTGTGGCTACAGAACCAGTTGTCCGCAGAGGGATTTCTGCCCCGCAGTTCTGATGCAGTGAGCCTGCATTGATCTGATCTTCAGTAATTCAATTCCCAGCCAATGCAAGAAAGCCTAATGACTGTCCTTCACATGGAACACTCCCGAGCTGGATATGAACATCAACACCACTGCAGAATAACTGACTGATAACTTTCACTTGTTGTTGTAGAGTTCCTTGTACTTAGTATATAGCCACTTGCTCCATTGCTTGTCACAGATGTTCTCATCAGCCTTGAAGTCCAAGTATACAACCTTACGTTGTATTAAGATGTGTTTACTCTCTCTGTGTTGCCCTTAAGGCATTTATTTGACTTGGTTGGGTCTATGCTTTAAATGATTTGTTTGTAACTATTTTCTAGTTAAAGTTAAAGGTTGATAATTAAGTTACAGTATAACAAACGTAAATTCATTGCCTATGGTATATCGCAGCATGTGATGACATCACCTCCGGTTTCGCCGCGTCCAGTTCGGAGAAGGTGTGAAGGTGAGTGCCATGCGTGCAGCATGATCGTGAAGAGCTCCGTGTCTACCCACAAAGGAACATTATAGAAGCAACGCCGTAGTTCCTATGAAAGTATTTGAAGTAAAAATATTAACGCGGTTTCTGTTAAGGAAGCGGCGGTTCGGGTGGCGCGCGTGTCGGCTTTTCAATTTCAAACATGGGGTGGGCTCGGGCCTGGCGGCGGTTTGACAGGACCCCCCTCGCCCACTACTCAGGGTGGCTGGAGACACTTGCTAAAAGAAGAGAGCACGCGTGGTCTCCAGAATGAAACAGACGCTGTATATGTTTGTATTTTTTTATCAACATTTTTCACCATACGATGTTAATGTGGAAGAGTGAACAGTAAATGGTTAACCTTACTACGACTCTGTCTTCATTGGCTGCAGTTTAACTTGGTGTTTAGTCAGAGTTTCAACACACTGCACGAGAACACTACAGTGAAATGGCAGAATCATTAGATGTTTCGACGTGGTACGATGGCTTCGCGATCAAGCATCAACTCGCTTGCACTCAGCGCCAAGAGCAGTAGGACGTCGACTAGTGTGGCTGCCCTCACAAGAGCTGAAGCAGAAGCCGCCAAGGTGCGAGCGTCATACGCTAACCAAGTAGCAAAACTGAAAATGGAAAAAGCTGCCAGAGAAGCGGAAAACCAGTTGGAAAAGGCAAGGATAGATACAGAGTCAGAAGTGCTGATGCTACAATGAGAAGCTGATGTGGCCGCGGTGGAAACACAAGTGTTGGAAAACGCTGAAGAAATGCACGTTCTAGACGAAACAGGAAAATCTATGTCAGAAAGGGCCAAACTGGAACGCACCAGCGAATATGTCCAGTCTCAAATTGACCTGCAGATTTATTCTCCCTCTCCATACTTGCCTGTTGGCGTCCCATCTCATGTGAAATCACAGGGAAGCTTTGTTGCATCGCGTCCACCGGGGGAAGACAACTCACAATTGCAACCTTGCCACAAACTCAAGTATGAAAGGGCTGACTACGAATACTTCCCAACACCAAACTTACCGGACCCGGCAAGATCAGAGACAAAGGCTGAAGTCAGAACATCAAACTCCATCATGAATGTACACGCTCAGTTATATGTCCCCCAACATATTCCCCCAGCTTGCACACCACCTGCAGCAGAACCCTTGGTACAGTATTTAGCGCGACGAGACCTCATCAATTCAGGACTGTACCAGTATGACAATAAGCCTGAAAATTACCGTGCGTGGTACTCCTCATTCACTAGTGCCACTGGTGGAGTCCAGCTCACAGCAACCCAAGAGTTGGACCTTATGACTAAATGGCTGGGAAAGGAATCAAGTGAACAGGTGAAATGAATATGCTCAGTGTACATCAGCAACCCCAAATTAGCCTTACACAAAGCATGGGAGAGACTTCAGGACTGCTATGCGGCCCCTGAAATTATTGAGAGGGCGCTATTTCAACAGCTGAACAATTTTCCTAGGGTGTCAGCCAAGGACCACACTAAATTACGAGAACTCGGAGATTCACTCATGGAGATTCAAGGTGCAGATATTGAACTGGCCTGTCGTATCTGGATACCTCACGCAGAGTTGGACTAATTGTGAACAAGCATCCATTTGGGCTGCAGGAAAGATGGGTGTCTATTGGCTCAGAGTATACGGAAGAGAACAGTGGTAGATTCCCTCCCTTTGAGTATTTTAGTAGGTTTGTGTGCAAGGAGGTGAGGAGGCGAAACGACCCTAGCTTCATGAATCAAGGCAGCACCACAACTCACACCAACCCAGTCAAACCCATTTCGAACAATTTTGTCATCAACAAACCCGTCTCAGTGCATAAAACCAAAGTCTCCGCAATCAACGATTACCCTATCAAGAATTGTCCATTGCACAACAAACCCCACTCCCTCAAAAAATGCAGAATGTTTCGAAACAAACCCTTTGACAAAAGAGAGGCCCTTCTCAAGGAAAAAAGAATATGTTTTAAGTGCTGTTCCTCTACCTCCCACCTCGCTAAAGAGTGTACATTCCCCATAATGTGCTCAGAATGTAACAGCACTAATCACGATGGAGCCATGCATCCCAGCCCGTCACCGCAAACTGCCAAGGCTCCTCCACTCCCACAAGAGGATAGCGGGGAGGGAGAGCATCACTCTGATACAACTATTGTCAGCTCAAGCTGCACAGAAGTTTGCAGTCCAGGTCAGTCGAGCCATTCGTGCTCAAAGATCTGCCTCACTAAGGTATACCCTAAGGAAGCCAAAGACAAGGCCATCAGGGCCTATGTAATTCTGGACGACCAGAGCAACCACTCACTAGTGAGACCAGAATTCCTCAAGTTGTTCAGCATAAAGGGTAACCCATTCCCATACTACCTCAGAACTTGCTCTGGCATCGCAGAAACATATGGCAGGAAGGCAGAAGGCTTCCAGCTCGAGTCGCTGGATGGCAAGGTCGTCATCAGTCTCCCTCTACTCTTAGAGTGCAATGAGATCTTAAATAACCAATCCGAGATTCTGACGCCAAGCGCAGTTCTACACCAGCCCCATTTCCACCACATTGTCAAGCACATCCCAGAACTGGATCCGGAAGCAGAAATACTCCTGCTACTCGGAAGAGACGTTCTTAGGGTGCACAAAGTCAGGCAGCAGGTCAGTGGACCACACAACGCCCCCTTCGCCCGATGTCTGGTTCTGGGCTGGGTGGTGATAGGAGAGGTGTGCCCTGGCAACGTACACAAACCGACAGTTAACATGCTCAAGACTAACATGCTAAAGAGAGGCCGCCATTCAATTTCTCAGCCCTCCACAAGTGCTGCGTGTATCAAGGAAGCACAGCAAAGGCACGAGCATAGTAAAGTAACTGAGAAGACACTGGGACAGTCAGTCTTTGCTCAAACTAAGCACGATAATAAACTTGCTCCATTAGTGGAAGACGCCATCTTCTTAAAAATAATGGACACAAAGGTCTTGAGAGACGAAGCGAACAACTGGGTCACCCCACTACCATTCAGAGAACCATACCAGCGCTTACCAAATGACAAAGAGCAGGCAGTCAACCGGTTCACATCTTTACAATGAACCCTGAAAAGGAAACCTGAAACCAGTTACAGAGGTTGTTCTACTTCTACCTAAAGACTGATGTAGAGACTAAAGTTCTATACCATGTTTATAGTGACCTTACAAAGGTCAGACGGGGAGTGTGTTGCCCTTAAGGTATTTATTTGTCTTTGTTGGGCCTATGCTTTAAATGATTTGTTTGTAACTATTTTCCAGTTAAAGTTAAATGTTGATAATTAAGTTACAGTATAACAAAGGTAAATTCATTGTCTATGGTATATCACGGCATGTGATGACGTCACCTACAGTTTCGCCGCATCTTGTATGTAACCTCCGGTTCGGAGAAGGTGTGAAGGTGGGTGCCATGCATGCAGCAAGATCGTGAAGAGCTCCGTTTCTACCCACAAAGAAACATTACAGAAGCAACGCTGTAAGTTCATAAGAATGTATTTGAAGTACAAATATTAACGCAGTTTCTGTTAAGGAAGCGGCGGTTCGGGTGGCGCACGTGTCAGCTTTTCAATTTCAAGCGCGGGGTGGGCTCGGGCCTGGCGGCAGTTTGACGTGACCCCCTCGCCCGCTACTTGGGGCGGCTGGAGACTCTTGCTAATAGAAGAGAGTGCGCATGGTCTCCAGAATGAAAAAGACGCTGTATATGTTTGTATTTTTTTATCAACAGTTTTCACCATGTGATGTTAATGTGGAAGAGTGAACAGTAAATGGTTAACCTTACTACAACTCTGTCTTCATTGGCTCCGGTTTATCATGGTGTTTAGCCAGAGTTTCAACACACTGCACAAGAACATTTCTCTCACTGTTATTAGACTTTTGAACAGACTTTTTTTTACAATGAGGTGGACTCTTGGCCTCACAATCTACCTCGTTATGATCTTGCACTTTATCATTTACCTCCACTGCAATCTTTTGGTAGCTTTTGCACTTTGTTCTGCATTGTTACAGTTTTACCTTATTCTAGGTCAATGCACTGAGGAATGAGTTGATCTGTATAAACAGTGTACAAGACAAACTTTTTACTGCATTATGGTATATGAGATAATAATAAACCAATACTAACATTAGAATAATGCAGCTTCTCGAGTCTATTTTCCACCCACTTTCCTATGATCCTCCTTGATCTTCGTTGCAATGATCTTATCAACCTGGATTTACAGACAACTGCAAGCCTTCCCCAATAATTGTTTCATTTGTTTGAATTCTCCTCGGGGCTGATTTCACAATGTATGTCAGGTTTAATGAATTATCTGTCCACATAATTTTTTTCATCACTAGGTAGCACTGACTCATCAGACTTACAGGGTGAAGTCATGACATATGTCCAGTTTGGTAAGAAGTTCAGTTCCTGACAGCTCCCCATCTGGATTCTACATCAGGGAAGTGTATACTGCTCATCATCAGAACTTCTGTCAGAGTGCATCTTTGCATAACTGTGTAGTTTTGTCTAACTTCAGAACTACACTATGTAGGGTTGCCCACTCATTCTGCCGGACTTTAACCAGCCCCATGCTATTTCCACAGCCATTCCTTCACCTATTCGTTAAAGATCAAAGGTCTGGGGCGGACTGGCATCTTGGTGGATGTGACAATAGCCTTTGTGCTTAGCAATGCCAAATGTATTAATCATTAAGTAAACTAGTTTATGGTCCGTAATCAATCTTTGACCAGTGATATAAGACCATAAGACAAAAGAGCAGAAGTAGGCCATTCAGCCCATCGAGTCTGCTCCGCCATTTTATCATGAACTGATCCATTCTCCCATTTAGTCCCACTCCCCCGCCTTCACACCATAACCTTTGATGCCCTGGCTACTCAGATACCGATCAATCTCTGCCTTAAATATACCCAATGACTTGGCTTCCACTGCTACCCGTGGCAACATAGATTCACCACCCTCTGACTAAAAAAATTTCTTCGCATTTCTGTTCTGAATGGGCGCCCTTCAATCCTTAAGTCATGCCCTCTGGTACTAGACTCCCCCATCATGGGAAACAACTTTGCCACATCCACTCTGTCCATGCCTTTCAACACTCGAAATGTCTCTATGAGGTCTCCCCTCATTCTACTAAACTCCAACGAATACAGTCCAAGAGCGGACAAACGTTCCTCACATGTTAACCCTCTCATTCCTGGAATCATTCTAGTGAATCTTCTCTGTACCCTCTCCAATGTCAGCACATCCTTTCTTAAATAAGGAGACCAAAACTGCCCACAGCACTCCAAGTGAGGTCTCACCAGCGCCTTATAGAGCCTCAACATCACATCCCTGCTCCTATACTCTATTCCTCTAGAAATGAATGCCAACATTGCATTCGCCTTCTTCACCACCGACTCAACCTGGAGGTTAACCTTAAGGGTATCCTGTGCGAGGACTCCCAAGTCCCGTTGCATCCCAGAACTTTGAATTCTTTCCACCTTTAAATAATAGTCTGCCCATTTATTTCTTCTGCCAAAGTGCATAACCATACACTTTCCAACATTGTATTTCATATGCCACTTCTTTGCCCATTCTTCCAATCTATCCAAGTCTCTCTGCAGACTCTCTGTTTCCTCAGCACTACCGGCCCCTCCACCTATCTTCGTATCGTCAGCAAACTTAGCCACAAAGCCATCTATTCCATAATCCAAGTCGTTGATGTACAATGTAAAAAGAAGAGGCCCAACAAGGACCCCTGTGGAACACCACTGGTAACCAGCAGCCAAACAGAATAGGATCCCTTTATTCCCGCTCTCTGTTTCCTGCCAATCAGCCAATGCTCTATCCACGTATGTAACTTTCCTGTAATTCCATGGGATCTTATCTTGTTAAGTAGCCTCATGTGTGGCACCTTGTCAAAGGCCTTCTGAAAATCCAAATATACAACATCCACTGCATCTCTCTTGTCTAGCCTACTGGTAATTTCCTCAAAAAATTGTAATAGGTTTGTCAGGCAGGATTTTCCTTTAAGGAATCCATGCTGAGTTCTGCCTATCTTGTCATATGCCTCCAGGTACTCTGTAACCTCATCCTTGACAATCAACTCCAACAACTTCCCAACCACCGATGTCAAGCTAACAGGTCTATAATTTCCTTTTTGCTTTCTTGCCCCCTTCTTAAATAGCGGAGTGACATTTGCAATCTTCCAGTCCTCCGGAACCATGCCAGAATCTATCGACTTTTGAAAGATCATCGCTAATGCCTCCGCAATCTCCATAGCTACTTCCTTCAGAACACGAGGGTGCATTCCATCTAGTCCGGGAGATTTATCTACCTTTAGACTATTCAGCTTCCTGAGTACTTTCTCTGTCGTAATTGTGACTGCGCACACTTCTCTTCCCTGCCACCTTTGAGTGTCCGGTATACTGCTGATGTCTTCCTCAGTGAAGACTGATGCAAAATACTCGTTCAGTTCCTCCACCATCTCCTTATCTCCCATTACAATTTCTTCAGCATCATTTTCTATCGGTCCTATATCTACTCTCACCTGTCTTTAACTCTTTATATACTTGAAAAAGCTTTTAAGTATTTGATATTATTTTTTATTGAGCTTTTATATTAGTCTTTGATATTATTTGCTAGCTTCCTTTCATAGTTCATCTCTTCCCTCTTAATGACCTTCTTAGTTTCCTTTTGTAAGCTTTAAAAACTTCCCAATCCTCTGTCTTCCCACTAATTTTTGCTTCCTTGTATGCCCTCTCCTTTGCTTTAACTTTGGCTTTGACTTCTCTTGTCAACCACGGTTGCATCCTTTTTCCATTCGAAAATTTCTTCTTTTTTGAAATATACCTGTCTTGCACCTTCCTCACTTCTCGCATAAACTCCTGCCACTGCTGCTCTGCCGTCTTTCCCACCAGTGTCCCTTTCAGTCAACTTTGGCCAGTTCCTCTCTCATGCCACTGCAATTTCCTTTATTCCACTGAAATACCGACACATCAGATTTCAGCTTCTTTTTTTCAAATGTCACAGTGAACTCAATCATGTTATGATCACTGCCTCCTAAGGTTTCCTTCACCTCAATCTCTCTAATCACCTCCGGTTCATTACACAATACCCAATCCAGTACAGCCAATCCCCTAGTGGGCTCAACAACAAGCTGTTCTAAAAAGCCATCACACAGACATTTTACAAATTCTCTCTCTTGAGATCCAGTGCCGACCTGATTTTCCCAATCCACTCGCATGTTAAAATCCCCCACAATTATCATAACACTGCCGTTCTGACAAGCCTTTTCTATTTCCTGTTGTAATTTGTAGTCCACATCACTGCAGCTGTTTGGAGGCCTATAAATAACTGCCATCAGGGTCCTTTTACCTCTGCGATTTCTTAGCTCAACCCATAAAGATTCTGCACCTTCCGATCCTATATCACCTCTTTCTAATGATTTAGTATCATTTCTTACCAATAAAGCCACGCCTCCCCCTCTGCCTACCTTCCTATCCTTCCGATACACCGTGTATACTTGGACGTTCATCTCCCAGAGACATGCATCCTTTAGCCACGTCTCAGTGATAGCCACAGTGATATAGGTCATTGAGTGTTAACCAATACAAGTACTGATAACTTCACCTGTTTCCATTCAGCAGAACATTGCACAGGGTGGCTTGCTCTGTTAATGATGTCAGATTTGGCTACTTTAATTCTTCATAACTTATTGTTTTCACGCTGTCACCATTCTCTGCACTCAGAGCTACAGCACACTGTGCCTTGAATGACACCCACTGTACATACTTAGTGCCTCTGAGGTTTTTAGATGGTGACAGGTCGTAAAGAGTCATCAATATCAGACCCATCTTAATAATAAGGACCTCAACTGTGCTGTTTGGTGCCAATGGGTTAACTAATATTCCTCAGGTGTCGGAGCCCACTTCCAGTCATGGTTTGGCTTTCTTTCACTTACAGTTACTTAGGGTGAAGATATTCCAAGCCCTAATTGAATAATTATTGCAGTTGTCTGAGCAACCAGCATAGTATGCTCATTCCAAAGAGGATCAAGGAGGATATCATGAAAATGTTGGAAAGTTCTTCAGAATTATCACTTCTACTTATCTGATGTTCTTGGCTTCCAAGAGTATATCCAATTATTCCAGGTAAGTTCTTACCAGTTCTTGCATCCTGTCATATTTGTCAAGTTATCCAAACAGATCTGCTATTCGTGTTGCTTTCCCTTATGCCTTTTTAATAAGTATGGCTTCTTATTTCAGTAATGAGGGATTCATCACTCTTCTGTTTTGCCAGTTGTAGATTCATGAGTCTCATTTTCACTCAAGCAATGCAATCCAGTCTTGTTGCTAGTGTAGCATATCGGATGCTTCTTTTACTTGTACCATGGGTATTTCACAGCCCAACTATTTAAAAAATAACAAGGAAACAGTTCTGTTTATTACCTCATCAATTCTTTATTTATTTCCATAGACTCTGCCTGACCTGACCTCCAGCATTTTGGGTGTGATGCTTTGGATTTCCAGCATCCGCAAATTTTCTTGTGTTTATTCCATCGACTGTCAGAAATATGCTATGAGCAGTATTGCAATAATTAGCTGGACAGCACATAAAATACTGGAGAAACTCAATGGACCAGGAAGCACCAATGGATGGAACTGGACAGGAAATATTTTAGCTCAAGAACCATTATCCAGATAGAAGGATAGAAGGGAGATAGACAACATACAAGTGTAGAGGGAAGGGATGGAACAAGAGCTAGCAAGCAGTTAAAAGGGGATATGGAGAGGATGGGGGAAAGGTTTTATTAACTGGACAACCCAACCAATCTTAAGAATCTTCTACTTTTGAATAATTTCATAATAAACGTCTGCACATTAAGGTGGAAGAAGGAAATTTCTCTGTAGCGGGGGTCATGGAATTCCATACTACAGAGAGCTATGGATGCTCAATAAACTGTAATGAATACTAAGATGGATTTTAGATTTCAGGCAAATCAAAGTTAGTGTGATCAGGGAGCATATAAAAGTGAGCTAACATCAAATCTGCTAGGGCATGCTGAAAGGGTCTCAATGTTGGGGATGTTGAGTTGGGAAAGGATACTGGCATTGTTTCATTAAGACCATAACACAGGGGTCCCCGACCTTTTTTGCACCGCGGACTGGTTTAACATTGACAATATACTTACGGACCGGCCGACGGGGGTTGGGGGGGGGGTTGTTCAAGCAGGGGTAAAGTCACCTCAATGTGTCTTTTACAGTTAGGGTTGCCAACTTTTTCACTCCCAAATAAGGGACAAAACTAGCAGTCAAATCCCGGGACACTTTACTCCAGGAAAGACTACCATGACCATGAAGCCTTGCACAGGCACCTGTGTGCACATGCGTGACGTGCACATGTAATATACACATGCGCGTACGTGCCAATTTTTTACCCCCACAAATCGGTTTTACCTTCATCTTCCCGACTATACTGTACATACATTATTTCTACTTTATATAGGCTGTGTATTTATCATATCATTCCTGCTTTTACTATATGTTAGTGTTATTTATTTTCAGTTTTATGTGTTACTTGGTATGATTTGGTAGGTTATTTTTTGGGTCAAAAATGCTCAAACACTCAAAAATTTTTCCCATATAAATTAATGGTAATTGCTTCTTCGCTTTACGCCATTTCGGCACGAAAGGTTTCATAGGAACGCTCTACCTTAGCGGGGGAAATACGGGACAAGGGCTGTCCCGTATGGGACAAACCAATTTAGCCCAAGATACAGGATGTCCCAGCAAATACAGGACAGTTGGCAACTGTATGTTCAAGTTCAACAGTGCGCGACAGGGAATGAGGAAAGGTGCAGCTGACTCATATCGTTTCCTCACGGCCTGGTAGCACATGCTTTGCGGCCCGGTGGTTGGGGACCGCTGCCATAACACATTGGAGCAAAATTCAGCCATTTGGACCATTGAATCTGCTCTGCCATTTGATCATTGCTGATCCATTTCCTTCTCAGCCCTATTCTCCTACCTTCCCCCCATAATTTTTCATGCCCTGATTTATCAAAAATCTATCAATATCTATATTAAATGCACTTAATGACCTGGCTTCCACAGCTGTCTCTGGCAACGAATTCCATAGGTTCACCACCCTCTGGCTAAAGAAATTACTCCTCATCTCCGTTCCAAATGGACGTCCCTCTATTCCAAGGTTGTGCCCTCTGTTCCTACACTCCCCACTGTAAGAAATGTCCTTTCCACATCCACTCTATCTACGCCTTTCAACATTCAATAGGTTTCAATGAGATCCCTCTTCACTCTTCTGAATTCCAGCTTGTATAGTGTAACGTAACCGGCAACAATGAATATCAATCGAGACAGGTTATTTAAAAACAACCAAATGTTTATTAAACACGGATAAATGAAAAAAACAAACGAAAACTTTAACCGGAAGTTAACCATTATGCAGCCGTTCAACAAATCGTCACTCGGCACTGGTTCTTAAAGCATTAAATGCGAAAACAATTCTTAAAGCGATAAAGTCAGATATAGTTCTTAAAATGGTAAATTTGAAAGTCCAACAGATTTATACGTTCAATTGGGAGAGACTTCTCTGGAGGATTTCTTCATAGGCGAGACTTTCCTGCTGGTTCTGTCCACAGGATTCACAATGCAGCAAATAAACGTTTAAAACAACTGACCTTGCTTTCTAGAGATCAAACCTTTGCATGAACTCTTTGCTCTTTTGGCAAGAGTTATCTCGATGCAGGTCGCTACTCCTTCAACGAAGACTCAATAAGGTCAATCCTTTGTTAAACTGCAGAACGATGCTGACTCCTCTCGATCTTTTGGTCCTGTACTTCGATAAAGTCTTCACTCTCCCTTCTACTGCTGGAATAGGGTAAATCAGCACATCTAGCCAAAAATTTCCAGTCTAATAATATTGTATCTTGCAACAGGACGCACAACCGTTTCAAAAATGAAACTGCGCCACTAAAACAAACACGCAACAGAAACGGAGACACAGCATGTTCTACCTGGAAATCTAAAAACTAAAACCTAACTACGTCATCTGGGGTCTACCCTTATATACCGGTGGTGCACATGTCATCACGTGACCTCACATTGGCGGGAAAATCATGTCAGGTGATCTCCAAAACCATTACATCATTCTCACAAAAAAAAGGATCTCCTTGAGGCATGTAACAATAGGCCCAACACACTAGACCACTGCTGCACTACGATAAGGAACACCTACTGCTCCTTTCCCAGACCACATTTTGGCAAGTCGGATCATTTTGCTGTACTTCTACTCCCTGCATACTGACAGAGCCTAAAGAGCAAAGCTCCGGAGATCGAGACAACTAAGAGGTGGTCACAGGAGGCAATGCAACAGTTACAGGGTTGTCTTGAGTAGGTGGGTGGACTGGGCCGTGTTCAAGAACTCATCTGAGGACCTGAATGACTACACCAGGATCGTTACAGACTTTATTAAAAGAGCTGTGGATGAGTGTGTCCCCTTGAAATCATTCAGAGTTTTCCCCAATCTGGATGAACAATGAAATCCGGAATCTGCTGAGAGCTAGATCAGAGGCATCCAAGTCTGGAAATCAAGAATGCTACAAGAGTGTAGGTATGATCTCCGGAAAGTCAGCTCTCGGGCAAAGTGGAGAATTCAGACTAGAGTGGAATCAACGAGGGATGCTCGACAGCTGCGGCAGGGATGAATACCATAAGCTCCTACAAAGTTAAATCTTGCAACATAGGGGACAGCAGAGATTCACTTCCAGATGAGCTCAATGCCTTCCATGCTCACCTTGATCACAAGAACAGAGAGGAACCATCATGCACCCCTATATCTCCCGATGATCTTTTGGTCTCAGTATCTGAAGGTGATGTGCGGGCTGCCTTCAAGAGAGTGTATCCAAGGAAAGCATCTGGTCTGGATGGAGTATCTAGCCAAGGACTGAAGTATTCACAGATATTTTCAACCTCTCGCTCTGGCAGTATGTGGTACCCACCAGCATCTACGCTCCATCCACCAGAAGAAGCGGGATCTCCCAGTGGCCACCCAATTTAAAAACTGAGAATGTCAGAAGCATTGAACAAGTCTGGCTTAATTTGTGGAGTAAGGAGTAGAATTAATGTTCCAGTTTGATGATCATTCATTAAATATACGAATGCAATTGCATTGATGGACCTTTGCAGTTTTCAATTTATTCTGCTTCTTAGATCTTTCTTTGATGACTCATTGAAGTTAATGGTGGAAAACAACACTTCCAAGGAATTAAAGAGACATAATAAGCAAGACTGGCTATAGAAAATGAGAGTGTAGTACTGTATACGTATTATGCTGACTATTCTTTCTACCTCTTTATCAGCTGTCTGTTATTAGTGTTTACCTTTCCTGCCAGTTCATGCTCTCTTCTCATTTTTTATCTTAATGATTTTAGCACTTATTTATGTAAATCTAATCGTATAGAATGTTCAGATTATTCTTCATGTAACAGATGAATTTAAAGGTAGGAAAATACAAGAAAGAACACATAATTGTATGCAGGAATAATGGCTCTGGGTCAAAAGCTTTACAGCTCTGTAGGAAGTGAGAAATGTATTTAAAAATGTTTGAATCAAAGTCTCTGTGACAAATGAGGTTAATTATGTGATACTAATCTGATAATGCACCATTTCTATCGTCTAATGCTAATTAAATTGGTTTGCGTTTTTAAATTAGCTACCTCACTATTTACATTGAAAATTTAGACAGTTTGCATTTATAACAGTCAAACTTTTCTAACACCGAGCAATAAAACCAATTTATTAAGCTAGAATTAAAGGAAAACCAGTGAAATAGCTTTAAGCTAAGCTTTCACCAAGTTTGCTTTTAACGATACAGCATGGAGTAGGCCTTTCCGGCCCTTAAAGCTGCACCATTCTAGCAACCCTTAACATCCCCGATTTAACCCTAACCAAACCATGGGACAATGTACAATGACTAAAAACCTATCTGCTAGGTCCTTGGACTGTGGGAGGAAACTGGAGTATCTGGGAAAGAACCCATGCATTCCACAGGGAAGACATATAATTTCCTTTTAGAAGATGCCAGGATTGAACCCCAAACTCTGACACCCTGAGCTGTAAAACATCACACTAACCGCTAGGCTACTGTGGCTGGCACCAATTCTAAACTCAAAATTAAATATTTTAACCTACCAAATATGAAAAGATGGCTTTTTACCATGTTAAAAATTTGTAAGTAATAAATTTAAATGTATAAAATATTTAAAGATTTATAGAGCTTAGCAAAAGTTGCAAGAAGTTATGGGGTTTGCAGGGCACCAAATCTTGAATTTGGGTTGTGTCTCAAGCTATTTTTAAAGAATGAAAGTATCTGCTGAAAATGATATTTAAAGAAGATTTAGGATGGATAAGGTCCTGCTGGACACTCTGACTCCAGCATGAAGCATAATGTGCCAGAATAAGTGTATTCAGTTATTCTGAAATTTTGACAACAATGATTTTAAGGAATAGGAAGTATGTCTGTAAGGGCAGTGTCCCTTAATGGGTGTCAGATGTGGGATGTCCTGGAGACTCCCAGCTTCCCGGGCGGCCACATCTGCACCAGGTACATCGAGCTGAAGCTCCTTAGGGACCACGTCAGGGAACTGGAGATGCAGCTTGATGACCTTCGTCTGGTCGGGGAGAGTGAGGAGGTGATAGAGAGGAGCTATAGGCAGGTAGTCATTCCAGGGCCTCGGGAGACAGATAAGTGGGTAACAGTCAGGAGAGGGAAGGGCTAGAGTCAGATACCAGAGAATACCACAGTGGCTGTCCCCCTTAACAATAAGTACTCCTGTTTGAGTACTGTTGGGGGGGATGACCTACCAGGGGGAAGCAACAGTGGCCGCACCTCTGGCACAAGGTCTGGCCCTGTGGCTCAGAAGGGTAGGGAAAGGAAGAGGATGGCATCAGTGATAGGGAACTCTATAGTTAAGGGGTCAGACAGGCATTTCTGTGGATGCAAGAAAGATACACGGATGGTAGTTTGCCTCCCAGGTGACAGGGTCCGGGATGTTTCTGATCATGTCCACGATGTCCTGAAGTGGGAAGGTGAACTGCCAGAGGTCATGGTACATATTGGTACTAACAATATGGGTAGGAAAAGGGAGGAGGTTCTGAAAACAGACTACGGGGAGTTAGGAAATAAGCTGAGAAACAGGACCACAAGGGTAGCAATCACGGGATTACTGCCTGTGCCATGCAACAGTGAGTATAGGAATAGAGTGAGGTGGAGGATAAATGCGTGGCTGAGAGATTGCAGCAGGGATTCATATTTCTGGATCATTGGGACCTCTTTTGGGGCAGGCATGACCTGTACAATAAGGATGGGTTGCACTTGAATCCAAGAGGAACCAATATCCTGGCAGGGAGGTTTGCTAAGGCTATTGGGGAGAGTTTAAACTAGAACTGCTGGGGTTGGGAACTAAACTGAAGAGACGGAGGAAGGGGCGGTTGCCTCACAAATAGAGAAAGCTTGTAGGCAATGTGAGAGGGAGGATAGGCAAGTGGTAGAGAATGGATGTGATCAGACTGATGGTTTGAGATGTGTCTATTTTAATGCAAGGAGTATCATGAACAAAGCAGATGAGCTTAGAGCATGGATCAGTACTTGGAGCTATGATGTTGTGGCCATTACAGAGACTTCGATGGCTCAGGGGCAGGAATGGTTACTTCGAGTGCCTGGCTTTAGATGTTTCAGAAAGGACAGGGAGGGAGCAAAAGAGGTGGGGGCATGGGACTGCTGATCAGAGATAGTGTCACAGCTGCAGAAAAGGAGGAAGCCATGGAGGGATTGTCTACTGAGTCACTGTGGGTGGAAGTTAGAAATAGGAAGGGGTCAATAACTCTACTGGGTGCTTTTTATAGACCACCCAATAGTAACAGGTACATTGAGGAACAGATAGAGGGACAGATTCTGGAAAGGTAATAATAAACAGGGTTGTTGTGATGGGAGATTTTAATTTCCCCAATATTGATTGGCATCTCCCTAGAGCAAGGGGTTTAGATGAGGTGGAGTTTGTTAGGTGTGTTCAGGAAGGTTTCCTGACACAATATGTAGATAAGCCTACAAGAGGAGAGGCTGTACTTGATCTGGTATTGGGAAATGAACCTGGTCAGGTGTCAGGTCTCTCAGTGGGAGAGCATTTTGGAGATAGTGATCACAATTCTATCTCCTTTACCATAGCATCAGAGGGGGATAGGAACAGACAAGTTAGGAAGGTGTTTAATTGGAATAAGGGGAAATATGAAGCTATCAGACAGGAACTTGGAAGCATAAATTGGGAACAGATGTTCTCAGGGAAATGTACAGCAAAAATGTGGCAAATGTTCAGGGCATATTTGCATGGCATTCTGCATAGGTACGTTCCAGTGAGACAGGGAAAGGATGGTAAGGTACAGAAACAATGGTGTACAAAGGCTGTTGAAAATCTAGTCAAGGAGAAAGGAATGGAAATCTAGAAGATTATAAAGTTAGCAGGAAGGAGCTTAAGAATGAAATTAGGAGAGCCAGAAGGGGCAATGAGAAGGCCTTGGTGAGCAGGATTAAGGAAAACCCCAAAGCATTCTACAAGGTATGTGAAGAGTAAGAGGCTAAGATGTGAGAGAATAGGACCAATCAAGTGTGACAGTGGAAAAGTGTGTATGGAACCGGAGGAGATAGCAGAGGTACTTAAGAAATATTTTGCTTCAGTATTCACTACGGAAAAGGACCTTGGCAATTGCAGGGATGACTTACAGCGGGCTGAAAAGCTTGAGCATGTAGATATTAAGAAAGAGGATGTGCTAAAGCTTTTGGAAAGCATCAAGTTGGATAAGTCATCGGGACCGGATGAGATGTACCCCGGGCTACTGTGGGAGGTGTGGCAGGAGATTGCTGAGCCTCTGGCGATGATCTTTGCATCATCAATGGGGACGGGAGAGGTTCCGGAGGATTGGAGCATTGTGGATGTTGTTCCCTTATTCAAGAAAGGGAGTAGAGACAGCCCAGGAAATTATAGACCAGTGAGTCTTACTTCAGTGGTTGGTAAGTTGATGGAGAAGATCCTGAGAGGCAGGATTTATGAACATTTGGAGAGGCATTATATGATTAGGAATAGTCAGCATGCCTTTGTCAAAGGCAAGTCGAGCCTTACAAGCCTGATTGAATTTTTTGAGGATGTGGCTAAACACATTGATGAAGGTAGAGCAGTAGATGTAGTGTATATGGATTTCAATAAGGCATTTGATAAGCTAGCCCATGCAAGGCTTACTGAAAAAGTAAGGAGGCATGGGATCCAAGGGGACCTTGCTTTGTGGATCCAGAATTGGTGTTACCAGGTTCAGATATGGCCCAAGTGTGGAGTGAGAGACACTGAAGCAGGTCGATAATTCACAAACTTTAATGCGAACAGTGTTAAGGGGAAAATAAACAATAAATGCTAGGCCAAATAGGGACGTTAACTAAAAATTTCAAATGGGAAATGAAGCCTACACTGTGGCTGAAAAGAAAATCTAAACATTAAACAAATACCACTTGATGGGAGAAGATGGTGGCGCAACGGCAGTGCGCGCGGCTTCTCCGGTGATGAATATCTGTTATCTGTCAAGTAGGGGACCGTGCACAAATCTGATTTGATGGAGACAGACGCGAGTGCATAGCGGAACATCTGGAAAACTTCTGAAATGTCTGTTTTGCTACCGCTGCTACTGTGTGGTAACCGGAATCTCTGGAGCTGAAGGCCTCGAAATCCTCGGCTTTGCGTGTTTCAGCAGCCGGGGGGAGGTCAAAGGCGCTCGGCAGAGGATGGCGCTCAGGAGGCTGTATCGGAGAGGCTGTTCGGAAGCTCGGAGTTTTCGGACGGATGGACTCAGGGTCGGCTGCTTCCAAGGTATCGGCAAGTTGACGGTGTCTGGAGGTTTATGGCAGGGAGTTTCTCCCTTTTGCTGCCACTATTGGGGACTCGGGAGTCGATCGACTCGGGGACTTTGAGACTTTTTTTTTACTGTGCCTATGAATTGTTCTTCATCAAATTATGGTATTGCTTTGCACTGCTGTAACTATATATTATAATTATGTGGTTTTGTCAATGTTAGTCTTTGGTCTGTCTTGTTTTCTGTGATATCACGCCGGAGAAATATTGTATCATTTCTTAATGCATGTATGCATTTCTAAATGACAATAAAAGAGGACTGAGTGTTCTCATAATCTAATCTTCAGAGTCAGTTGACTCGAATGTCCAATTTCTCAGGGAAGGCCAAAAGCAAACAGGCAGCGAAGCATGGCTGTGCTCTGTCCAAGCACTACGATGACAAGTATGGAGTTAAATACTATCACAATTAAATAATAATTGGCTGACACATGCAAATTCACAAGCGCATTTGCCGTATATACTGTGCTGCCGAATCCATGGTTGTGACAATTGGCTCGTCCACAGAAGGCAAAGGTGATTGCAGATGGGTCATATTCTGCATGCAGTAGTGTGCCTCAGGGATCTGTTCCGGGACCCATTCTCTTTGCGATTTATTATAAATTACCTGGATGAGGAAGTGGAGGGATGGGTTAGTAAATTTGCTGATGACACAAAAGTTGGGGGTATTGTGGATAGTGTGGAGGGCTGTCAGAGGTTACAGCGGGACATTGATAGGATGCAAAACTGGGCTGAGAAGTGGTAGATGGAGTTCAACCCAGATAAGTGTGAGGTGGTTCATTTTGGTAGGTCAAATATGATGGCAGAATATAGTATTAATGGTAAGACTCTTGGCAGTGTGGAGGATTAGAGAGATCTTGGGGTCCAAGTCCATAGCACACTCAAAGCTGCTGCACAGGTTGACTGTGTGGTTAAGAAAGCATCCGGTGTAATGGCCTCCATCAACCATATGTCATAAGGTGGTGGCTGGGAACGGACCCAAGTGCAAGATACAGACACTGAAGTACTAGGGACAGGACTAGGATACAGGGTGAGGGCAAGGACATGGACACAAAAACCGGGAATCCAGAACAGGACTGGACAAGAGAGCTAGGAGCCAGGGCTTGGACTCCAACCCAGAGACTGGACAAGGACCCAGAACCTGGGTCTTGCCTCTGGTTCGGACCCCAGAACTAGGCAAGGATGTGACTTGGCTGGCAGGCAGGACAAGGCTTGGCTGGCAGGCAGGATGAGGCTGGACTCTTCAGACTTGAGGCGAGATTGGAGACCAGAGACTTGAGGCGAGGCTGGGGACCAGAGACTTGAGGCGAGGCTGGGGACCAGAGACTTGAGGTGAGGCTGGGGACCAGAGACTTGAGGCGAGGCTAGGGACCAGAGGCTTGAGGTGAGGCTTGAGACCAGAGGCTTGAGGCGAGGCTTAAGACTAGAGGCTTGAGGCTTGGGGTCTTGAA
The DNA here is from genome assembly GCF_963921235.1 of Mobula hypostoma. NCBI lineage: Eukaryota > Metazoa > Chordata > Chondrichthyes > Myliobatiformes > Myliobatidae > Mobula > Mobula hypostoma. Next base: position 138,969,898 of record NC_086103.1, read on the forward strand.
GTTTGGCTTGGGGCGAGGCTCGAGGCTCGGGGTCTTGAAGCTCCTCCTGGGCCGGGCGCAGATCACCTGGGCAGGGCGCGGATCTCCATCCGACAGAGGCAAGGGACAGGAAGGGACAGAACCAACTGCAAGGTAACGGCAAGACGGCCTGGCTTACCCGACGGAGGCAAGGGACAGAACCAACCGTAGAGTAACGGCAAGACGGCCTGACTTACCTGGCAGAGGCAAGGGACAGGAAGGGAGCTAGGTACAGGGTGGCTCCAAGACAAGACTGCAGGCGAGATGAGGCGAGAGTTACCAGCAAGACAAGGCAAGGCTTCAGGCAATGCAAGGCGAGACAAGAACTTCAGGCGAGGCGAGAGCTACCAGCAAGACAAGGCAAGGCTTCAGGCAATGCAAGGCGAGACAAGAACTTCAGGTGAGGCGAGAGTTACTGGCAAGTGTAGGCAAGGTTTCAGGCGAGGAAACAGAAGACAGGGGAAAGGGTACAAGGAGTAAGCAGCCACACCCTGATCTCTGGAGGTATTTATGCAGCCAGCCCCAATGAGAATCAGCTGCCTTAGTTAGTGCTCAACAGGAACAGAAACAGGGTAGACAGGAAAACCTGGAGGGTCGATGGACCGGACCGTGAACCGGAATGCAGACTTCACGGACCAGACCATGACACCATAGGATTGAGTTCAAGAGCCGAGAGGTAATGTTGCACTCTGGTCAGACCCCACTTGGAGTACTGTGCTCAGATCTGGTCACCTCACTACAGGAAGGATGTGGAAACTTAGAAAGGGTGCAGAGGAATTTACAAGGATGTTGCCTGGATTGGTGAGCATACCTTATGAGAATAGTTTGAGTGAACTTGGCCTTTTGTCCTTGGAGCGACGGAGGATGAGAGGTGACCTGATAGAGGTGTATAAGATGATGAGAGGCATTGATCATGTGGATAGTCAGAGGCTTCTTCCTAGGGCTGAAATGGCTAACACAAGAGGGCACAGTTTTAAGGTGTTTGGAAGTAGGTACAGAGGAGATGTCAGGGTAAGTTTTTTTACACAGAGAGTGGTGAGTGTATGGAATGGGCTGCTGGCAACGGTAGTGGAGGCAGGTACAATAGGGTCTTTTAAGAGACTCCTGGACAGGTACATGGAGCTTAGAAAAATAGTGGGCTATTGGTAACCCTCGGTAATTCCTAAAGTAAGTACATGTTTGGCACAGCATTGTGGGCCGAAGGGCCTGTATTATGTTGTAGGTTTTCTATGTTTCTATTATTTTTCCTAAAACACAAACTGTCCCCAGGTTACGACAGGGTTCTGTTGCTGAGAACTTTTCTTCACTTGAACTGTTTGTTAAGTTGGAAATAAACAAAAAAAAAATGCATGGAAGAACATCATTTAGGACCGAGATTAGGAAAAACTTCTTCACACAGAGAGTGGTGAATCTGTGGAATTCTCTGCCACAGGAAACAGTTGAGGCCAGTTCATTGGCTATATTTAAGAGGGAGTTAGATATGGCCCTTGTGGCTACGGGGGTCAGGGGGTATGGAGGGAAGGCTGGGGCGGGGTTCTGAGTTGGATGATCAGCCATGATCATAATAAATGGTGGTGCAGGCTCGAAGGGCCGAATGGCCTACTCCTGCACCTATTTTCTATGTTTCTATGTTTCTATAAAGACAATTGTGATGGAAGGGTGGCAGGTGCAGGAAGAGGGTCACTTGCCAGCCTCACCTATTCAGTGAGTGAGCAAGTGAGTCTTCTCAGTACTCCCAACCCTGTTCAGCTCATCCCAGCAAATAACTAGGGAGACAGTTGGTGGGCTGTGGTGATATCTGGGGGGGGACGGTTGGTGGGGAGAGAAAGATCACAGGGATGTCCCTTTCTCACCCATCAGAAAATGTCAGCAGTCCCGCCCATTCAGGTCCATCCATCTGGCTGGTCTCCAAGCACTCATTGATATGTACTCAGTGCCCATAAGTTGGGTGTTTATAACTAGGAAGGACGTGTCTTAGACAAGCCTCTTCACGGGATATAAGAAATAAAGAGAGTGAATAATTCTCTCCCTAACACCTGCTTTGTCTTTTAATCAGTTCACCATCAGTTGATCTTTTACCTCAGCAGTAACCTTGCTATACAAAAGTCATATCCCTTGATGCTTTTGCTATCTAAAAATTAATCATGTTTGTCTTCAATATTCTCAACTTCTGAGTCTACGCTTTTCTCTTAGCTGGAGAAGATTACAGTATCAGAGCAGTGGGGTTGGGGTGGGACTCTGGAGGAAAAATTAGTGAAAGAGCAAAAATAAATTACAAAAATAAGTTCCCAAATTAAGAGCACCTTGGTCAAAGTACAAATGGATTAGTAAAAGGCAAAGAAAAAGCTTGTCAGAAACTGAGTGTTCAGCCAAGTAAGAACAGAAAATTAAAGTAAAAATAAACAAGGAAACAGATGGAGGGCAAATATAATCATTGGTTATATTTCTTTGATTATATTGGTTATATTAACTCATTGATAATATAATCACCGAAACATGGTTTAAAAAGTGCAGGAGGAAATAGGGAAGATAAGGGACTATTTAAAGTCATTAAGTTAAACTGCATAAGATGACAGAAAATTTGGGCAAGATTCTTTGTGAGTAACGCACACAAAATGCTGGGGGTTTTTAGCAGGTCAGGCACCAACTATGGAGGGAGATGAACAGCAGACATTGCATGCCAAGACCCTTCATGCCAAGTGCTGCTAAGATTCCACTCATTTGTAGTACCTCTTGTGTCTCTTTCATCATGTCTATTTGTGTTTGCCCAATAAAGGAGACCAACGGACTACACTTCGACTTCTTGTTTAGTGATCTTTCAAGCATCCTCTATGTGATCTTCCAAGAGTGTTTCAAATCTGCTTCCACCATGTTTGGGTGATTGTATGCCAGCCCCATAATATGAAGCTTCTAGCTCTATATTTTTGAACTGGTCTGGGCTCTGTGCTGGACTCTGATGTTTCTGTGCATTCTTCCTGCAGCTTGGCAAATTCTATTTGGAATTGATTGATCCTTGTTTGTAATCCCATAATCACCAATCAGTGACACCGCATATTTGAACTCTGATGTTTGAAGCTTCTTCATTTTCAATTTGCTGTATGACTGTAAGTAATTCTATTCTGGACTCTATTTTTCATTGGAGTCCCAGGTGTCAGTCATGAACTAACTAAATCCCATGTGGATTACTACTTTCATTTGGGTCACTCCAATATAGATAGATTCCAGAAGGCTATCTTTGAGAAAGAGCATTTCAAAATCTGGAACAGATAGTCCTATTTGTCAGATAGAACAAGATGATTGTTTATATCACGTTCCTAAGCTGGATGTCATGACATGAATGCCTTCTTCACTTTTTAAAAATTATTTATTCATTTATGGGATATGGGTGTCACCAGCTAAGCCAGAATTTATTTCCCATCCCTAGTTGCTCTTGAGAAGGTGGTGATGAGCTGCCTTCTTGAGCCACTGCAGTCCCTGAGATGTAGGTATCCATAGTGCTGTTAGAGAGGAAATTCCATGATTTTGACACAGCGACAATGAAGAAACAATGATATGTTTCCAACTCAAGATGGTGAGTGACTTGCAGGGTGATTTCCAAGTGGTAGTGTTCCTAGGTATCTGCTGTTCTCGTCCTTCTAGATGGTATTGGCTGTGGGTCTGGAAGGTGCTGCATTGGAAACTTTGGTGTGTTGTTGCAGTGCATTTTGTAGATAGTACACACTGCTGCAACTGTTTGTCGATGGTGGAGGGACTGGATGCTTGAGGAAGGGGTACCAATCAAGTGGGCTGCCTTGTACTGGATGGTGTCAAGCTTCTTGCGTGTTGATGGAGCTGAATTCATCCAGGCAAGTGTTGGGTATTCCATTACACTCCTGATCTGAGCCTTGTAGATGGTGGACAGGCTTTGAGGAATCAGGAGGAGAGTTACACACCCCACGATTCCTAGCCTTTGACCTGCTCTGGTAGCCACAGTGTTTATATGGCTAGACCAGCTCAGTTTCCTGTCAATGGTAACCCCCAGGATGTTGATAGTAGGGGATTCAGTGATGGTGATGCTACTGAATGTCAAGGGATGATGGTTAGAGCCTCACTTGTTGGGAGATGGTCATTGCCTGGCCCTTGTGTGGCTCGAATGTTACTTACCACTTGTCAGCCCAAGCCTGGATATTGTCCAGGTCCTGCTGCATTTGGGTGTGAACTGCTTCACTATCTGAGGAGTCACGAATGGTGCAGAACATTGCGCAGTCATCTGCGAACATCCCTGCTTCTGACCTTATGATGGAAGGAAGGTCATTAATGAAGCATCTGAAGGTGTTTGGTCCTAGAACACTTCCTTGAGGAACTCCTGCAGTGCTGTCCTGAGGATGAGATGATTGACCTCCAACCATCACAACCATCTTCCTTTGTGTCAGGTATGATTCCAACCAGCGAAGGGTTTTCCCCCTAATTCCCATTGACTCCATTTTAGCTAGGGCACCTTGATGCCATACTTGGTCAAATGCTGCCTTGATGTTGAGGGCTGTCACTCTACCTCACCTCTAGTATTTAGCTCTTTGGTCCATGTTTGGACCAAGGAGGTGACGAGGTCAGGAGCTGAGTGGCCTTGTCCGAATGCAAGCTGGGCATCCATAAGCAGGTTATTGCCGTGTAGGTGCTGCATTACAGCACTGTTGATGACCCCTTCCATTACTCTGCTGATGTTTGAGAGAAAGCTGATAGGGTAGTAATTGGCTAGGTTGGACTTGTCCAGTTTCTTGTGTACAGGACATACCTGGGCAATTTTCCACATTGCCGGGTAGATGCCGGAGTTGTAGTTGTACTAGAACAGCTTGGCTAGTGGTACAGCAAGTTCTGGAGTACAAGTCTTCAGGACTATTACCAGGATTTTGTCTGGGCCCATAGCCTTCGCAGTATCCAGTACTTTCAGCCGTTTCTTGATACCATGTGGAGTGAATCAGCTTGGCTACATACTGACATCTGGGATGCTGGGGACTTCTGGACGAGGCCAAGCTGGATCATCTACTAGACACTTCTGATTAAAGACTGTTGCAACTGCCTCAGCCTTGTCTTTTGAGCTGGGCTCCTCTATCATTGAGGATGGGGATATCTGTGGAGCCTCCTCCTCCAGTGAGCTGTTTGATTGTCCACCACCATTCACAGCTGGATATGGCAGGACTACAGAGCTTAGATCTGATCATTTGGTTGTGGAACCACTTAGCTCTGTCGATTACTTGCTGCTTATGGTGTTTGACATGCAAGTGGTCCTGTATTGTGGCTTCACCAGGGTGACGCCTCATATTGAGGTATGCCTGGTGCTGTTCTCAGCATGCCTCCTGCACTCTTCATTGAACCAGGGTTGATCCCCTGGCCTGGTGATAATGTTAGAGTCGGGGATATGCTGTGCCATGAGGTTACTGATTGTAGTTGAGTACAATTCTGCTGCTGCTGATGGCCCACAATTCCTCATAGATGCCCAGTATTGGGCTGCTAGATCTGTTCAAAGTCTATCCCATTTAGCACGGTGGTAGTGCCACACAACACAGTAGAGGGTCTCTTTAATGTGGAGACGGGATTTAGTCTCCACAAATACTGTACGGCAGTCACTTCTACCAATGCTGTGATTGACAGATGCATCCACGGCAGGCAGGTTGGTAAGAATGAGGTCAAGTGTGTCTTTCCCTCTTGTTGGTTCCCTCACCACCTGCTGTAGTCCCAGTCTAGTAGCTATGTCCAGTAGGACCTGACCAGCTAGGCCTGTGGTGGTACTAGTGAGCCACACTTGGTGATGGACATTGAAGTTCCCCACTCAGAGTACATTCTTTTCCCTTGCCACCCTCAATGCCTCCTACAAGTGCTGCTCAACATGGAGAAGTACTGATTCATCAGCTGAGGGAGGCCGGTACGTGATAATCAGCAGGAAGTTTCCTTGCCCAAGTTTAACCTGCTGCCATGAAACTTCATGGGATCCAGAGCCGACGTTGAGAGTTGCCAGGGCAACTCCCTCTCTCCTGTATACCACTGTGCCACCACCTCTGCTAGGTCTGTCCACCATACCCAGGCACGGTGATGATGAAGTCTGGAATGTTAACTGTAAGGTATGATTCTGTCAGTACAACTATGTCAGGCTGTTGAGACAGCTCTCCCAACTTTGGCACAAGTCCCCAGTAAGAAGGACTTTGCAGGGTCAACAGGGCTGGTCTTGCCGTTGTCGTTTCCAGTGCCTAGGTTGATGCCAGGTTGTCCATCCGGATTCATTCCTTATTATTTACTTTTTAGCGGTTGGATACAACTGATTGGCTGGCTAGGCCATTTCAGAGGGCATTTAAGGGTCAACCACATTACTGTGAGGCTGGAGTCACATATAGGCCAGACCAGGTAAGGACAGCAGGATTCCTCCCCTAAAGGATATTAGGGAGCCAGATGGGTTTTACTGCCTTTACTCATACTTCCATATTCTTAGCCATTTTGGCTGGTGCCTTAATTATCTTGACTGTACAACTCAAGCACCCTCTTCAATTGCTCTCTGGTCTTAAAATATGAAAAGCTTTTCTACGGGATCCAATTCATGCATTTGTAACTGCTACTCCTTTATTTCAGAAGAAGGTTCTCAATACTTTTTATAAAAGCTTTGAACGTTTGCTCTTTATCCAGATCCTTAGAAAATATTAGGAAAACATGGCAATCATTCTTGTATTGCTTTGGGAAATCATTGCTTTAAGTTATATATCCTTATTGACTGAAGCCTCTTCGGCCTCGCACTATATTATTTGTATGAACTGTCACGTGGCGCCTACAATACCTATTGCTTCTGCAAATTCTACAACACCTTGCATGCTTCTTGCTTTGCCTGCCAAGCAGCCTTCCACCATATTTGTTCTTGATGCCTATCATGTGCCTCACCATGCGGAGACTTGAACAGAGCACGTGATAAGCGAGAGAAAAGAGCCTCTCTTTTACCGCACTGCATCTTCATTGGCCACATGACACAGGCTGTTCCATAGAATGTGCTCTCCTCATCTGCACTCAGTTTCTGCTCAGGACTATCACCTTCTGAATATAGTCTGCTGTGGTTCGCAGTTGTCTCGTTTCCCTGTCATCCTGAGCAGCAGTGCATCTTATCTCTTCTCATATTCTCCACATTTCTCCAGAATACATGTAAGGCACTGCTGCTAGTAAACACATGATTTAGCTGAAATTGTGCCTGCCAGCAAATCATCTTTAACTGTGCAATCTGCAGCAGTATCTATACACAACACACTAAGTGTTTCTTTTAATTGTAGTCTTCAATTTACTGCGCTCCTCTCCTCTGTCAGTATCTGTGGCATAAGTACCATTTACTAAGTAATTTTCTGTGTCTTCATTTACTTCTATGGTATTCAATGTCCTCATCTGGATTTGCATTGTTTATTTGTCTTCTTGCTTGCAAGACAGAAATGGATAGTTGGTCTCTGTACGTTCTGCATATTCTGCTTACTTTTGAAACCGCAATTTATCCTATTTGGAGGCAATGACAGCAAATTGGTTGTTATGAATAGATAAACTAGGGCTGTGAAATTCCCCTGGCATTTATTGGCCTTTTGCAATCAAGTGACCCATGCGTTTCCCATCTATTGTGTTCTCATGGTTTGCTGATTTTCTGTTGAAATGCCCTCGATGCTTACATCCTGATCCTGAAAACAATAAAGTCATTATTGTTCCTGTAGTTTTGCACAATTCACTCATACCTACAATTTGAGTTCATAGAGACTACTTCACATTTTTAGTGCTATTTCCAACACAATGGCTATTATACTCACCTTTTGAAAGTGTAGTGCTGGACTATTAAGGATTTGGTCTGGTAATACTCATCATCTAAGCTATATTCCAATCTTTACTTCAGTGTTTGATCCAGGAAAATTCCAGAATTAACCTGCCTTGCTATATCACTCAATTGCACAATATTATTGCTGTTAGCTCCCTCTGATGTTTGATAACATGTATCAACATGATACATTTCAGCTATTTCACATTGGGATGAAGTATGTTTTCAATTTTTCAACTATTTCGTCAAAGAGGACATCAACAGCACTGCTAGATAGCAACAAGTTAGTTAATGTGTATAAATAACTGAGCCTCCTGAACTAAGGGTATGTCTTTAATCCTTCAGCAGTTTCGCCTATAAATGCTGCAATGTTACAGACTTTCAAGAACATAAGGGTTCAAAGTAGCTGTTAAGCAGCACTTCTATTTATCAAATGTTTGGATATCCCTATATCTAAATGCTTTCTGCCATCTCACATTGAACCTCATTACATGGGCCATTCCTTAAGGATTGAGGGATTCATCCTTCTGTTCTCCTGCACTTCTTAAGTCACACACTCAGCAGTATCGCTCCAGTCAGATGGTATGTGTCTATTCCCATCATGGTGTATTGGATATTGGGTTCCTCCTGTACCAGAATTTGAAGAATGACATAAATACTTAAATGGAGGAAACATGTCTGTTAACTGTGTCCCAAAGGAACTTAAGCATGGTACATAGGTTAACACCTGGCACAGATAAAAATGATAGGAAACCCATCAATCTTGAAGTAGCAATTGTACCTCAATGAATGTACATTTCTACCAAAGAGTGTACAGGCCTAATTTATAGACACCATCTCAATGAATGACTTTCCCATAATATTATTATATTCAATAGCCTGACGTACATACATTTGTTCATGCCTACAAATGGCAGAACTGGTTTCTCTCTCTTTCTCTCTCTCTCTCTCACTCTCTCTCTCTCTCTCTCTCTCTCTCTCTCTCACCCTTCCTCTCTCTCTGTCTCTCTCTCTATTTCTCTCTCTTCCTCTTTCTTTCTCTCTCTCTCTCCCTCCCTCTCTCTCTCTTTCTCTCTATTTCTCTCACTCTTCCTCCCCCCTCTCTCTCTCTCTCCCTATCCCCCCGCTCCCTCTCTCCCTCTTTCCAGTAATTGCTCTTTGCTCTTTCTTATCAGACGCTACAGCCAAGGAAGCTCATCAACACCTCTACTTGCTCAAGACACTGAAGAAATTTGGCATATCCCTGTCGACCCTTGCCAATTGTGTCATTACACCACTGAATGCATCATACATGGCTGCATCATGGCTTGGTATGGCAACTGCATAGAGAAACTGGAGAGCGTATGGATACAGCTTAGCACATCACAAAAACCAACCTCCGCTCCATGGACCCTGCCTCTGCTTCATGCTGCCTCAGTAAAGCAGCCAACATAATCAAAGACCCGACCCACCCAAGAAATATTCTCCCTTATCCCCTCTCCCCTCAGGCAGAAGGTACAAAAGCCTGAAATAACATACTACCAGGCTCAAGGACAGCTTTTCCCCAACCGTTAAAACTATTGAATGGTTCTCAATAATGATAAGATGGATTTTCCACCCCACAATTTACCTCATTATAACTTTGCACCTTATTGTCTATCTGCACTGCAATTTCTCTGTAGATGATACACTTTATTCTGAATTATGTCACTGTTTTACCTTGTATTACCTCAATGCATTGTGTAATGATTTGATCTGTATGAACAGTATGCAAGACAAGTTTTTCACTGCACCTCAGTACACGTGACACTAATAAACTAATTCCAATTTCAAATGCATCCTATTTATTACAATGCTGTGAAGGCAAGGTTGCCCTATCAAGTGATCTTCGTATATTTTCTGACTTGGGGTCAAAACCAATTTATGGATGTCTGTAAAAATGGAAGCTATTTGTTACCTGGAGTCAGCCTATGTTAGTACAGATGTGACTCAGGGTGAGACTTTGGTTTCAGGCTCTTTACTCTATTCTACTAAACTTCATTTTCACTCTTTTAACTGATTTATTGAAATAACTAGGTGACTACAATATCATCAGAGAAATCCAACAAATTTGTTCACATTTTGAAGGGGCACCAACAACTATAAAAAAGGAAACTTCAAAATTCAGACAAGAAATTAGAGTATACCTTTCAGAGGCATTATTCATTATGAGTATTTTCAGTTACTTAAAGAGTTACTGATCTATGATATGTCATCTTCAGTATGTCTTTCCATTGAGACAGTTTGCAAGGACTACATCATTAAACACTGAGCCCTTTAAATGAGATATTTCTTCAGATTGCATTTGCTGCAAATCCTGAATTCACTGGGATTTTGCAATATTTGACATACTATAGCAAATATAGACTGTTCTCAAAATCATACTTTTGACTATAGTTTTGATGGCCAGATCCACATTCATTATCCATTTCTATTTTTCAAATCTGGCTCGCATACGTTAGGGGGCAGGTGAGCTGAAGATCTGTACACCTAATACCTTTGTCCATCTTGAGAGGTGCTGCTGGTAAAGTAGAGGTGGACAACTGCAGAGTATTTATAGATGATAGATCACCATAATGCAATGATGGTGGAGGGAATACATACTTAACTGGTGCATGGAGTGCAAATCAAAGGGTTGCGTTGTTCTAAATAGTGTTGGGTTTCCTGAATTGCACTCATTTCGGCAAATGACTAACTTCTGCCCTGTAGTGACTGGAGAAACTAGAAAGTCAGAAGTTAAGTCATTGAAGGATATCTAGAGGCACTTCAGTGATGCCAATAATGCTTGCCAATTATCAGCCCATTACTAAATGGAGTCTACGTCTGGCGGCAAGCAAGCATTTGCTGAGGAGTTGTGAATGGAATTGTACTTTGTGCAAATATTAGTGAACACTCATATTCGGACCTTATGACGGAAAGAATGTCATTGATACTGAAGATGACTGAGCTAAGGAACTATTGAAGTGATATTCTTTTTGTAGAATAACAGAGTTCCAGCAGTCACAACTATCTTCCTTTGTGCAAGGTGAAACAACAATGATTGGACTGTTTTCCCCCTAGTTCCCGTTTACTTTACGTCAACATAGGTTTTGATGCCATACTCAGACAGGTGCTGCTTTAATATCAAGGGAATAAGTCTCTCTCCTCCTCTAGAATTCAGCTTTTTGCCCAAATGAGTGTTTGAATGCTCCTGTCAAAGCCAAAACTGTGCTAGTAAAAGCAGATCGTTGGAGAGTAGGAACAGCTTGGAGTTATAGAGTCATAGAACACTGCAGCACAGAAACGGGTCCTTTGGACCATCTAGTCCATGCCCAACTATTTATCTACCTAGCCCATCAATCAGCACCTGGGTATAGCTCTATGTGCCCCTCCCATCCGTGTACTATTTAAATTTCTCTTGAATGTTGAAATTGAACCCATATCCACCATTCCCACTGGTAGCTTGTTCCACACCCTCATCACCCTCTGAGTGAAGAAATTCACACTCATATTCCCCTTAAACATTTCACCTTTCACCCTTAACCCATGACCTCCAATTCTAGTATCTCCCAACCTCAGTGGGAAAAGCTTGCCTTGATTTACCCTATCTATACCCATTATAATTTTGTATACCTCTATTAAATCTTCCCTTATGCTCCAGGGAATAAAGTGCTAACCTATTCAACCTTTCCCTATAACTCAGGTCCTCAAGTCTTGGCAACATGCTTGTAAATTTTCTCAGCACTCTTTCAATCTTACTGACATCATTCCTGTAGGTAGGTGACCAAAGCTGCACACAATACTCCAAATTAGGCTTTACCAATGACTTATACAACTTCAACATAACATCCCAACTCCTATACTCAATATTTTGATTTATGAAGGCCAATGTGCCAAAAGCTTTCTGAACAACTCTATCCACCTGTGACACCACTTTCAAACCCCTCTGTTCTACCATACTCCTCAATGCCCCACCATTCGCTGTATAAGTCCTACTCTGGTCTGTCCTCCTATAATGCAACACCTCACACTTGACTGCATTAAATTCCATCTGCCATTTTCAACCCATTTTTCCAGCTAGTCCAGATTCCTTTGATGTTTTGATGTTCTTCGCTGTCCACTACACCCCAATCTTGGTGTCATCTGAAAATATGCTGACCCAGTTTACATTATTATCCAGGTCATTGATATCGTGGTGGCATCCGTTAGTCTCGAGAGATCATGGATCTGCGCCTGGAAAGTCTTGCTTCTGTCTGTGTTGGTAGAGCAGCGTCTGTTGTGGCTGTAGAAGCCCACACGGGAGTGACAGTCTCGGCCACAGCGACAACCGGTAGACTGCTGCTTTCCATGTTGTGCCGTTGCAGTGAGGTGACGTTAGAGTGTCCTCTCCAGGGCGCAGGCCTGGGCAAGGGTGTATGGAAGACTGGCTGTTGCCCATGCTGCAAGTCTCCCCTCTCCATGACACCGATGTTGTCCAAGGGAAGGGCAAGGGCCGATACAGTTTGGCACCAGTGTCGTCGCAGGAGTTGCCAGAACGAGGTTGAAGGCAACGTCGGACTGCCTTAGGGACTCCAGCTCCGGATTTGTCCTCAGGGTTTATTCCCAAAGCCTTTCCCATGAGTGGGTATGGCCGCAAGGCAGCGGAGTTTTGAAATCAGAGTTTTCCCTCTCTAAGATGGACTGCCTTTCCAGGCTGACAAGCTCCATCTACTCGAAGCACTGGCTTTAAGGCACCAGGACCCGACTTCACCCCTTCTCCTGTCAGTAGAAACAGCTACACCGGGCTTAGAGGCTAAGCCACACGAGACGGCCAGGAGCTGGACTTGGTTGTCAGAGGCTATTTGAGGCGCATGCCATGAGGAGCACTTTTAGGTAGTGGGAGCTTGTCCCCACTACCACTCCTCGGCTTGACAATCTTGAAACCAGTGATAATAGATGACAAATAACAGACTTAGCACCGATCCCTGCGGCATACCACTAGTCACAGGCCTCCAGGTCATAGAGGCAACCATCTACTACCGCTCTGTGGCTTCTCCCACAAAGCCAATATATTATCTAATTTACTACCTCAATTTGAATGCCAAGCGGCTGAATCATCTTGACCAACCTCCCATGTGGGACCTTGTCAAAAGCCTTGAAAAATTCCATGAAGACAGCATCCACTCCCTTGTCTTCATCAACTTTCCTGGTAACTTCTTCGAAAAATGCACAAAGTCATGTTGGCTATCCCTAATCAGTCCCTGTCTATCCAAATATATATGTATCTGGTCGCTTAGAATACCTTCCAATAACTAACCCACTACTACTGTTACGCTCACAGGCCTATAATTTCCTGGCTTATCCTGAGAGCCTTTCTTAAACAATGGCAGAACACTAGCTATCCTCCAAACCTCCAGCACAATCCGATTGGACCTTTGTTTTTCCAGCAGCCTAATCAAATCGGGAGCGAGAGAGGAGACAACTCACAGGTTTGTGAGCGAGATTTTTAAAAAGAGCATTCGCGGGCTTTCACCTGTTTTCTGGTGGTCCAATCGAATTGGGAGCGAGTGAGGAGGCAACTCACAGATCCGTGAGTGAGATTTAAAAAGAAGCATTCGCAGGCTTTCACCATTTTCCAATGGCCCACTCAAATAGCAATTCATTAGCAAGGGCAAATATAAATAAGGTAGGGACAAGCAGACTGGCCATTGTGTGAGTGGACCAGTGTTAGAATGAGGAGGCTTTGGCTCAACAGGCTTGGGCAAGGTACGTACCCAGTAAGTTTCTTCTTCTTCATTCTTCATCCTTCATTCGCTGTCTGTTAGTACATAGTTGGAGCAGTGAGGGTGGCTCCAGAGACTGTGTTGTGTTCTTTGTGTGAGATGTAGGAATTTCTGGAAGACCTCCAGCCTCTCGGATAACCGCATCTGCACCAGGTACACCAAGCTGCAGCTCCTCAGAGAACATGTCAAGGAACTGGAGCTGCAGTTTGATGACCTTTGGCTCATATGGGAAGCTGAGGAGATGATAGATAGGAGCCACAGGGAGGTAGTCTCCTAAGTGGCAGGAGTGAAAAGGAAATGGTCAGCCAGTGCAGAGTATCTTTCCGGCCATTCCCCTCAATAATAAGTATACTACTTTGGATAGACATGAGATTCTGTGGACATGAGAGAGACACCCAGATGGTATGTTGCCTCCCAGGTGCCAGGGTCAGGGACATCTCAGATAGGGTCCATGGCATTCAAAAGGGCAAGAATGAGGAGACGGAAGTCTTGGTACGTATCAGTACCAATGACATAGGTAGGAAAAGGGAGAAGGTCCTGAAGGGAGAATTTAGGGAGTGAGGCAGAAAGTTGAAAAGTGGGATATCCAGAGTGGTAATCTCTAGATCGCTACCTATGCCACGTGCCAGTGAGGGTAAGAATAGGATGATTTGGCAGATGAATGCGTGGCTGAGGAACTGGTGCAGGCAGCAGGGTTTTGCATTTCTGGATCATTGGGATCTCTTCTGAGGAAGTTGAGACCTGTACAAAAGGGATAGGCTACACCTGAACCCAAGTGGGCAGGATTGCTAGAACTATTGGGAAGTGTTTTAACTAATTTGGCAGTAGGATGGGGCAGTTGGTATACAAGCAGAGGCAGTGCATAGTGAGAATGTCAGGAAGGACAGGCTGATGACAGGGCAAAATTACAGTCAGCACAATGTGTTGCAATGTAACGGGGGGACAAAACCAAAAAGGTGACAAATACAGGACTGAAGGTGTTATATTTGAATGTACACAGTATACAGAATGAGGTAGATCATCTTGTAGCGCAGTTAGAGGTTGGCAGGTATGATGTTGTGGGCAGCACTGAGTTGTGGCTGAAAGAAGATTAAGGTTGGGAGCTTAACATTTAAGGATACACACTGTATCATAAGGACAAGCAGGTAGGCCAAAGGGGGAGCTGTAGCTCTTTTGGTAAAACATTAAATCAAATCCTTAGAAAGAAGTGACATAGTATCTGAAGCTATAGAATCAATGTGAGTTGAGTTAAGGAACTGCAAGGGTAAAAAGACCCTGATGTGAGTCATGTACAGGCCTCTGAACATTAGCCAGGATGTGGGCTACAAATTACAATGGGAGAGAGAAAATGCATGTCAAAAAGGCAATGCTATGATGGTAGATGTTCAATATGCCGGTAGATCGGGAAAATCAGGTTGGTGTTGATTTTGGATCCCAAAAGGAAGACTTCATAGAATGCCTATGAGATGACTTTTCAGAGCAGCTTGTGTGTGGTAAAGTCCTCTAGGGGACAGGTACTCTGGATTGGATACTGTGTAATAAACCAGAATTGATTAGGGAGCTTAAGGTAAAGGACTTCTGAGGCAGAGATCATGATTCACCCTGCAATTTGTTCCACACTGCCCTTGTGCCCACGGCTTTGTCTCCTGGGCGATAGGACAATGATACCTAATGTAAACAATGACAAATTTACTATTTTAAAGGTGGGTCTCATCACAGTTGCAAGAATTATATTGCAAAACTGATGTCCCACTGTGAAGGAATGGACTGAGGAAATGATTAAGATTTCATCATATGAACACACGTTGGGAAGAATTAACAGTGAGGGAAAAGTCCAAGATGCGTGGGATCAATTTTGGTAGTATGTTAATTTAGACTTAAATTAGAACTTCTTTCTGATTCTAAGTTTTATTTGGTGTTTTCCTGTCATGGGATGGCTGTGTAAATATGCTGTACTGTATCTGCTCTATGATATGCTGCGCTGCTTTGTAAAATAAGAATAAATAATAATAAAAATTTGAATTTAAAAAAAGAATTCACCCTGAAATTTGAGAGGGAGAAGCTAAAGTCAGATGTATCAGTATGACAATGAAGTAAAGGGAGTTACAGAGGCATGAGAGAGGAGTTGGCCAAAGTTGATTGGAAAAGAAGACTAGTAAGGATGATGACAAAATAGCAATGGCTGGAGTTTCTGGGAGCAATTTAAGGCATAAAATACAACCTGAATAAGTATTCTAAAGGCAGGATCTCACAACCATGGATGACAAGGGAAGTCAAAGCCAACATAAAACAAACAAGAGGGGATATAATAGAACAAAAATTAGTGGGAAGTTAGAGGATAGGGAAGCTTTTAAAAACCAACAGAAAACAATCAAAAAAGTTATAACGAAGGAAAAGATTAAAAATGAAGGTGAGCTAACCAATAATATCAAAGAGGATTACAAAAGTTTTCTCAGATAAATAAGGAGTAACAGACAGGTGAAAGTAGATATCAGACCACTGAAAAATGATGAGGGACAAGGAAATGAAAGACACTGGCAGTATGCCAGAAGTTCGAGAGTGTCAGGGTGGCAGAAATGAGTGCAGTTGCTATTACTAGGGAAAACGTGCTAGGGAAGCTGAAAGGTAGATAAGTCACCTGGATTACACCACATGATTCTGAAAGAGATGGCTGAAGAGATCTTGTGTGCCAATGAATTAGATGATGGAATTGATGGCTTTATGGTCAAGTTTGTAGACTAAATGAAGATAGGTGGATGAGCAGGTAGTGTTGATGAAGCAGGAAGGCTGCAGAAGGACTTACACAGATTAGGAGAATGGACAAAGAAGAGGGAGATGGAATGCAGTGTTGGGAAGTGTATGGTCATGCACTTTGGTAGAAGGAATAAAAGCATAGACTATTTTCTAAGCATGGAGAAAATTCAAAAATTCAAGGTGCAATTGGACTTCGGAGTCTTTGTGCAGGATTCTCTAAAGGTTAACTTGCAAGTTGAGTTGGTGGTGAGGAAGGGAAATGCAATTTTAGCATTCATTTCTAAAGGACTAGAATATAAAACCAAGAATGTAATGTTGAGGCATTATAAAGCAGTGGTGAGGCCTCAGTTAGAGTATTGTGAGCAGGTTTGAGCTACTTATCCAAGAAGGGATGTGTTGACATTGGAAAGGGTCCAAAGCAGGTTCACGAAGATGATTCTGGGATTGAAGAGTTTATCATTTGAAGAGCGTTTGATGGTTCTGGGTCTATACTCACTGGAATTTAAAAGAATGATGGGGTATCTCATTGAAACCTATCAAATGTTGGAAGGCCTAGATAGAGTAGATGTGGAAAGGATGTTTCCTATGGTGGGGAAGTCTAAGACCGGAGGCCACAGCTTCAGAATAGAAGGAGATCCATTTAGAACAGAGATTAGGAAGAATTTCTTTAGCCAGAGGGTGGTGTGGAATTTGTTGTCACAGGTGGCTGTGGTGGCCAGGTCATTGGGTGTATTTAAGGCAGTGGCTGATAGATTTTTGATAATTCAGGGTGTGATGGGTTACAGGGAGAGTGCAGCAGAATGGGGTTGAGAGAAAATGCATCACCCATGAACAAAGGGTGGAGCAAACTCGATAAGCCAAATGGCCTAATTCTGCTCCAATGTTTTGTGGTCTTATGGTCTTATGGTACCACACTCATGGCTAAGGTCATTTTAAATATCTCTGGTAGGGCCCCTGTAATTTCTGCATTAGGTTCTGAGGGAACACCTTATCAAGCCCGGGGGATTTATCCACCCTAATTTTCCTAAAGATAGCAAACACCTCCTTCTTTGTAATCTGTGTAGGGTCTATGACCTCACTGCTGCTTTGCCTCACTTCAATAAACTCTGTGTCCATCTTCCGAGTAAATATGGATGCAAAAAAAGTCCGTTTGAGATCTCCACCATCTCTTTCTGCTCTATGCATAGATTACGGCTGTGATCTTCCAGGGGACCAATTTTACCCTTTCTTATCCTTTGCTCTTAATATATCTGTAGAAGCCCTTGGGATTATCCTTCACCTTGTCTGCGAGAGCAACCTCATGCTTTCTTCTAGCCCTCCCAATTTCCTTCTTAAGAGTTCTCCTGCATTTCTTATACTCCTCAAGTACCTCATATATCTGCTATGCACCTCCTCCTTTTTCTAAACCAGGGTCTCAATATCTTGAAAACCAATTTCCCCCAAACCTGTTATCCTTGCCTTTTATCCTGACAGGAATATAGAAACTCAGTACTCTCAAACTTTCACTTTTGAAGGCTTCCCACTTACCAAGTACACCTTTGTCAGAAAACAACATGTCCCAAGCCACACTTGCCAGATCCTTTCTGACACCATCAAAATTAGCCTTTCTCCTCTTTAGAATACTAACCTGAGGACCAGACCTATCCTTCTCAGTAATTACCTTTAAATTAATGGCATTATGATCACTAGATGCAAAGTGTTTTCCTACGCAAACTTCTGTCACCTGCCCTGTCTCATTTCCTAACAGGAGATACGGTATCACACTCTCTCTAGTTGAGGCCTCTAAGTACTGATTAAGGAAACTTTCTTGAACACATCTGACAAGCTCCATCCCATCCAGTCCTTTTACAGTATGGCAGTCCAAATGAATATACGGAAAGCTAAAATCACCTTCTATCCCAACCTTATGATTCTTGCAACAGTCTGTGATTTCTCTACAAGTCTGCTCCTCTAAATTCTGTGGATATTGAGTGGTCTATAATATAATCCCACTAACATGGTCATCCCTTTCTTATTCCTCTGAACTATCTATAAAACCTCACTAGAGAAGCTCTCCAATCTGTCCTGACTGAGCATTTCCCCCTCCAGTTCGGCTGCAAACTGTCTCATCTCTACAGGTCTTACCCACTCTGGAAGAGAACCTAATGACTTGAAAATCTTAAGCCCTTCCTCCTGCACCATTTCCTTACCAATGTGTTAAACCTTATGATCTTCCTGTTTCTGGCCTCACTAGCACATGGGATGGGTAGTGATCCTGAGATCACAACCCTGAAGGTCCCATCCTTTTACTAAGCACCTAACTCACTTTGCCGGACCTTGTTGCCCTCTCTACCCATTCGATTGGTACCGCCGTGGACCACAACTTCTGGCTCCTCACCCTCCCATTGACGGATGTTGTGTACTCGATCTGAGATGTCCCTGACTCTGGTAGTTGAAAGGTAACATACTATCCAGGATTCATGTTCTCTTTCACAAAACTGCCTTTCTGTTCCCCTAGCCAATAAATCCACTATCACTGAAGTTGCCTCATGTTCCACCTTCCCTTCTGAGCCAGACTCAGTGCCAGAAACCTGACTGCTGTCCATGGTGGTATACCTGTTGCTGAGGAAACGGCCACAGGGGTTCTCTACACTGGCTGTCTATCTCCTTTCCTCCTCCTGACAGTCACCTAGTTACCTGTGTCCTGCATTTTGGGTGTAGCTACCTCCCTGTATGTCCAGTCGATCAATCTCTCAGCCTGCCAAACAATCTGGAGTTCATCCAGTTTCAGCTGCAATTCCTTAACACAGTCTGAAAGAAACTGCAGCTGGATGCACTTCTTTCATGTGTAGTCACCAGGGGCACTGGAGGTCTCCCTGCCTTCCCATATCCCCCAAGAGAAGCAGTCGACTACCCTGCCTGGCATCCACACTGCTCTAACTGCACAATGAGAAAGAAAGAAAAAAAATTAAATGAAAAAAAATCTACTTACATCCTGCGCCTCTCTTTGCCAAAGTCTTCAAGAGCCAAAGCTAAAAGAGAGGTGAGAGTAGATGTTGGACCACTGGAAAAGGATGCTGGTAAGGTAGTAATGGCGGATGAGCTTACTAAGTACTTTGCATCCATCAGTCTTCATTGTAGAAAACTCAAGCAGTGTGCCAGAGAACCATGAGTGTCAGGGAACAGGAGTGAGTACCTTTGCTATTACAAAGGAAAAAGTGCCAGGCAAACTGAAAGGTCTTAAGGTGGATAAGTCACCTGGACCAGATGGACTACATCCCAGAGTTCTGAAAGAGGTTGAAGAGATAATGGATGCATTGGTCATGAGCTTTCAAGAATCACTTGATTCTGTCACGGTCCCAGAGGACTGGAAGATTGCAAATGTCACTCCACTTTTTAAGAAAGGAGAAAGGAAAAAGAAAGGAAATTATGGGCCCCTTGGCCCAATCTCAGTGGTTAGGAAAGTGTTGGAGTCTACTATCAAGGATGAGGTTTCAGGGTACTTGGAGACTAATGATAAAATAAGTCAAAGTCAGCACGGTTTCTGTAAAGAGAAATCTTGCCTGACAAACCTGTCAGAGTTCTTTGGGGAAATAACAAGCAGGATGGACAAAGGGGAGGCAGTGGATGTCATTTACATAGATTTTCATAAGGCATTTGATAAGGTGTCACACACAAGGCTGCTTCACAAGATAAAATCCTATGGTGTTACAGGAAAGATACTGGCATGGATAGAGGAATGGCTGACAGGAAGAAGGCAGCGAGTGGGAATAAAGGGAGCCTTTTCTGGTTGGCTGCCAGTGACTAGTGGTGTTCCTCAGGGGTCAGTATTGGGACCGCTACTTTTCACATTGTCAATGATTTGGAGAATGGAACTGATGGCTTTGTGGCAAAGTTTACAGATGATATGAAAATAGGTGGAGGAGTAGGTAGTGCTGAGGAAGCAATGTGATTGCAGCAGGACTTAGACAAAAGGAAGAATTGGCAAGAGTAGCAGATAGAATACAATCAACACACATAAAATGCCGGAGGAACTTAGCAGGCCAGGATTGTTTGTGATTTAATGGAATACAGTGTTGGGAAATGATTCATTTTGGTAAAAGGAACAAAAGTGCAGACTGTTATCTAGATGGGGAGAAAACTCAAACATCAGAGGTGCAAAGGGACTTAAGAGTCCTTGTGCATGGTTCCCATAAGATTAATTTACAGTTTGAGACTGTGGTAAAGAAGGCATTCATTTCAAGGAGAATAGAATATAAAAGCAAGGAGATAATGCTGAGGCTTTGTAAGACACAAGTCAGGTTGTACTTGGGAGTATTGTCAACAGTTTTGGGTCCCATATCTTAGAAAAGATGTGTTGTCATTGGAGAGAATTCAGAGGAGGTTCACTAGAATAATTCCGGAAATGAAGGGGAGTTAACCTATGAGGAGAATTTGGCAGCTTTGGGCCTGTACTCACTGGAATTTAGAAGAATGCAGGATGATCTCATTGAAATCTACCAAATCTTGAAAGGACTAGACAGGGTGGATGTGGAGATGATGTTTCCTATGGTGGAGGTATCCAGAACTAGAGGACAGTCTCAAGATTGAGGAGCAACCCTTTAGAACAGAGGTAAGGAGAATGTTTTTTAGCCAGAGTGTAGTGAATCTATGGAATGCTCTGCCACAGAAGCTGTGGAGGCCAAGACCGTGGGAATATGTACAGCAAAAATTGATAGTTTCCTGATTGGTCAGGGCATCAAAGGTTATGGCGAGAAGGCAGGTGTATAGGGTTGAGTGGAATCCGGGATCAGCCATGATGAAATGGCGGAGAAGATTCAATGGGCTGAATGGCCTAATTCAGCTCCTTTGCCTTATGGTCTTATACCTAGCTGATCAAGTCTTATACTCTGTAATTTTTCATAAACTTCTCCTCTACCTACAACAAAGTCTGATCTAGTATCATCCACCAACTTACATGCCTTGCATACGCACTTGCAAATCTTTTATATAAAATACAAACGACAAAGGCCCCAGCACTAACCTGTGTGGCAGACCATTAGACCACAGCCTCCAATCTGAGGGGCAACCCTCCACTATCACTCTCTGCTTCCTACCATACAGCCAATTATACATCCAATTCGCATCTTATAGGCCATGCCATCTTTTCACAGCTACCGTTGGGCAGGAGATACAGAGGTCTGAAGTACCACACCATCAGGTTGAAGAATAGTTACTTCCCTTCAGCAGTTCTGTTCTGGCACCGACAGTAAAAATCTTCATAACCACTTCAGTTAACACTATGATTACCTTGCATTAAAATGGCCTTTTTTCTGTAATTATGTTTTTTTCCTGTAAAAAACTGTGTATAGTTTATGTTTTTCTTGTGAATACTGCTTATGTGACGCTTTGTGCCTGTAATGCTATTCCAAGGTTTTCATTACAACCATGCATAGATGTACATATGCATGACAATAAACTCAACTTTGACTTTGAATTTATAATAAAATGGTCATCATTGACAATTAGTTTTTGTTATTAAATGAATTTAAATTCCATAGCTGCTCTGACAGGATTTGATCTTATTTATCTGGATTGCTGGTCCAGATCTCTGTTTCTAGGTGGGTAAGTTAATCATCAGCATTGAATCAGAATCAGAATCAGACTCAGGTTTATTATCACTGACAGAGTCGTGAAATTTGTTGTACCACATACCCCAAATATGAATTTTTAAGCATTCTTGCTACTGAAATTCCTATCACCACATGTCTGAATTTCTAATTTGGTTGATATTTGAGCTGCTATTGGTGGAATCATGTCAACATTGAAGAACAGCAGAGAAGCAAAACCAATTTTTGGCCCCTGGTAATCATTACTAGATCAAATAAGAGGTCTGTCTCTAAGGTTTCTACATTTTAAAAGTTCAGTTTAGAACCACTGATTTCACAATGCTTGTATATTCTACACAAATTTTATTATTTTGCTCATTTTAAGGGGGAAACCTGCAAAGAGATTTATCCTTAAATCAAGGTGATCCAAGATCTCAGTGGGCATATTAAGCAGTTTTAAACAACCTAAGGACCAAAAGCAGTAACATCACGAATTTATGACTTCTCCACTTTCTTTCCAAACCTGATGAAGGGTCTCGGCCAAAACGTCGACTGTTTACTCTTTCCCATAGATGCTGCCTGGCCTGCTGAGTTCCTCCAGCATTTTGTGTGTGTTGCTTTGGATTTCCAGCATCTGCAGATTTTCTCGTGTTCGTAAAATCATGAATTTGTTTTCTATATGTTGATCAGAATCACATCTTGATTAACTGTCATATCACGCCGACCTTATCATGCATTACTGTTATATTATTAAATGTATTCCTCAGTTTTGATAGAAATATCGTCATCACATCGTAAATTTTCTTGAACTGGATCCACCAACAACTTGTCGATGTGGTTGGGTATTTACACATTCTGCGCGTGTGTGTTAATAAATTCTTTACATAAAATCCGAAAAGCTTTCGTCAAATAAGTCCATGCGTATGTTTGAGCTCAACATCAAACACGGCTCCCCTGGAGTGCCCGCCTCCTCCTGTGTGCTATTAGTTAATGCGCCCACCTTCCCACATTTCCCGACTTGTGATTGGAGGAAATCAATGTCAAGCATCGCCCTGGGCCCGTCAAGCACAGCCTCCCTCTTCCCGGGCTTGGTTTTCCGGTAGCAGCATGAGGGCGGAGTTTGCAGCATTGAAGGCTGGACGGGTGAGGGAGCTGGAAAACCGGACCAGAAATTCTGCTGCAGTACAGTAATAGTTTGTCAAATATATATTTACCGGTTGCCGTCATTACTTTGAAGTATATTTTACTTGTTTTCGGTTTTATTTATTTAAGCAAAACAGCATTTTACCGAAACCGTGCGAAAAAGAGAAAAAGTTATGTCATGGAAGCTATTTGGATCTATCAGTTCCGTCTGATAGTGATCGGAGACTCGACGGTGGGCAAGTCCTGCCTCCTCCGGAGATTCACCGAAGGCAAATTCAACGACTCGTCTGACCCCACGGTCGGCGTGGACTTCTTCGCCAGGCTGGTGGAAATCGAGCCGGGAAAGAGGATCAAATTACAGCTGTGGGACACGGCGGGCCAGGAGCGGTTCAGGTGCGCGGCGTTCGATTTAGTTTGGTGTTGATTTCTTTTCCGCTTTTTTGAGGTAGATAAGAAAGTAAATAGGTACCGGGGCGGACGGGCGGGTGAGCGCGCTATAGCTGCTGGACTTTGCTCGTGGGAGATGTCCTTGATTTGCATCGCTTCAACCGGCAAGCGAAATAATGCAACTTTGGGAATCGATTTGAGAAATCTATTCTGTTCTCTCGTTATTTTTATTATTATACCAGCATACTTGTGTTTCAGGTCTGTCCGTGGTGCTGCTGATTTTATTACGTCTGCATAAGCGGTTTTATTTCCAGCTGGGTTAATTTGTAACTGCCATTGATGAGAGCAGCACAAGTAAGAAAAGTATTTAAAATTATCCCACTAACTAAATTCCTCTTTCCATGTTTATTCGGCTAATTTATGTTTGGCATATTTGAATTGGATTGACTATTGGGTAGACGCGAGGGTTAGTTATATTGTATATTTGAAATTGCAGGTTGGGACTCCGACCTTATCGACACACTGTTAACCCCTTAGGCACACTGAACAACGATAGAATTGGAACCTGGAGATTTGAGACAGATTTAATTTATAAACAACTTGGAACAACTGCAATGAACGTTGTAACAAGTAGGCCATTTGCCTGCTTAATTGTGTGCTGTAAATTTTGACCGACCATAGCTAACTTGTACCCCTTTACGGAGCTAGGCTGTAAAGTGTTGGCCCCAGATTCAAAATTTACCTGTGGCACTGCAAACTTGCTTTTAACTCTTCGTTTTCTTGAACATTTTGATATTAGAAGCAGTAGGTATGCTTGTTAGTACTTCAGTGTATAGTACACGATAAAAAAAAGTGACGGATGGAATATAGTGTAGGGAAGTGTATGGTAAAAGAAATAAAGGCGTCGGCTGTTTTCCAAACAGGAAGAAAATTTTAGAAATCAGAAGTGCAAAGTGACTGGGAGTCTTCATGCAGGATTCCCTAATAGTTAACTTGCAAGTTCAGTCGGTGGTAAGGAAGGCAAATGTAATATTAACGTTCATTTAGAGAGCAGGAGAACAGAAAAGCAAGGATGTGATGTTGACGCTTTATAAGGTATTAGTCAGACTGCACTTGGAGTATTGTCAGCAGTTTTGGGCCCTTATCTAGAATACCATGTAGTGGCATTGGAGAGAATTATTTTGGGAATGAAAGAGTTAATGTATAGGGAGTATTTGATAGTTCTGGGATTACTCGCTGAAGCTTAGAGGAATAAGGGGGCTCTCACTGAAACCTATTTAAAGAGTAGATGTGGAGAGGATGTTTTCTATGATGGGGATACAGCCTCAGAATAGAAGGACATCCATTTAGAACAAAAATGATGAATTTCTTTACCCAGAGAGGTAAATCTGTGGAATTCATTGCTGCAGATGGCTGTGGAGGCCAAGTCATTGGGTTTATTTAAAGTGGAGGTTGATGGGTTCCTGATTAGACAGGGTGTGGAAGGTTACAGGAAGAAGGCAAAGAATGGGGTTGAGAGGGATAATAAATCAGCCACGATGGAACAGACTCAGTGGGCTGAACAGCTTAATTCTGGCCCCATGTCTTGTGCTCTTACTGTCTTATCATTCTTAGCATGGTCAACACTCTGCTTTTAAAATGATAATGAAATTAAATTTCTATTTAGTGGTATTATTTTGATATGTGTAATTTTAGTACAATTGTTGATATGAATTTGGGTTTAGTATTTTAAACATAGAGAATTGGCATATTAAATATTTGACCTCACACCTCATTATTCTCATTTGGTCAATTCCTAGTCCATGTTTATTCACATGTGTCCACTTTAAAATTTAATCTGGTATCCAGTATACTAGCTTGCCTTGGTCTTCCTTGGTACCTTTGCAGTCCTCCTCACTTAGCAGATCTATATTAGTATTATCAGTACATACCACAATTGGTTTCATGCACTTCAGTCCAAATCGTTTGTCCATCACAAAAGTAGACTTGATTACACCACCTTCAATTCTTCCAAAAATACCTCTTGATTTCTCATTTCTACTTGGCCTTGCTGCAATTCAGCTGGTGAAATCATTCAAAAAGATTTGTTAAGTAAGAAGTTCCAGGACTTGAGACCCAGTTTTTGCCAAAAATAGACGTTATTGAGTCAGTGGCAGGTGATGAAGGTTATTCATCGACTACTGTTACACCAGGTGATGTAGATAATGTTGCCAAAGAAACCTTGATTTCATTTGGCAGTGCACTCTGTAGGTAATATATTTGACACACTGTTCTGGTTTGACCTGGATGATTATGAGTTGGTTGTATGTGATCATGCAAGAGCACACTTGGATGAGAACTTCTGATGTGCCTTCTATGCGAGGCTTTGATGGGTCAGGATATCAACTGAATACTGAGTCATTCATCTGCTCCAAATTCCATTGGCCTTGTTTGAGTTTTAATCAATTGTTACCACCCCAAGATATTAATATTGAGGAAATTGGTGATGCTAATTCTACTTAAGATGAAGTAGAGGTACAGTGGTAAAGCAACAAAGGCATTGTAAAGTATATTTGTGATGCAATTGTTACTTGCCTAAAAGCCCAAGCCTGACTATTAACCGTATTTTGGTACATAGCTTCATCATTGCAAATGGAGCTGAACATTCTACAGTCATTAACAAACTAATAGAAGGGAAGTTATTGATCAAGCAATAGAAGAAAGTTGGGCCAGGAAAGATGTTCTGAAGATTTCTGACTGTGATGTCTTGGGGCTTCGATAATCAACCTTTCACCTGATTCTATGGGATGTAGTAGCCATTTGAATTTTTTTTTAATTTGCCTGACAGCAAATTTTGGAGGTTAAAGACTTATTGCTGCTGATCAATGCCAATCAGTGATCGGTGATGAATAGGTGTATTTATTTCAGTTTTCAGACACAAAAATGGATAAATGACTGATGCAGCAAAAGCCATGAAACCATTCAA